>NC_060119.1:330413134-330750991 GCF_021461395.2 Schistocerca americana
CCTCAATAGCAACTTTTTCTTATGACGAATAGCGTTTTATTATTTGTTTCGTGTGTAGTGAATCCGTGGAACTAGTGAAATCCGTTGCAGAATGGAGGTCGACTATGACGATGAATATCTGAAGTAGTAGCAAGGAAACAAAATATCTAGAAGGTCCCTAAATGGCTTTAAGTCCGAGGTTATGGGTCTCTTTTCTTGTGGGTGAATTAGTCGCGATACAAAACCGCCAGGCGATTTTGAACGCCACTGCCGTAACTGTAAAAATTATTCACTATTCAACACATGACACTGTGCAGGATGTGCTTCAGTTTCATAAAGAATCTGCGAGTTAGACGGCCAGCAACAGACTTTTGTATTAATAATCGAACTTTTGATGCGATTGAAGAACTTCTGCTGTACTTTGAACAATAAGGAGATAGCTTGGTTGTAAGAACATTCTGCCACTACAGTTATGGAGTGATGGTATGTGTTTAATGGTAATTTTGGGATCACTTCGTGTGCTTCTGCTTTTTTATTTGCACGTTACGACAAGGCTGCGGTACATTTGCCTTCTGAGGCCAAAATTTTCCACATGACGCTGCATACCTTCAAAATACAGAACATGAAAGATGTAAATATGAGTATCTGAATGTGTAGGAAATAAAAATTTTCACACAGCACTTCCTACGTAGAAATCACTGTTTCTTCCAAAGGAGCGTGCAACTTCCGTAAGTCCTCCAAGTGAGAACAGCATCGTGCCCGTGACTGACAACTGGTGATAGTCATACGTGCTACAGTCAAAGAACGAGAACGATGGATAGCCATTCAACAAAGAATTTACATAAGTGCTATAGTATACCAGTGATCTCGTATCAGAAGTAGTCAGGAGTCATGGAAAAACCATTCTATTGCACCTCAGAACTGCAACTGATATGGTTTGGTTTGGAATCGAATCAAAGGCAGTCGCAAGAATGTTTAAAGCATCTCAAAGTGATTTAAATCTCACTAGATAAGAGACGTGGAAATCACGTGTAGTTTGTGTAAACTTGACCTTAACGCAAAAAATATTTAATATGCAGTCAACTGAAGTAACCCCTATTTAACAATACATTTGTCCCAGACTGACATTAGTCACACCCACTACTACGACTTAAGCTTGCACCTCAATAACTTTCTGTCGATACACACATCCACATTACACCTACACTCCACAAAACCACCATGCGGTGTTTCCCCGGAGGGTACTTCTGATCCCAGTATCTTCTGCCCGCTACCCTATTCCGTTTACAAATAGTGCGTGACGAAAGACCTATGTATGACCTAAAGTTTTTCTTATCTTGTCGTTGCGGCCATTTTTACGAGACGCATATCGCAGAAAGTAATATGATATCCGACACTGAATATTCTCAGAATTTCAACAGTAAACATCTCAGTGATGCACAACGTCTCTCTTGTAGAGTCTGCCATTGGAGTTTATCGAGCACGTTGTTAAATCTATCACGTTGACTAAACGAACTTATAACGAAAGCGCTGCTCTTCGTTGAACCTTCTTTATTTCTCCGAGACACCCAGCTTGACTAGCACGGGTAGTACTCAAGAAACACACGAACAAGTATTTTGTAAGACACTTCTTTCGTCGAAAAAGTCATTACCGTAATATTATCCCAATGAAATCCAGCGTGGCATCTATCTATTGTTTTCTTTATGACATCATTTCACTTTAGGTGTCTCCGGACGGCTGCTCCTAAGTATTTTACGGTATTTACTGGGTAGAGATATTTATCGCCAGTAGCGTAATATAACAGAAGAGGATCTGTTGGCCTCTACTTAGGCAACATATTACATTTATTGACAATCACGATAGAATGCTACTCTGTGCTCCAACCTTCGTAGCAGCTGCTTTAGATGGAAGTATTTCATGTAAGTGATTCAAGGACTTGCTTCGCGGATATCTGCAAAGTTCAAATAGCTCTGAGCACTATGGGACTTAACTTCTTTGGTCATCAGACCCCTATAACTTAGAACTACTTAAACCTAACTAACCTAAGGACGTTACACGCATCCATGCCCGAGACAGGATTCGAACCTGCGACCGTAGCGGTCGCGCGGTTCCACATTGTAGAGCCTAGAACCGCATGGTCGGATATCTGCAGCCGTGACGTCTGCGTAGCTTCGCACAGCTATTGGATAGTGCTTGGCGAACGACTCAGAGCGAACACAGTGGTCGACGTGGTTCCAAATACGCAAAACCGGGCTAAGACACCGCAGAATAATACGTTCTGGCAATGACAAAGGAATCTTCGTCATGTTATTTTTGCCAAAGCAATTTGGCAAGGTCTACTTAGTCACCTGAAAATCCCATCCTACACAGGCCGCACGGGATTAGCCGAGCGGTCTAGGGCGCTGCAGTCATGGACTGTGCGGCTGGTCCCGGCGGAGGTTCGAGTCCTCCCTCGGGCATGGCTGTGTGTGTTTGTCATTAGGATAATTTAGATTAAGTAGTGTGTAAGCTTAGGGAGTGAGACGACCTTAGCAGTTAAGTCCCATAAGATTTCACACACATTTGGACATCCTACACAGAGATCCTTCCGTAAGGATGACCGTGATTTTCAGGGACTAATTCGAAGTCAGGTCGGTCAAGAGTGCCTTCCAGCCGTGTCACTGGTATGAGACAACGAAAACATTCTACAGACCATAAAGCTGTACATCGTCTTGCCAGTCTTCCAGCGATGATCCATGGCAGACAAGCGAGCGTCTATCTGTACTATGAAGCTGTGAATGTGCCTCATAGATGTTGTCTTCCTGTCACCAATCAACAGCAGTAAAATTCCGGTGCTCCCGAATACATTCATTTATTTTCCGTCGGTGTAACACAATTGGAATAGGTGCAGATATGATCTCCGTACACAGGTGGCTTCACTTAACTGATGTCACAGATCCAAGACTAGTTGGTCCTAGGTTTATCCGGACGACAGGTTGTTCCACAATGTCATGCAAGGCGGCTTTCATGCACTGTACTGGTCGATGTTCACTACAAATATCAATGGCGCGTGGAGATTGTCTTTCCCGTAAGAGTAGTTCACACAACTGTATCTACCTTGGAAATACCTTGAAAATACTAGCTACAGAACCAGGAAACTGAAGATCAACCTATCAGTCATTTTCGCCGGCCGGTGTGGCCGAGTGGTTCTAGGCGCTTCTGTCTGGAACCGCGCGACCGCTATGGTCGCAGGTTCGAATCCTGCCTCGGGCATGGGTGTGTGAGGTGTCCTTACGTTAGTTACGTTTAAGTAGTTCTAAGTTCTAGGGGTTGGTTGGTTGGTTTGGGGAAGGAGACCAGACAGCGTGGTCATCGGTCTCATTGGATTAGGGAAGGATGGGGAAGGAAGTCGGCCGTGCCCTTTCAGAGGAACCATCCCGGCATTTGCCTGGACTGATTTAGGGAAATCACGGAAAACCTAAATCAGGATGGCCGGACGCGGGATTGAACCGTCGTCCTTCCCAATAGTTCTAGGGGACTAATCACCTCAGATGTTAAGTAACATGGTGCTCAGAGCCATTTGAACCATTTTATCAGTCATTTTGCATACCTACTTCCCCACGTCACACACCATCGGCCATGAGCTATGCACTACGAATGACAGTGGGGTGGTAATTCTGAAAATGTGACGGACAATGTGTTTACAGCTGATTTAATGGAAACAGGACAACCTAATGGCTTATTTGAGAATTACAGCTCTTTTAGATATGGTACTATTATAGGTGATAACCCCTTAACTTCCTCCAACCTACGAACTGTATTGCCAGCCATTATAAAGGGGGGGACAACCTTCGAACTTGCTTGCCATCCATTATAAGTGGACCCACAATTCAACGTGTATCTGAACCACGTTAAAATTTCAGGTTTTCCTTCTATACGAATCATGATCAGAACTGTAAGAAAGGATATGTGGCAGAAATAATTTCTAGCTGCGACCGAGATTTGATTCTGGGACATATGCATTTGCAATCTCGCGTTTACCTATTAAGTCGCTCAATGATGTAGGCACAGAAAACTAATTACATTGCGAAGATGTTTTAAAAAACATCATTAAACCATTAGCGTTAATAATATCAACACCTAATTTCTTCTTACTTCATAAGTAAAGGGTTCATTGTGCTCCAATTTTATCTTCATCCACACAGACAAACGTAACTTAATACTTTGGGTGGTGTGCACTGAAACGTATATTATGTCAGTTCCGTATATTCTCCGTGTTATTTTAATGTAGTGATTGCTTTGTCAATGTATGACGTCATCACCGTAGGTAAGTAAGAACAGTCGTTGGGATATGCGGGAAATCGTTGCTACAGAAGCAGATTCATTTTTTAAAAAAAATTACGAGTAATAGGTCTTATGCTCACTGCGTTTTTTTCTGGGAGTGAGTTAGATGAAAACTGGGAGCTATTACCAAACATTACCACCTTGGAATAGAAAGGTGCCTGAGAATAAGAAACTTCTGAACAATATGCTGGCGTTACGCGCCGAAAAGTGTTGCCTAAAAGCCTTTTAAGATGATGCAGTCCGATACGATCAGACGATAGCGTTATTTTGGGATACGATCGCTTTAATAACCGACTACCGATATTCAAATGAGGATCGAAGCACGCGCCACTTTGCATTCCATCCATAAAGAGAAAACAGTGGCGAAATGTTCCACCGCCCCATTCTGCTATTTCGAGGGTGCCCAATAAAAGCGACCGAAATGCGAAGACTGCTACAACCCGCGAAACAGCGGCCGGAACGGTTGCCCTAGGAATAAATGGCTCTAATTCTATGACCACGGGCCGGCGAGTGGTGCGCGCCGCGGGCCGTTAGCAGTCGGTTTTATGGGGTGGAACACGGCGTCTGCATTATGCAACAGCGCGCGGTCCCAGGGTCGAGCACCTGTGGCCAGGTGGCCACAGTCGCCGCCCTCCACTTGCTGCAGGAAGCAGCCGGGGAACACCGCCCACAGACAGAATGCAGACCTTCGGAAACAACCTCCTCACCAGGCTGTCCAGGAGATCGGGGCGACGTGGCTGTGCTACCCTGTTAGCAGCGTTGTGTCTTGTTGAAGAATCCCAGGAATGAGCAACATGTGGCAAAGAATTTCGTTGACATGTTTCCGAAAAGCATTGATTTCCAAGGAGGAAACTGACTCGTTGCCTTGACTTGTACCATAGCCTTGCTCGAACGTATGAGAACTATACCACGCCGAATATGAACGTTTTGCATATCCAGTGCCTTAAGGAGGAAATGCATGTATAAGGGGAAATCTCACCATTAGTTTCTTTAGTTGCTGATAAATAATAATAAAAGGCCGTATTTTTGCGGCGGAGGACAGAAAAAATTGAATTCGGCTGGGGCACTTCATAGTGAAGTGCCACAGGGTTCTGTTTTAGGTCCAGATATTCAGCTGTACACTGTCCCTCATACCTCTCCTCGTCCTTAACGCTTATGTCGGAACAACATGACAGAAACAGACGTTCCCATCGTAATAAAATCCTCTCTGTTCCACTGCACCGCTCAGTCACCTTCACCAAGTTCTTTACAGTAGCGGGAACCCGACTCTGGAATAACCTCCCTCGTTATGTTAGACAACTTAAAAAAATGTCCGGCTTCAAAAAACAGTTAATGACGTATCTACTTAAGCAACAGAAATGCCTTCCTCTGTACATGAACGCACTTTACCTCATTACTTCCCCCTTTCCCCCTCCCTAAATCTCCCTTCCCCAAAACTCGCTATACTAGTAAACATCTACTTTACACACCAAGATATTAATGTACATCTGCACAAATCTTCATTACTATTGCCATTTTTTCTCATGTTTATCATTATTATTTGTTTTTTTACTGTTATTATTATTGCTTTTATCATAATTTGTATGTATAGCACCTGTTGTAAAAATGCTGCCAGCATTTACTTTATTAGGTCTCAGTCATTACTTTTTATTCATGTTGTCACTAGAGTAATCTAATTTTCTTATTTAAACTATTGTCATGATGTAACTCTGATGTGTGAAACGTTGCATGTGTGGAGCACTGGTCCGATGTAAGAGAGGGCCTGATGGCCCTCATCTGATCAGGTTAAATAAATAAATAAATAAAATAAAATAAAAATATATATAGGGTGACGAGGCAAGCCACCTGAGCACCTCAGCGTAGTTTCGTGATAATAGACGATCTTTCAAATAAAAGCTGATTATGATTTAAATAATGAAAAAACTGCATCAGTTACTTATTTTTTCACGCGTAGCACGACGCGTTTTGAGAATTTAGTCTCATTTTCCAGAGAATTTATCTATATGAATATTTTTAAAGATGTTTCCAGAGTGATTTTCCGCCTCTTGTGCTGCTGATGTCTTTCTGAGGTTGTACTACAATCAGGAAACCGGACAAATTGAATCCTGGAGTGTTTTTATATACTAATTTTAGAAATGGTGTTTTTGTTTGTCTGCTTACAGATATTGTGCCTCCTCCATTACACAGAGTGTCACCACTTCCAAATCATCACTTACACTGCTTGTACTCAAAACACGCTACAGTGATATTACGACTCTATGGTTTCACAAATAGGTCGTACACAGTAAGAGGCGCTACAGTGATTTTGGATTACGTTATATATATACATAACTGTCAATTACAAAATTGATTTTAACCACTATTGACTTTTGAATTTTCGATCACATTTTTTAAATATGTGAGGAAATGTGCATATTTATGAAAATTACTACGCTTATTATAAGCCGGCCGGTGTGACCGAGCGGTTCTACGCGCTTCTGTCTGGAACCGCGTGACTGCTACGGTCGCCGGTTCGAATCCTGCCCCGAGCATGGATGTGTGTGATGTCCTTAGGTTAGTTACGTTTAAGTAGTTCTAAGTTCTAGGGTACTGATGACCTCACACGTTAAGTCCCATAGTGCTCAGAGCCATTTGAACCACTTTTGAGCTTGTTATATGCAAGAGAAAAATTTGAAAAATCGACTGTTTCACTATCTAGTTTATCATTAAGAATTTTTTTCTCCTAGATCTTTGTGGTGAATAAAAATTTCAAGCTCCTTCATTAAATACTTTTTGTGGTTTTTTGGAAGTGGTGGAGAATTGTATATTCCTGAGTCTGAGAATTTACCTTTTTTTATTGTTTACGGTGTGGTCTCATTTCTGTTATAGTTTGTTTTTTGTGGAGAAACTTACTTTCTCTTTATGTGACCTAGGTCTGTTCCTTTTACTTTGAGAAATGTTATCTATGTGAGGAACGCTCGCCATACACTTGGTTCTGTTGCTGATCGTTATGAAGTTGAGCTGCGGATGCCATTGGCCTCTGCGATTTGGTTAATGATGTCTAATTGTTAAGTTAGAAAATAAGAGCCATAATTCAGTAGTCAATAGTGCTAAAAATTAATTTTATAATTAACAGCTTTATGTAATGTAATCCAAGAACACTGTAACACTTCTGACTGTGCACAAACTCTTTGTGAAACCGTATCGTTTTTAATATATTTGCGAGTGGCTTGTTTTGATCACTGAAACAAACAATGGACATGATGGCTCGCGTGTATGTGACATTCTGCGTAATGGAGGAGGTACAAAAACACCCTAAGAATCTTTTCGTCCGATTTTCCGATTGCAGCATAACCTCAAAAAGACATCTGCAGAAAATCACACATGGAAACACGTGCATGTAAACAAATATAACTGAAAATGATAATTAATTCTCGAAACACGTTGTGCTAGGCATGAAAAAATAAGTAACTGGTGCAGTTTTTCTTTATCTAAACATGATGACACAGTTACAGATTTCCCTAAAACATCGAAAAATGAAAAAAATAAGTAACTGGTGCAGTTTTTCTTTATCTAAACACGATGACACAGTTACAGACTTTTCTAAAAATCGAATATGATGAGCGAAATTAAAATCTGGTTGGCTTGAAGAGGGACATCGTGTGGTGTTCATCGTTTTTCGTGGATGGAATGGCAGAGGAGATACGATAGTCACTTTTGTTATATTAAATAGATTGTCATGTTATTTTCTTTACATTTTGATAATAGGTTTGAAGAAATGCACAATGCATTGGGCTGTACAGTAATTATTTGACATCATATTGTGGTGTTGAGCTTTTGCAGGTGCATCTGCAGACGCATGTAGTGAGACTGGGATGAAATAATCAGTAAGTAATGTAATGAACGTTGATACAACTCGTGTTCAAAATGTTGACCTTTAGGAGACATACATGCGATTGGAATTGTAAATTACTGCACGTAGAATTTCATCAGATCCGATAGTAGAACAAGCTCCTGTAATACGATCTTTCATATTTTCGCGAGCGGTTGGAATTTAATTATAAACTTGTTGTTTCAACCATCCCCGCAAGTAAAAGTTCACAGGCATTAAGTCTGGCAAACGTGCAAGCTAGTTTGTGTTTCCGGACCGACCAATCCAAAGTTATTCAAATCTGTTGTTCATAATCTCTGTAATTCTCCGTGCATAATGCGTAGGGCGTCTATCGTGCTGGTACCACATGATTTGTCGTATGTAGAGTGGTATGTCTTCTAGTAATAGTGGCAGCACCTCTCTTAAGGAATCAAAATACCTCGCAGCATATAAGTTACCATCAGTAAAATAGGGACCAATAATTCGATTGTTTAGAAGACTGCACCACACGTTGACTGATCAAAGTCTTCGTTCGTCCTCTCTTCTCAGCCTTCGTGGAGTTTCAGAGGACTAATAATTGGTGTGTGCATGAGTTGTAAATGATGATACTTCTGTAAATAATATTTTGGTCAAGAACATGTTATCTGTCTGCAGTTTCCATTGCCCCATTCTAGAATTGTACCCCTCGAAGCAACTCACCGCCATGGACCTCCTGATAAAGTGATATGTCGTGTGGGTAAAATCTGCTGGAATGCAGTATTCACAAAACACTTCGTTGACTGATTACACCCTCGCGTTCGAACTGTCTTGTACTAACATGTGGATAGCGTTCTACAGCTGCTAAGATATCAGAGCACGTCGCTCGTCAATTGCTGATTTGTGCCACTTACTTTTTTTTATTACTGTGGACGTTACCTTTTTCCTGAAATGTTTATATTGTGTTTGCAAAGAGAGATTCACGACGATGCTGCACGATCAGTATATCTCTCAGCATACAATCCTACTGCTACTCTCACATGCTGGCGACATTTGCAATAACCATATTAAATTTCATTTGCTTAGAAGACTGTGAAGGTCTGATAACTTTATGAAGGCGTCGTAAGCTCGCTGCCACAGCAAATCGCAGACTAATGGTCTTCATGCGATAGATAAACAAAGTAATCCTGCAGTGAGTGGAATGTTGTTTACATTCGATGCTCTTCGTGCAATGAGTGTAATCTTTTTTCCATTTGACGTAATCTGTAAAGTAAACAATCACTTAATGTACCTGTTTTTTGTCGCTGATGCTCTATGATCAACGAACGCTCGTACATAACCAAACCCAACACAACATAACACAATGAACGTGTTTTCAAAATAATGTTGAAAGGCAAATAATATAAAATGCCAATATATTTAGAATTATTAAGTTTGACCAGCATATCCCCTACAAGCTATGACCTACGAAAAAATGAACTCCTCACTATCTCCCCCCTTAAGGCTAAACACATTTTGTTTGAAGGATTTTGTTGTATAACTAAAAGTGTCAGAGTTATCAAAATGGCCTATATTAAGTGCCTCACCTTGTGCATCACGCAGGCCGTTTCATCTTTGCATATCTATAGCAAACGACATCCACTGCAATCTGCTTACTGTAGTTAATACTAGATCTTCGCTACAATTTTTCTCCTCACAATTCATTCCACTCCCAAACTGAGTATACCTTGGCGCCTCACATTGTGTCCTTCACCCAATCCCTTCTCCTGGCTACCCACATAGTATTCCTAGAGTATTTCTCATTATTCGGTAATATCATTTTTCAAAAGCTTCTGTTCTCTTATCTGTACTGTTTAAGTCCAGGGTTGAATTCCATACAAGAAAGCCTCACACAGATACTTTGAAATGGTTTTGGCTCCGTGTTGTGCCCAACTTTGAGATACAGAGGGAAATTCCTTTCAGACACCAAAAAGTGCAATGCTCGTTACACATCGATCAAAAACATTAATGTTCCGAAGTATGGACACCTATTTGTCAACGGAAACACTTTTGTAGTAAGACAACAAATTAGATGAGCAAATGACTTGCTTTTTATTATTTAAGGCTACCTAATCAAGGTCAGTTGCGGGAAATTAGGTTTCAAAATGCAAAGCAAGTCTGCCTTCAAAAATATTGATTTATTGACTCAAAGTTCTACATGAAATACAAAGAAAACGAGTGATAACCTGTTATTAGTGAAATGAACATCAATTCTCGTAAAATTTACAGCAAAGTGTGGCGCACTAGAAGCTCAAAAGCACAATTAATGTACCTCTAACACTTTGGAGGTTACCTAAAGAGTGTGTCATCGGACTGTTTCGCGGCGGCATGACTGAATAAAATTTCCTCGGTTTTCAAGCAGCGCAAATTCGAATAAAATTGTCGAGCTTTCGATGGGCATCTCCGCCATCGTCTTCGGGAGTAAATAGCACTGACTGCATGGGTTGGCGAGTATCTTACAGAGTTAACTGCTCCCTCTTGGATTGGGTTGGCATGGTTACCCACTCATATAGGCACTACAGCAGCCTCTGGTACCAACCAGAGAGGGCCGGAAAGACGCCTGCGCAGAGGTGAGTTGGGCAGCTCGAAGCAGTTCCGGCCCACCACGGGACCGAGTCACGTCAGGCAGCCGAATGGCCGGCGCCACGTTCGAAACTACCTGAAAAATACCTGAAAGACTGCTTGGGAAATGCGATAAGCTCCTAATCGGTAAAGCTCGCAACTATGAAGTAAGCGAATTCAAGATCCTTGAAACAATACAAGTAATGAGTACAAAGCTACGCAGGAGATTATGATTGTGGTTGTGATTGTGAGCTGCTTATAAAGCGAATAGTGCAAACACTAACTTGAAAATTCACAAGTGTTCGTGGTCGAAGCTGGATCAAATGTTTCTCTTTGCATGACCGGGCAATACACCTCCACCACACGGAAAGAACTCTCCAAAACTTAGTCCCTCTGCTTTCCAGAATAAACACTAAATGGAGGGGAGGATTCCCGCCTTTTACAACAACAACCGGTGAGAGTTTCCACAAATTCATGAAAATTCAGGGGTACCCTGCCGAAATTTCTCATCCATAGCTTATGGAACGTGACTTGACTTTGAAAAAGATTGTTACGGGCTGATAGAAGTCTCCCACTCATTGGTCGTGAACTTCGTGCCACGTCACAGAAACGAACCAACTTTTTTGAGTGGACAACATCGTCTAGAATTAAAGATATTTAATTCTCTCGTGGTGCACGGCATAGTTGCGCAAGGGGGATCTAATGTCTGCCTACAGAAAGCTGGTTTTTGTTACGGTAAGTGATTCTCTAGGGATCGGCAGTGGCTCAGCACAGTCTGTAAAAGCGAACGTCGCATGTGCCGACAAAAGTAGAAGGCGGGCCTGGCTTCACTTGCGAAAACCACAATCCCTTGGGAAGTCAGCCGGCCGGAGTGGCCGAGCGGTTCTAGGCGCTACAGTCTGGAACCGCGCGACCACTACGGTCGCAGGTTCGAATCCTGTCTCGGGCATGGATGTGTGTGATGTCCTTAGGTTAGTTAGGTTTAAGTAGTTCTTAGTTCTAGGGGACTGATGACCTTAGAAGTTAAGTCCCATAGTGCTCAGAGCCATTTGAACCCTTTGAACAGTAGCAGCTGCGCGGTTCCGGACTGAAGAGCCTAGAATCGCTCGGCCACAACGGCCGGCCCATGCATGTTTCTCTACGATAAACTATACATACAAACTGTAAAGTGATAAAACTACTACCTTGCACACGAGAGAAACCATCGATTCTTTGTAACACAAACACTACACAGTTTTCCAGAGAGGTATGACGCTTGCTGCCTGCTGTTAACGAATTCAAGACCGATTACGGTTCGGAAATTGTCATATGTTCACAACATCCATATAAGATTATCGTCGACAGCCGAAAATGCATACGAATGAGCTGACATATTAGGAGGAAATAAACAACACGATCAGTAGCCATCGAATATGTAACATTCTTCATCCAGTTTACTACCACCCCTGTTAGGCTTACGATTGCACACAGGAGTCCGATGTTACGCTGTATCGCTCATGTGTGGGATAACATTGTCGTCAATCTCTATAATGTCTCCTCTCTTCACTATTAAGGTATTATTAACAAAAGTCTACTCTCCTCCTCCAGAGCACGCAACTTTATTGATTTTTCCCAGTACTCTTTTCATGGTATTGGCCTTTAATTTTATATATTCTGTTTCGGTAATTTTACTAGATTTCCATGATTTTACATATTTCATCGTATTTACCTCAATTTTTACGTATCTCACATCAACTTTTCGTGATTCTGCCAGGTTCTCCTCGAATTTTACCGATTTTACATCATCTTTCACATTTTTTTTCCACCGTTTTCCGTATGTATATGGTCATATTGCTGACGTACCCATGTGCTGTTTGATTTCCTGCGAGAATATTTGTGCATCTTATACACCAACCTTCTAAAAAATCCTAAGACTTGTCCTCTGCGTGATGATCCGTTTGCTTGCATTTAGGATAGGACGAACATGAAAAGTATAGTAACAGTCATTTCGTACCTAAGTGAAACTGGAGATTCGATTGATGTCGAAGATGTGGCAGAGAAGTGGGCTTCTTCACACAAATCTTCATTCGTCTAGAGGAGGGAACCGTCATTATATATGACTGTGGTTTGGGGATTTGGAGAGGCTTGCTGTTAACGATCAGAGACAGATACTGCTCTAAGTCGCACACCGAATAATTTTATACGTCTGTTGTGGACGTATCATATTTTTCGAATCCTAATCGGCCTTGAACTTTGCAAACAGTAGGCGTCGTACCCCTCTGGAGACATATGCAGTGTTTCTGTTACAAAGAATCCATGTTTTCTTTGGTGTGCAAGGTAGTATTTTTATCACTTTAAAGTTTGTCGCTATAGTTTATCGTAGAGAATCGCGCATGAACAAAGTTTGTCTTGTACTGGGAATATATTTCGTACATTAACAGCGCTGCGTTCTGCCACACAACTCTAGCATTATACCATATTTTAAGCACAGAACCATATAGCCTTAGGAATGCATGTGTTTAAGTTCCACGATCATTTCTCTCTTCTTGGTACTAACCCCGGATCCTAGAATTGATGGCACATTTGAGTTATGCACAATGTCCACCTGAGGTTTCATCACGCAAAAACCACTCGTTTCTTCTTGATAGCCGTTTGTTATATCATCACAATACTCTCATACCTATGTATAATATGTTCAAGATTTGGCAATGAATGGTTTTACTGCACGGTAGTCTATCTACATACACAATATATCCGTCTTTTAGTCTTTTTCCCACCAATTTCCAGGTGGGGGAGGAAAGTGGAGGGCTGGGTGGTTTCCCACAAGGGGGGGGGGGGGGTAATTAATTGATCAATTTAAGGCCTGAAAGTGTACCTGTATCATCGAGGGTGGGGGGGGGGGGAGGAATAGTGGCTCCCTGAGGGTTTGGGAGAAGAAGAGGGAGGGGAAGGAATAGGGGGAGGATTCTCAGAAGGACAGATCATCCCCAGGGTTCATAATCCTCTCAGCAGAACAATGGGTTAGAGACCTGTCAGTCAAAGGAGAAAAATTGGTTTGCCACTGAATGTATACTTGCCTGTGATGTAGGCAACCCACACAAACAAAACACGCTCGTGCTCTATTTGCCCCACTATTGCAGGTTTGAACCAGCATCCTCCCGATATCGTATACCGGCTATGTTTAAAATGACCAGTGCTAGGGTGACAGGAAGTGGGAGTGATAAGGCGCTGAGCATAAAGAAAATAACCATTTTACACACACACATTTATTTATGACAGAGGCCAAGTTTAACATCAACAGAGATGAGCAATACTTGTTAAAGCGAAATTCAGTGGCAAAATCACAGGGGATTTCACGAATCCCAGCGGACACTTCACTCAACGCAGGAAATTGTGCTCGGGCGTTATTCCTGCATCAACTCTAGTAGCATATATGTGGAAATTTACTATATGCATCGGTGAAGGTAAGTCGTCATGTGCCTATGAACAGGCTTGCAAAGTCTAAACGAATTCGTGACCAGAGCTGCGTGGGAGGAGGCTGGAAATTCCTGGTGTTTCTAGCAAGGGTGGCAGTTGGTGAGAGTGTGCTGAATGTCTCTGCGAATATCTCGTCAGTACACATCCATCTTGTCAAAACAACCCCGTAACGGCCTTCATGCAGTAGGTCTTGTATGTTTCGTCGCAGGACGTCTTTTGCTGTTTTCCGCCTGTAGGAGAAAAACTCTCCTAAAAACAAGGACTGCCCATCGGTAGTGCCAACATGTCGTAACTTTCGGCTTGCTGATAACTCATGTGTGATTAACGTACTTCACGTTGTTTGGGGAGCTGGGATCTAACTTGCTGTTCGATTTAGCGTGAAACTACGATAAATGTAGTATTATTAAAGCGGCCAAATGACACGAAAATTCTGAAGATGTCCTCGTCCAGACTAGGAATGTTGCTAAACTTCAGAGTCTTGCAGCCTCGTCAGAATCATCTGTGGTGACCAGAGTGAGTCCACACACGCAAATAAGATTTCCAGGTAATAATGAATACTTTATTACAAAAACACAGAAAACTAAACAATTTCTCAGGGAGCAATTCCGTGAAGTCCGAACACACAAAAGCTGTAATCATCCTGATGTGGTTCCACAACAGAAATAATAAATCCTAGCCATCACTAAGTCATAAGCGATAACTGACAACATTGAAATTATTCTATTCTAATTGGACATCCATCACTGACGAAAACTACTTGGTAATAACACAAAATCGAAGTCAACCGACGTGTATCATCCTAGGAACACTGTGCAAGCAAGAGCTCCAGCTGTGAGTGCTGGCGACTCATTCAGATCCTCCTTCGTTGGTGCTGAAGTTGTAATTGCCCGCTCTGTGACGAGATGACAACTTCAGTACAAGCTTGGCGGAGTGATAGGTGGATAATGTTCCCACGGACATGTGGTCGTCAGAGGCAAATAGTCCCACGCAGGTACCAGCGCATATAACAGTGCAAGTACCATGGGGGGGGGGGGGGGGGGGAAGCTGGCACCGCACATTTCTGTGGAGTCCACCGGAATATAATTTTTGGTGTTGGTCAGCCGTTATGTTGATACACAATACAGCCAGTGCTGTGTGACCGACAGGAGGGAGGGAGACCTGACCTACAGCAATTCGCCGGTTTCACCCATACCGAGGGTAGACAGAAGTGTAGGACACAGCATCGTCATTACTTGCACCACCATTCCCTGAATTACAACGCGGCCCGTAGACAACCGAGTAGGTTTCTTTATTATGATCTCACAGAACTTCAGGAGAAAAACGGAACATTTTATTTTGAAGAGAAAGTATATACATCCGCTAACCTCGCCCCTTTGAAGCTTATAATGAAGAGGCCCACATGGTAATTAGGGTCCCTCCAGATAGGTAAAATATCAGATTTTGATTATGGATGATTCATTACTGCTTGATTAATGAAATACTCAGAGTTTCACATCTCCTTTATTATAATTTGTTACTTGTAGTGAGGTATGTAGTAAGAAGACTAATCTGCAAAGAATTAAAACAGGTATCATACCCAAAACGATGTACGAGGGCCAGCGGTGATCTTATTTTTCGTTCCAGTCTGGTGCTTGAATCACAAGTATAAGTTCTATATTCTTGGTTGCCATATTGTTTGATCCAGTCTATCATGTGATCGGCTTACACATATTTCCTAACTGTAGGCAGAAACCCCAACAAACTACCAATCTGATTGTCCAGCGGCTATTGTCACTGACTTCTTATAGTTTGTGCATCACCAACGAGGCTTTTAGTCACACAGAATACTATGCAATGATTTCCTGTAGTAACCTGTGTGCTCTTTTGAGCAATTGGCAGTGCACGTTATTTGGATGGAGACATGTATGTCTCTCAAGGGTTCTCAATAAAACTTGTTATCCGTCATAGTGCCACACTGACCTCACCAACATGTGACTGTAGCCCGGTGTTTGTTTTAGAGTAGCCGTTCGCCTGTACGACAGCGTATGTGGACCTGATCATCGAATTTCTGTAACCAGAAACGTGACTCGTCCAACTAAGCAGCAAGTATCCTTTCAGCCATGGTCCAATTTTGATTATGTCATGCCCACTGTAATCGTAACTGACATGTCGCTGGGTCGTCATCTGTGGATACCCATGTTTAACCATTTGCGCTGAACGATGTGCTCCGAAACATTGTACACTGTCGTCATAGCTACCACAGCTTACTTCCATTTCCGATTTACAGACGGGGCTTGGTTCTGAATGCCGCGTTCTGTGACGAAGCGTGGACACCTTGTCGCTTCTTCTTGGTTTCACCGTCCTTCAACCGCTTTCCAAAGCTGCTCAAAACTACTCACGACAGTAGCACGATACCACTTGACCAAGCTGCGGTGTTTCCTTCACGTTTCCACATCACAGTCACATCACTAGCAACAGCTTCAGAAGGGTTTCAGTGTCCGCAATGGATTTGTCATTCAGGTGATTTCCAGTGACTCCTCCAAGTCACTGCCCTCTCCATACCGACCTATTCTACTGATGCTTCTTCTCAACTGACAGCATAACTCCCCACCTCCTTTCATACTGGCAGGTCCGCCTCTCGTGACACATAGTGGTTAATTCCGCATTAAATAGGGGTGCCTGGATACTTTTGGTCAGATTGATGTACTTTACTTACCGTGTCACACGTCTGCAACGCCTTCAAGTGGCATTAAGTCTCGAGATGGGCAGTGATCATAATGTTTCGGCTCATCATTGCACGTAGTTTCTTACGGAGTTCTGCTCCACCGCAAACCACTCAATAGTACGTTCAAATGGTTCAAATGGCTCTGAGCTCTATGGGACTTAACTTCTGAGGTCATCAGTCTCCTAGAACTTAGAACTACTTAAACCTAACTAACCTAAGGACATCACACACATCCATACCCGAGGCAGGATTCGAACCTGCGACCGTAGCGGTCGTGCGGTTCCAGACTGTGGCGCCTAGAACCACTCGGCCACCCCGGTCGGCCAATATTACGTGATAAATGTTCACTAAAATATACACAGGTGTCCCAGAAATGTGACAAACCTCGAGGTGATATTGAGCAACAAATAGAGGACAAGCATCGGTCATCATTACTGAATAGCAAGCAACATTGCGAGACACTCCCCGTACGGCCTGTCAGTGTACAAAGTCAGTTCTGCTGCCTAAGGGATGGCCTAGTCGCAGGCGCCGGCCACTGTAAATTCGATGATCTGTAGTGTCGTTCGATGACATTTTCGGACACTGTTTCCTATCCTCGATTTGTTCCTCAAGACAGCCTCTACAGCCCATCGAAGTTTGTCGCATAACTTTTGGGACACCGTGTAAACAAATTTAAACTTCTAATGCCATTAACATATCATTATTCTCTTACTCGTGGTTATATTATACTCCTGAACACAAAAATAACACCTTTCATCAGATCCAATTCGAATACAGGAGCAAGTGAATTCAAATGCACATTGTGATAAAGAATCATTGATAATTCAGTATTATTAATATGCATTTCAAATGACAAAATTTATTCTGAATTCTGATATTGGAGTCCGCTAACGAGGATGAAAACAATTTCTTCATATATTCAAACATCAATAGTGGGTGAAATGTTTTCTAAGATATGAAAATAACTATGACTGGGTAGAGCCAGACAATTTAGATTCCAACAGAAGACCTAACTTATAGCTTTTTGGCCGACAATATCAACAATTCCTAAATGTCCCACATCATTCTGTTGTCTAAGTATCTGCGATAACCACATGTTCACTTGCACCGCTGCCTTCTTTGGCCCTCTGCGCCGTCGGTAGTTATAAGAGACAGTGAAATGAGGGCAAGGCAGATGAAAAGCAAGAAACTAAACTGTTATTTCAAAAGTAATCGCAATAACTGGTAACGCATTTATCCCACTATAAGACAAGACGGTCAATACCTTCATGAAAAAATCGTACGTGGTGATCTAAGGAACCGTGGTTACACCCAGGTGTACTCCACTCCGTCCGAAGCAAATTGACGGCTACCAATGTCTTTCTCCATGACTGCAAATATATGGAAATACATTGGGGGAGAACAGGATGTGTCTAAGGGCTTCCCAGCGAAACGTCTGCAGCGCAGTGGAAACAACGTAAACAACCTTGGCAATACGTGGGCGGGCATTACCCTGTAACAGAATGGCGCCGTATGTCAACACTTCATGTGAACACTTTGTAGACGTTGAAGCACACCACCTAGTCCAAACGCTCAGGAATGTTGATGGACGTCATCATCCTGTTCTAGGATAATGCCCACCCACATGTTGCCACCGTTGTTTTGACTACATTGCAGATGTTTCGCTGCGAACCCCTTACACGTTCTCCATGCAGTTTCGACCTCTCCTCACGTGATTTCCTTATTTTTGGAACCATGAAGAAAGTCATTCTTGGCCGTCGTTTTTGCTTCGAAGAGTTGCATGTCTGGGTACAATCATGACTCCGTAGGCAACCGCTAACATTTTTCCTTGAAGGCATCGATAGTTTTGTCTCGCAGCGGGATAAATATATTAACTGTTATGGTGACTGCATTTGAAATAATAAGTAGTTTAATCATGTTTCTCCTCTGTCTCGTTTCCATTTGACTGTTTCTTATATACTGAAGCGCCAAAGAAACTGGTATCGGCATACGTATTCAAATACAGAGATACGGAAACAGGCAGAATACGGTATTACGGTCGGCAACGCCTATATAACACAAAAAGTGTCTGACGCAATTGTTAGATCGGTTACTGCTGCTACAGTGGCAGGTTATCAAGATTTAAGTGAGTTTGAACATGGTGTTACAGACGGTGCACGAGTGATGGCACATAGCATCTCCGAGGTAGCGATGAAGTGGGGATTTTCACGTATAACCATTTCGCGAGTGTACCGTGAATGTCAGGATCCGGAAAACCATCAAATCTCCGACACCACTACGGCGGGAAAAAGATCCTGCAAGAACGGGACCAACGACGACTCAATAGAATCTTTCAACGTGACAGAGGTGTAACCCTTCGGCAAATTGCTGCAGATTTCAATGCAGCGAACAATTCAACGAAACATCACCGACATGGGCTTTCGGAGCCGAAGGCCCACCCGTGTACACTTGATTACTGTACGGCGCAAAGCTTTATCCCTCGCCTTGGCCCGCCAACACCGACATTGGACTGTTGATGACTAGAAACACATTGCCTGGTCGGACGAATCTAGTTTCAAATTATATCGAGCGCATGGACGTATACGGGTATGGAGACAACATCATGAATCCATGATCCTTGGATGTCAGCAAGGGACTGTTCAAGCTGGTGGAGGCTCTGTAATGGTGTGGGACGTGTGCAGCTGGATTGGTATGGGATTCTTGAACTTCTAGATACGACCTTTGACAGGCGGCACGTACGTAAGCATCCTGTCTGGTCACCTGCATGCGTATATGTCCATTGCGCATCCCGACGAACTTCGACAATTACAGCAGGACAATGCAACAACCCTCACGTCCAAAATTGCTACAGAATGGCTCCAGAAACTCTCTTCTGAGTTTAAACACTTCCGCTGGCCACCAAACTCCCCAGACATGAGCATTATTAAGCATATCTGGGATGCCTTGCAACGTGCTTATTCGGAAGAGATCTCAACCCCCTCGTACTCTTACGGATTTATGGACAGCCCTGCAGGATTCATGGTGTCAGTTTTTTCCAGCACTACTTCAGTCATTAGTCGAGTCCATGCCACGTCGTGTTGCGGCACTTCTGCGTGCTCGCGGGGTCTCTACACAATATTAGGCAGGTGCGCCAGTCTCTTTGGCTATTCAGGGTATGTGAATGATGTACCTGTATAGTTTACAGTATAGAATTTTATCCTGGATGAGTACAATAGGTACAATTTTTAACAGGGCATATAATTACTGAATGTTTCCATATCACTATTGTAGTTGTGATTCTTTATGCTCTTTTATTGGTTAAGACTATAACATAACCTCATATGGTGTACTTTATTATACTGTGAGCACTTGCTTGACATTTTATGTTAGGTGAGGATCTAAACTGCTAGTTAGTGAAAGGTTTTGTTCAATCATCAACTTATTTTCGTCAGCGTCACTTCTTTGTTTACTGGCTGTGGGGCACCGTTCGCATACAGTAATTTTCACTCTTACGTACATTTTATACATCTGTGTGACCTAGGCGATGGACATGCCACATAGGCAGACTAATTAGAACTTTGAATTTTTAAGTTTTTTATTACTCAGCTATAATTTATTGTGGCATACGTGCCAACGAAGACCGTTTTATCGAAAGAATTTGTCCGTTCCCCTGAGGTTCTGACGCTGAATCTGGCTGCGTAAGGCAGCATGGTACGTGCAGGAGGAGCGTTTGAGATTAGAGGAGCTCACTTGTTGACTTCGGCTACACTTGAAGAACGTCGATCAAAATTGCAAGCTCTGTCCTTCACTGGCACCATACTAGGTGTCCGCCCCCGGTAGCTGACTGGTCGCTGGGAGTTGTGGCGTACTCCTGTAATCCAAGCTACTGGGAGGCCGTTTTGCGGGAGAGAACTGTGAAAACACCCACAGTTTCGGTCATCTTGTGAGCTCCAAGGCGTCCGTGGTGCCTTCCTGTACATGGACACACACGTTTCGCGAGTTCAAGTTTCGCGTTAGTCAATCTTTTGCCGGCTCTCTGTAATAAAAAAAACTGAGTTCACCGATCAACAACGAATCTAAACGGGTGTCTTACGACGTCCGCCCTGAGCAGATACAACGAATGAAAGAGAACAAAATGAGATTAAAAAATAAGTGGTCAGCGCGACAGACTGTCAATCCTAAGGGCTCGGGTTCGATTCCCGGCTGGGTCGGAGATTTTTCTCTGCTCAGGTACTGGGAGTTGTGTTGTGCTAATCATCATCATTTCATCCCCATCGACACGCAAGCCGCCGAAAGGGCGTCAAATTGAAAGACTTACACCAGGCGAGTGGTCTACGCGACGGGAGGCTCTCGTCACACGCCATTATTATTACTATAATAGGTGGGGCGTATTTCCCACATAACTTCTTTGTGTGCAATGTCTCAACTGCATATTTAAAGCGACGACCTCTTTTTCCCACCAAGAACGGCTTAATATTGTAATGAACTTTATATTCTAATGAACGCTCCGTAAAATTGCCATTTCTTTTCTATCGTGTCCATGCACAATCTGGCCTTGCACGTAGATGCCATTTTCTCGATAAAATCGTAGTCATCGCACGCTGATAGTAACACATAACAAGCACTATCTTATCAGGAGAGCAGTAGCTAATCAGTACGAGGTGAGCTGTATCGCTGGAACTGAAGCAGCGTTGCTCACTACTGTTGTGACTGTTGAACTACGTGCGCATTACCATTCCGTGTACCCGCAGAGCATGGAGACGCCGGAGGGTTTTAGGATAGTGCGGGCGCAGCCATCGGACCGCGACCGCGTGGAGCGGCTGGCGAGGACCGCCTTCTACCCGGACGAGCCGATGAACGTCGCTCTGGGCAACACCAGGGGGCCGCCCACGGACCAGCTGCTGTTCCTCTCGGCGCTCGACGAACCTCACTCGCTGATCGCCGAGGACGCCAGCACCGGAGAGGCCGTCGGCATGTGCATCAACGGCATCGTCTCGCCCGAAGTCCACGAGAAGAAGAAACAACTACAGGTGCGCCGCCCTAGTAAGAGCAAGATGCGTCTGAAATATCGTACTACATGTTCCTCTAGTTATTTGCGTTTGTTCTTCACCACATTTCATATTTTCTGTGAATATTTTCACCTCTGTACCACGTAGCTCTAATAATGTAATTACAATCTGACTTTCTCTGTAATGTTGTTTCCTTCTTAATTATACTACTGGCCATTAAAATTGCTACACCACGAAGATCACGTGCTTCAGACGCGAAATTTAACCGACAGGAAGAATATGATGTGATATGCAAATGATTAGCTTTTCAGAGCATTCACACAAGGTTGGCGCCAGTGGCGACACCTACAACGTGCTGACATGAGGAAAGTTCCCAACCGATTTCTCATACACAAACAGCAGTTGACCGGCGTTGCCTGGTGAAACGTTGTTGTGATGCCTCGTGTAAGGAGGAGAAGTGCGTACCATCACGTTTCCGACTTTGATAAAGGTCGGATTGTAGCCTATCGCGATTGGGGTTTATCGTATCTCGACATTGCTTCTCGCGTTGGTCGAGATCCAATGACTGTTATCAGAATATGTAATCGGTGGGTTCAGGAGGGTAATACGGAACGCCGTGCTGGATCCCAACGGCCCACGTATCACTAGTAGTCGAGATGACAGGCGTCTTACCCGCATGGCTGTAACGGATCGTGCAGCCACGTCGCGATCCCTGAGTCAACAGATGGGGACGTTTGCAATACAACAACCATCTGCACGAACAATTCGACGACGTTTGCAACAGCATGGACTATCAGCTCTGAGACCATGGCTGCAGTTACCCTTGACGCTGCATCACAGACAGGAGTGCCTGCGATGGAGTACTCAACGACGAATCTTGGTGCACGAATGGCAAAACGTCATATTTTCGGATGAATCCAGGTTCGGTTTACAGCATTGGAAGCACGTATTCGTCATCCCCATACTGGCGTATCGCCCAGCGTGATGGTATGGTGTGCCATTGGTTTCACGTCTCGGTCACCTCTTATTCGCACTGACGGCACTTTGAACAGTGGACGTTACATTTCAGATGTGTTACGACCCTACATTTCAGCAGGATAATGCACGACCGTATGTTGCAGGCCCTGTACGGGCCTTTCTGGATACAGAAAATGTTCGACTGCTGCCCTGGCCAGCCCATTCTTCGGATCTCTCACCAACTGAAAACGTCTGATCAATGGTGACCGAGCTCGTCACAATACGCCAGTCACTACTCTTGACGAACTGTGGTATCGTGTTGAAGCTGCATGGGCAGCCATCCAAGCTCTGTTTGACTCAATGCCCAGGCGTATCAAGGACGTTATTACGGCCAGAGGTGGTTGTTTTTGGTACTGATTTCTCAGAATCTATGCACCCAAACTGCGTTAAAATGTAATCACAAGTCAGTTCTAGTATAATGTATTTGTCCAATGAATACCCGTTTATCATCTGCATGTCTTCTTGGTGTAGCAATTTTAATGGCCAGTAGTGTATAATTCATTGTGAAAAGTAGAATTGTGAGCTCAGCAGAGATTGGTCTTCCTGCTGACGTTCGACAACCTATGCACTCGCTAGTTACAGCTGAAAACGAGACGTGGAAGAGAAATCGCTTAACCACTGTCCGTCACCTAAAAGACTTGGCGGGAGTTTTCTCTTGCATTTGGACCTAGCTATCTGGAACGTGTGTGCTTCACAAAAGCCCTTAACGACTTCTATACAAAAGGCCATATTTACATTTGTAATTAGATGATCTATCGGCCCCGTTAAGGCCGCCTGGCGGCCTTACAAACCATCCTGGGAGTGCCAAACAATTAAAAAAATAAGTAAATAAATAAATAAACAAGAACTTCTGATGTAGTT
The DNA here is from genome assembly GCF_021461395.2 of Schistocerca americana. Lineage (NCBI taxonomy): Eukaryota > Metazoa > Arthropoda > Insecta > Orthoptera > Acrididae > Schistocerca > Schistocerca americana. The sequence goes on from NC_060119.1 coordinate 330,436,891, forward strand.
CGTGGACTAGGGATAGCGTCTTTCACTGCTTATCAAACTATGATGGGTCCCAGGTTCTATCCTCGCAGATTCTATCCCAGCTACTACATAAATTTTGAGTAAATGTCATCAGCAAGGTTGGCGTAAGAATTCCGCTACTAGAAGTCAAATTCGTCCTACGAACAGCCTCGTCAAAGAGAGCGGAGGAGTGGGCAGAGGTATGGGATATACTGTTGTCTTACGTGTGGGAAATTGCCCCTATAATTCGGAGGAATTCGCAATGATCAACGGCATAAGGATGCAGAAGGCCTTCTGCATTGGAAACCACTGAAATAAAGACACGCTATGGCCTGTAATGGAAAAAATTTCATAGTGCTCCCTCCACTGATAAAAGAAATTCTGGATTAGTCACTCATACAAATCTGTGGAAGTGAATGCCTAAGGAGAGGCAACCGTAACAAAAAATCTGAATAATCAACAAAAAAAAATCTACAAATCGGAGCGTCGTATATCATGAATGTGGTAGCAAATCTAAAAATCTGACAACAGAAATTGTAAGCTTCAGTTTATAGTAGACTCAGAGACCTGAAATGGACAGAAGATAAGGACTTCTGGTCAGACGAATACAGGATAGTATAGACAGATCAAGCAATTCCATCAGATTACGGGATGGTGGTCTACGGGCATACAGCTAACGCCCGATATGTGTTCCAAAGAGTACACATTGGGCCCATTTCCTGGCCATCAATTTGAGGTCACTGTAATGCCCATCAAACAACTGTAGTACGATTCTGACCTTGAAACACCAACAGTTACCCTGTAGGAATATGTCATCGCCATAGCGGGAGACTTCAAGCGATGCAGTTGGTCCACAATAATGTTCACGCAGTTCATTGCTCTTATGATGCCTTCGAATACCACCGCAGGTCTCATGGAAAATCAACTAAATGTACCATCATAATTCTGCCTCACCGACCTGCATCTGTGGTCCTGTCAATGTTTCAGGTAACCATTTGCCGGGATGACGCCGTGTAAGGCCCCAACCATCGACCTGTTTTTTCCTCTACAGTTCCCTCTAGTACCATGTAAGTGAGTCCCTGATGTCTGGACAGGTGTCTTATCATCGCGTACCTTCTCCTTGTCAATTTACTTTTTATACCTGGGTTTCACAGTCATGTAGAACTTTATAAAAGACAGAGTATTTACGCCAGTGACCGTAACACTTTCTTTATTTGACAATTGTAACAGCGTCACGAATGTTTTAAATACTAATGACAACGACATATAAATGTGTCAGCTAATTTTAAATTGATATGGCCTAAAGCGACAAAAATCTGCACTTGATAATGTCCTAAGGCCGAAATTGCAATCGTGAAATAAAGAAAGTTTTAGTCACTGGCGTAAATATGATGTCTTTTATAAAGTTCTCCTTGTCAGTTTTTCCACATATTCCTTTCCTCACCGATTCTGCTTGGAACCTCCTTATTTCTTACCTTATCAATCCACTTAAGTTTCAAAATTTGTCTGTAGCACCACGTTTCAAATCCTTCGATTCTCTTTAGTTCTGGTTTTCCAACAGTCAATGTTTCACATACATACAATGCTGTTCTCTAAACGTACGTTCTCAGAAATTTGTTCCGTAAATCAAGGCCTATGGTCGATACTAGTAGAATTTTCTTGGCCAGGAAAGCCCTATTTCCGGTGTTACTCTGCTTTTGATGTGCTACTTGCTCCGTCCGTCATTGTTTCTTTTGCTGGCTGGGTAGTAGAATTCCTTAACTTCATCCACTTATCTACTTCGTTGCCACCAATCCTGATGTTAAGTTTCTCGCTGTTCTCGTTTTTGCTACTTCTTATGACTTTCTTCGATTTATTTTCAGTCAATATTCTTTACTCATTACAGCTTTCATTCCGTTCAGCAGATCCTGTAATTCTTCTTCACCTTCACTCAGGATAGCAATGTCATCTGCAAATCCTTTCACCTAGAATTTTGATTCCACTCCTGACCCGTTTTTTATATCCATCATCGCTTCTTTCGTGTACTGATTGAACAGTTGGGGTGAAAGACTAGATCCGTGTCTTACAACCTTACAACCTTTTGAATCCGAGCACTTCGTTCTTGGTCATCCACTCTTATTATTCCCTCTTGGCTCTTGTACATATATTTCCCGTCTCTCCCTATAGCTTACCTCTATTTTTCTCAGAGTTTCGAACATCTTACACCATTCCACATTGTCGAACGCTTTTTACAGTTCGATAAATCCTATTAATATGTTTTGATTTCTGTTTAATCGTGCTTCCGTTGTCAACCGCAATGTCAGGAGTGCTTCTATGGTGTATGTACCTTTCCTAAAGCCAAACTGATCGTCATCTAACACGCTCTCAATCTTCTTTTTCATTCTTCTGTATATCATTCTCGTAAGCACCTTGATGCTTGAGCTGTTGATTGTGTGATATTTCTCGCACTTGTCAGCTCTTGCGCTCTTCGGAATTGTGTGGATGATATTTTTTCCGAAAGTCAGATGGTATGCCGCCAGACTCAGACATTCTACATACCAATGTGAATAGTTGTATTTTCGCTATAATGGCTGCCCATTCACCTCTCTTCCTCTTACATTCTTTCTTTACTGCGTCACATGCCCACAATTTATCCTGGAGGTATTCACCTTCTTGATGGGCAGTTGGACTGTTGGCTCATCAGTCTACGTAAACCGCATTGTGCAAGATCTAGACTTCCTGATTAGCATCATGCTTGTTTGTGCTGCCTTGGTAAAATTATTGGCACGCTTTCACTACGGATGGACACGACATTGTATTTGGTCCATACACCACCAGAATTTAAAGGCGAATATATGTGCAAGTTAGACGTTTTACATACAAGAATTGTACTGTATGGCATACTTCAACTTTGGAATACGTTTCCAGTTGCCACATCATTTCACTCCCAAACCATTACCCACCTGTTATCCGTACCGATGGAGAGCTGTGTCTGCGGGACACCCGGAAGAATGGGCCACCCTTGTTGCTCAACCGTCTAAGCGGCACTGAATGAGTAACTCAGTGTCTGAATGGAGACAGTGAAGTTATACAGTAAACTTCAGGTAGTAACAGCAAATGAAGTGTTCAAAAACCACAAAAATAGGAGGTATACATGGAAAAGTGGTGGAAACACGTGAAGATACCAGCCGGATTACGTCATGGTGGGACAGGTATTCTGATATCAGATATGTATTGTAATCCAAACCCAGGAGCAGATCTAGATCCTGATCATAATTTATTATGATGTAGAGACGGATGAAGCTTAAGAGAATCGCCAGGCAGAATTTACGCTGACGAACGATGATATGCATTTGAAATTTCCTGAGGATTCGGGTAATGCAAAAATAATACCACTGTATGCAGTTCCATTGAAGAGGAATACACATATATCGAAACAGCTGCCACAGAAGCTGGACTGACAAATGTATGTCCAAGGAAGGTAACTGCGTAGAACCATTGGGTAACAGAAGAAATATTCCGACTGACCGACGAATGCAGGAGGTACAAAAATGCTAAGAAAAAGACAGGAATACTTGTATGCAACTTACGACTGAAACGAGCATAAAGTGAATGGAAGCTAAAACGAAATGATTGCAGGAAGAACGTGAAGAAATCAAACAATAATGGTGATCGAAAAAGCAGATTCGGCACAGAGAAAAAGCGAAAGAAACTTCGGTAAAATTAAAGACAAAGTTATAAATATTAAGCAAAAAATGTTTCTGAGGTCATCAGTCCCCTAGACTTAGAACTACGCGAACCTAACTAACCTAAGGACATGACACACACCCATGTCCGAGGCAGGATTCGAACCTGCGACCGTAGCAGCCACGTGGTTCCGGGATGAAAAATATTAAGCGTGAAGGAGAAGTTCCGTTGCTAAACGTTCAGCATAGAACGGGTAGACGGCACGAATACTCTGAACGCATCTGTGAGTGGGAGAATATGTCTTATAACGTGATAACAGAAGAAATGGAAGTAAATTTGAAGACCTAGGAGAGTCAGTATTACAGCCAGAATTTAACACAGCTTTAGAAGACACACTGTCAAATAAGGGTGAAGCCATAGACAACGTTCCTCCGAAATTCCTAAAATCATATGGGGAGTGGCAGCCAAACGACTATTGAAGTTGGTGTGTAGAATCTATGAGACTGGAGACATATCATCAGACACGGAAAAACATCGACAACTCAGTTTCAAAGGCAGCAGTGGCAGACAAAAGTGAGTACTGCATAGTCATAGTAATGGTTTCTTGCATCGTACTTGTCTACAAGAACAATGTATAGGAGAATGGAGCAAAAAATCGAGATTCTGTTACATGATGCTCAGTTCCTCTTAATGACAGGTAACTGACCCAGAGACGCATTTCGGTTCATAATGGAAGCAAGACAAGAAAAATGAGGATACGTTCATTGAAAGTGTCGACCAAGAAAGAGAGTTCAGCAGTGTAAAATAGTGCCAGATGTTCAAAATTCTCAGAAAAAGTGATTGTATGCTACAGGAAAAGGCAGGTAATACATGATTTGTATAAGAATCAAGAAGGAACAATAAGACTGGAAAGTAAAGAACGAAATGCTCTGATTAAAAGTTTTTGTCCACAACAGTTCAGTCTACCGAAGGAACAAAGACGGAAATAAAAGAAATTTTTAGGGATGGGATTAAAATCAAGCATGAAAGGATATCGATGATGAGATTCGCTGGTGACATTGCTCCACTCAAACTATGCGAGAAAGAATTATTACAGGACGTACTGAATATAAAGTGTTCGCAGAACATTGATACAGAATAAAGCGAAAATTGACGAAAGTAATGTAGAGTGGTAGAAATGAGGTTAATCGGAAACCTAATATCGAAATTGGGGGCCTTGAAGTACACTGAAGCGCCAAGGAATACGGCGCATCGGTCGGCAACGCCTATATAACACAACAAGTGCGTGGCGCAGTTGTCAGATCGGTTACTGCTGCTACGATGGCACGTTATCAGGATTTAAGTTTCAACATGGTGTTGTAGTCAGCGCACGAGCGATGGGGCACAGCATCTCCGAGGTCGTGATGATAGTGTGGATATTCCCGTACAACCATTTCACGAGTGTACCGTGATTATCAGGATGCGGAAAAATATCAAATCTCCGACACTGCTGCGGCGGGAACTAGATCCTGCAAGATCGGGACCAACGCCATCTGGAGAGAATCTTTCAATGTGACGGAGGCGGAACCCTTCCGCAAATTGCTGCAGATTTCAGTTCTGAGCCATCAACAAGTGTCAGCGTGCGAACCATTCAACGAAACATCATCAATATCGGCTTTCGGATCCCAAGGCCCACTCGTGTACTCTTGATGACTGCACCACATAAAGCTTTACTCCTCGCCTGTACCCGTCCACACCGACATTGGACTGTTGATGACTGGAAACGTGTTGCCTGGTCTGACGAGTCTCGTTTCAAATTATATCGAGCGGATGGGTGTTTACGGGTATGGAGACAACTTCATGACTCCGTGGACCCTGCATGTCAACAGGGGAATGTTCAAGCTGTTGGAGGCTCTGTAATGGTGTGGAGCGTATGCAGTTGGAGTGATAGGGGACCGCTGATACGTCTAGATACGACTGTGACACGTACATAAGAATCCTGTCTGATCACCTGCAACTCCTGTCTGATAACCTGCATCCATTCATGTCCATTGTGCGTTCTGATGGATTTGAGCAATACCAGCAGGACAACGCGACAGCCACACGTCCAGAATTGCCGCAGAGTGGCTCCAGGAACACTCTTCTGAGTTTAAACGCTTACGCTGGCCATCTAACTCCCTAGACATGAACATTATTGAGCATATCTGGGATGCCTTGCAACATGCTGTTTAGAAGAGATCTCCACCTCCTCGTACTCTTACGCATTTATGGACAGCCCTGCAGGATTCATGATATAAGTTCCCTCTAGCACTACCTCAGACATTAGTCGTGTCCACGCCACGTCATGCTGCGGCACTTCTGCGTGCTCGCGGGGCCCTACAAGATATTAGGCTGGTGTAGCAGTTTCTTTGGCTCTTGTAACGTGTAATATGTAAAACCAAAATGCAACCAGTCGTCCATTGAGTGGTGGCAAATAGCCTTAAGCTCCGTCAAATGGCCGTTGGCGTGTACGGCATGATACGTCTGAAAGCAAATTACGAGGGAGCGTCATGGTCTGTGGAATGTGTTCCTGCCATTCCTTAGATGATATCGTGTTCTGTAAGACACAGTGGATCAACAAAAGTATGCATCCATCCTTGTTGACCATGTCCACCCCTATATGCAGTTTGTTTCTCCTTTTCAAGATTTCATCTATCAGTTGGACAAAGGAATGTGTCACATGGTTTGTAGTCTACGTGCGTGTTTCTAATAGCACCAGGATGAGTTTAGCATTCTCCCCTGTCTACCACCCTCCCAGGATTTAAACCTAATCGAGAATCTGTGGGAAGACCTCAGTGGGTCTGTTCGCGCCATAGATCCTCAGACCGGAAACCTAGCGCAGCTGGCCACTGTATTGGAGTCGACATGGGTCCCATCCCTGTTAATACCTTCCAGTGTCTGACTCTTTTCATGCACGTCTCGCAGTGGACAGCGCCCCAAAAGGTGGTTATTCAGCATGTCGAAAGGTGATCACGTAATGTAACTGGATAGCATATGTTACTCAGAATAGAAGAAACCGGTATGTCTCTGCCTGTGCACGCGCGTGTGTGTGTGAGTGTGTTTGTGTGTGTGTGTGTTTGTGTGTTTGTGTTTTTACAGTCCAGAGAACTGATAGTTAAGAAGAAATTAAATATGTGCTAAGTGCAACATAAAACAAGAACCTGTGAAATAAATAAAAGCTACAACATATGGAATGTAAGTATAGGTAAATCAGTAGGAAGTCAACAGATTAGGTTTGTATCTCATTAATGGGTAACAGAAAGAAGATAAAGCCAAACACATACACAGACACAAACACGCGAAACACTCAAATGGTATACTCATTTTATTACAAATTCGGCAGCTTTGTTCGATTTTTTTCTTCTGCTTATTGTGTTCACCATTTGATTAACATGCATAAATATTGATGCATAAAAGGACAGCTAACTTCTTTTTTCTTTTTGTAATATTGTCCACTCACCTTCATAGTATTATAATGGTCTGCTCAACAGATCACACTGAAGGGCTATAGTATCAGAAGTTCATGTACAATGCAGTACATTGTTTTTCTCTTTGTGAGTGGGACGGGGAGGAAGGTAGACGCAAGCTTGAGAGATAAATATGTCGCACACGTTTTCAACAGTTATTTGATTTGTTTCTACTTGTAAATAACTGTGCTTAGTGGGAGCTTGTACGTAGAATGTGCTAAATAAGACGCCAGTGTGTTACCAGTATGCAAAATTATGTGCTGACGTACAAAAAAGACAGAAATGCACAAATATCGAAATGAAGTAAAGAAGGAGCAGACTGTTTTTCGAGACATTTTCAAAGATACATGCAAGCCGTTCTGCAATGCCATAGTAGAGAAGTGTATTAGAACCGACTCGACAGTTCTATATGTAGTGGCATGGCAAGACAGCCAAGCCACTCGGAGGTAGCCGAAAGGCACGCTTTAAAAGCTCACGCAGTCTGGCGTGAGGTCTGGAACAAGGTAAAGTAATTATCCTGTAAAGAAAAGAACGTAGTTCCTGGAATACTTAACTTTAATCCACAATTGTAGAACATCGTTCTTGATGATACATGCTTCACATAATAAATATCAATTGAATACGGCGCCTTGCTAGGTCGTAGCAAATGACGTAGCTGAAGGCTATGCTAACTATCGTCTCGGCAAATGAGAGGGTATTTGTCAGTGAACCTTTCCTAGCAAAGTCGGCTGTACAACTGGGGCGAGTGCTAGTAAGTCTCTATAGACCTGCCGTGTGGTGGCGCTCGGTCTGCAATCACTGACAGTGGCGACACGCGAGTCCGACGTATACTAATGGACCGCGGCCGATTTAAAGGCTACCACCTAGCAAGTGTGCTGTCTGGCGGTGACACCACACTATACAGTGCCATAAAAACCTAAAAATAATTGTGGCTGTCCCAGAAAAAAAATGTTAGATTAGATTAGCTTATGTATCTGCTTTCATTCCAATTGATCCGTAGTGAGGAGGTCCTCCAGGATGTAGAACATGTCAGAATAACAACAATACATAAAAAATATTTACAACTAAAACAAATAAGCTAATGTACCATTCCACAGGTCCCAAGTGGAATGATCGTCATTTTTTAATGTACACTATATGAAAGAGTAATTTTACAAATACTAATGCACTCAATTTAAAATAAAAAAGTTTTTTTACTTATTTATAAGGTAATAAACGTGTAATGCAACTAATATAATACTTATTTGCAATGAACACATTACTGCACTGAAATGGTGCAGAAGTTAGATTGTACTTACACACACACACACACACACACACACACACACATATTTATAAGGAACACATAACTGCACTGACATTGTGCAGAAGTTATATTGTACTTATGTATATACACAAATCAGTTGGTTTTTCTGAGAAATTCATCAACGGAGCAGAAGTAATTGGCCACCAATAAATCCTTTAGGATTCTCTTAAACTGAATTTCATTGGTTGTTATGCTTTTTATGGCTGCTGGAAAGTTACTGAAAATGTGTGTTCCTGCATAATGCACACCTTTTTGTACAAGACTAAGTGAGTTTAAATCCTTGTTATTCTTATTTCTAGTATTGATTTCATGAATTGAGCTGTTGGTTTGAAAAAGTGATATATTTTTAATGACAAATTTCATTAAGAAATACATATATTGGGAAGCAGTAGTTAGTATCCCTAGTTCCCTAAACAGGCTTCTGCAGGATGTTCTTGAGTTCGCACCACATATAACTCTTACTGCACGTTTTTGTGCCCGGAAAACTTTAGCTTGGCTTGATGAATTACCCCAAAACGTATTCCCATATGACATTATGGAATGAAAGTAAGCATATGTCTGACACTATTCGCATTCCAAATAGAGATTTGTTAAGTCGCTTCAGCAGTTCTGTGGTGTGCTCCTCCCAGTTGAATTTATTATCAAGCTGTAATCCCAAGAATTTAACACTGTCCACTTCTTCTATCTGCTTGTCATCGTATGTTAGGCATATACTCGTGGGACAACCCTTACAAGTTCTGAACTGCATGTAGTGTGTTTTTCAAAGTTTAGTGAGAAGGAATTGGCTAGGAACCAGTGATTAATCTCCACAAATATTTTATTAGCTGATCTTTCTAAGACTACAGTTGATTTGCTATTTATTGCAATGTATGTATCATCGGCAAACAAAACGAACTTGGCATCTGGTAATGGTACTGATGAAAGGTCATTGATTTACACAAGAAAAAGTAATGGCCCCAAAATGGAACCTTGTGGGACCCCACATGTAATTAGTTCCCAGTTGTATGATGCCTGATAGCTTGATACATGTCCATTTCCTAATAACACCAGGTACATCTGACCTGTGCCACGTGGACAAGGAAAGAGCCTAGTTTATTTCAGGTATCGAATAAAATCTACAGCACTAGTCATGTAATGACATTCAAAATTAATAGGGAGCATCACGGGCAAACCTTCACCTTCCAGTGGTTACGTGACCATGGTGGCAACACAAAATCTGTTTGCACAGCTCTGGATAACTTCAGACGTATTTCCACTCTGTGGCTGTACTGACAGGAGGGTGTGCCGGTGTTGCAGCCGCAGGACGAAGTGCTGCGCACGGTGCTGCGCGTGCTGCGAGCGGTGTGGGCCGAGGCGGACGTGTGGTCGCGGACGGCTGCTCGGAGCGCGCTCGAGGTGCGCATCCTGGCCGTGGCTAGTTCGGCGCGCGGCCGCGGCCTGGCTGCGGCGCTGTTAGCGGAGTCGCTGCGGATGGCCAAGGAGGAGTTGCGGCTGCCGCTGGCGCTCATCCTCTGTACCAGCGCATTCTCCGCCAAGCTGTCGCAGCAAGCGGGCATGCGGCTCGTCTACGAGAAGCCGTACTGCCAAACCGATATGCCGGCGCAGCCGCCACAGCCGCACGACAGGATCGCGATTTACATGCTGGACCTGCAGCAGTAGCAGGTAACTTGACATTGTTTACAGTGTATACCAGTGTGTTCAATAAGCAATGTAGCTAGTGGACTTTTTCACTCATCTACATCTACATTTATACTCCGCAAGCCACCCAACGGTGTGTGGCGGAGGGCACTTTACGTGCCACTGTCATTACCTCCCTTTCCTGTTCCAGTCGCGTATGGTTCGCGGGAAGAACGACTGCCGGAAAGCCTCCGTGCGCTCTCAAATCTCTCTAATTTTATATTCGTGATTTCCTCTGGAGGTATAAGTAGGGGGAAGCAATATATTCCATACCTCATCCAGAAGCGCACCCTCTCGAAACCTGGACAGCAAGCAACACCGCGATGCAGAGCGCCTCTCTTGCAGAGTCTGCCACTTGAGTTTGCTAAACATCTCCGTATCGCTATCACGCTTACCAAATAACCCTGTGACGAAACGCGCCGCTCTTCTTTGGATCTTTTCTATCTCCTCAGTCATCCCGACCTGGTACAGAACCCACACTGATGAGCAATACTCAAGTATAGGTCGAACGAGTGTTTTGTAAACCACTTCCTTTCTTGATGGACTACATTTTCTAAGGACTATCCCAACGAATCTCAACCTGGCACCCGCCTTACCAACATTTAATTGAATAGTTACGTACATTTATTCTATTGCGGGTGGACTGGCAGATGTCCAAGTATTTCATTATAAAATTTAAGGTAGCAGGGAAATTTTTACCAATACGATAGTGACGCACATTTTCTTTATTATGAGCTTTGTGAGGTGGAAGCTCATCTAAGTTGTCGGTCAAGAATCTAATATGGGAATATATGATCACTCAGATTAAAGTTCTCGAAATTAGCACACATCACTTCACTCCCGCATGCAAATGTCAGCATAGCTGTCTTAAAAGAACTTCTTCTTTTGCTTGCGCCTTTGTCCCCCAGTTTTCGCAGGATCGGCGTGGTTACAATCGGATTTGGCAAGGTTGGTTGGAAGGGGTGGCCGAATGTCCTTCCTGCCGGTACCACAGTTGTTTGCATCTACTTTTTTTTTATTTTTTTTATTTTTTTTTGTTTTGTTTTGTGGTCATCAGTCTACTGACTGGTTTGATGCGGCCCGCCACGAATTCCTTTCCTGTGCTAACCTCTTCATCTCAGAGTAGCACTTGCAACCTACGTCCTCAATTATTTGCTTGACGTATTCCAATCTCTGTCTTCCTTTACAGTTTTTGCTCTCTACAGCTCCCTCTAGTACCATGGAAGTCATTCCCTCATGTCTTAGCAGATGTCCTATCATCCTGTCCCTTCTCCTTATCAGTGTTTTCCACATATTCCTTTCCTCTCCGATTCTGCGTAGAACCTCCTCATTCCTTACCTTATCAGTCCACCTAATTTTCAACATACGTCTATAGCACCACATCTCAAATGCTTCGATTCTCTTCTGTTCCGGTTTTCCCACAGTCCATGTTTCACTACCATACAGTGCTGTACTCCAGACGTACATCCTCAGAAATTTCTTCCTCAAATTATGCCGGTATTTGATATTAGTAGACTACTCTTAACCAGATGTGCCTTTTTTGCCATTGCGAGTCTGCTTTTGATGTCCTCCTTGCTCCGTCGGTCATTGGTTATTTTACTGCCTAGGTAGCAGAATTCGTTAACTTCATTGACTTCGTGACCATCAATCCCGATGTTAAGTTTCTCGCTGTTCTCATTTCTACTACTTCTCATTACCTTCGATTTATTCTCAGTCCATTCTGTTTATTCAGTAGACTGTTCATCCCACTCAGCAGATCATGTAATTCTTCTTCACTTTCATTCACGATAGCAATGTCATCAGCGAATCGTATCGTTGCTATCCTTTCACCTTGAATTTTAGTTTCACTCCTGAACCTTTCTTTTATTTCCATCATTGCTTCCTCGATGTACAGGTTGAAGAGTAGGGGCGAAAGGCTACAGCCATGTCTTACACCCTTCTTAATACGAGCACTTCGTTCTTGATCGTCCACTCTTATTATTCCCTCTTGGTTGTTGTACATATTGTATATGACCCGTCTCTCCCTACAGCTTACCCCTACTTTTTTCAGAATCTCGAACAGCTTGCACCATTTTATATTGTCGAACGCTTTTTCCAGGTCGACAAATCCTATGAAAGTGTCTTGATTTTTCTTTAGCCTTGCTTCCATTATTAGCCGTAACGTCAGAATTGCCTCTCTCGTCCCTTTACTTTTCCTAAAGCCAAACTGATCGTCATCTAGCGCATTCTCAATTTTCTTTTCCATTCTTCTGTATATTATTCTTGTAAGCAGCTTCGATGCATGACCTGTTAGTTGATTGTGCGATAATTCTCGCACTTGTCAGCTCTTGCCGTCTACGGAATTGTGTGGACGATGCTTTTCCGAAAGTCAGATGGTATATCGCCAGACTCATATATTCTACACACCAACGTGAATAGTCGTTTTGTTGCCACTTCCTCCAATGATTTTAGAAATTCTGATGGAATGTTATCTATCCCTTCTGCCGCCAAAGCTCTTTTAAATTCCGATTCTAATACTGGATCCCCTATTTCTTCTAAATCGACTCCTGTTTCTTCTTCTATCACATCAGACAAATCTTCACCCTCATAGAGGCTTTCAATGTATTCTTTCCACCTATCTGCTCTGTCCTCTGCATTTAACAGTGGAATTCCCGTTGCACTCTTAATGTTACCACCGTTGCTTTCAATGTCATCAAAGGTTGTTTTGACTTCCCTGTATGCTGAGTCTGTCCTTCCGACAATCATATCTTTTTCGATGTCTTCACATTTTTCCTGCAGCCATTTCGTCTTAGCTTCCCTGCACTTCCTATTTATTTCATTCCTCAGCGACTTGTATTTCTGTATTCCTGATTTTCCCGGAACATGTTTGTACTTCCTCCTTTCATCAATCAACTGAAGTATTTCTTCTGTTACCCATGGTTTCTTCGCAGCTACCTTCTTTGTACCTATGTTTTCCTTCCCAACTTCTGTGATGGCCCTTTTTAGAGATGTCCATTCTTCTTCAACTGTACTGCCTACAGCGCTATTGCTTATTGCTGTATCTATAGCGTTAGAGAACTTCAAACATATCTCGACATTCCTTAGTACTTCCTTATCCCACTTCTTTGCGTATTGATTCTTCCTGACTAATGACTTGAACTTCAGCCTACTCTTCATCAGAACTATATTGTGATCTGAGTCTATATCTGCTCCTGGGTACGCCTTACAATCCAGTATCTGATTTCGGAATCTGTGTCTGACCATGATGTAATCTAATTGAAATCTTCCCGTATCTCCCGGCCTTTTCCAAGTATACCTCCTCCTCTTGTGATTATTGAACAGGGTATTCGCTATTACTAGCTGAAACTTGTTACAGAACTCAATTAGTCTTTCTCCTCTTTCATTCCTTGTCCCAAGCCTGTCCTGTAACCTTTTCTTCTCCTCCTTCCCCTACAACTTCATTCCAGTCGCCCATGACTATTAGATTTTCGTCCCCCTTTACAAACTGCATTACCCTTTCAATATCCTCATACACTTTCTCTATCTGTTCATCTTCAGCTTGCGACGTCGGCATCTATACCTGAACTATCGCTGTCGGTCTGCTGTCGATTCTGATTAGAACAACCCGGTCAGTGAACTGTTCACAGTAACACACCCTCTGCCCTACCTTCCTATTCATAACGAATCCTACACCTGTTATACCATTTTCTGCTGCTGTTGATATTACCCGATACTCATCTGACCAGAAATCCTTGTCTTCCTTCCACTTCACTTCACTGACCCCTACTATATCTAGATTGAGCCTTTGCATTTCCGTTTTCAGATTTTCTAGTTTCCCTACTACGTTCAAGCTTCTGACATTCCACGCCCCGACTTGCAGAACGTTATCCTTTCGTTGATTATTCAATCTTTTTCTCATGGTAACCTCCCCCTTGGCAGTCCCCTCCCGGAGATCCGAATGGTGGACTATTCCGGAATCTTTTGCCAATGAAGAGATCGTCATAACACTTCTTCAAATACAGGCCACATGTCCTGTGGATACACGTTACGTGTGTTTAATGCAGTGGTTTCCATTGCCTTCTGCATCCTCATGACGTTGACCATTGCTGATTCTTCCGCCTTTAGGGGCAATTTCCCACCCCTAGGACAAGAGAGTGCCCTGAACCTATATCCGCTCCTCCGCCCTCTTTGACAAGGCCGTTGGCAGAATGAGGCTGACTTCTTATGCCGGAAGTCTTCGGCCGCCATTGCTGATTATTTATCAACATTTAGGCAGTGGCGGGGATCGAACCCGGGACCGAAGACGTTTTGATTATGAATCAAAGACGCTACCCCTAGACCACGGGTACCTATTGTATCTACTGTAAACCATGAAAGAGAGCGAACGTGTTGCAAATTCTGCGAGTTGTGTAACTGAGGCGTTACGTGGGAACCAGCCCGGTATTCAGCTAGGAGGATGTGGAAAACAGCCTAAGAACCACATCCAGGTTGGCCACCACACCGACTCTCGTCGCTAATCCGATGGGCGGAGTAGATCCGGGGCCGGTGCACCTACCTGAGTCCAGGAAGCAGCTCACTAGCGCTCTCGGCTAACCTGGCGGGTCCGTCTTAACAAACGAATCGTCGAATAATACTAGATATGTTATTAATGTGTCCAAATATCATATTACGTCAAATCCAAAATAGATCTTTCTGTATCATGTATTGCATACAGTCATAACCAAAATTTACACGAATAGACAGTGTGTGGAGGGGGCAAAATCGTAGAGGGAGACCAAGAGATGAATACACTAAGCAGATTCAGAAGGATGTAGGTTGCAGTAAGTACTGGGAGATGAAGAAGCTTGCACAGGATAGAGTAGCATGGAGAGCTGCATCAAACCAGTCTCAGGACCGAAGACCACAGCAACAACAACAGTGTGTACAAAAATTCAGTGCCCAAGCTAACAGCGATTCATAGTCAAAGCATATTTGGTGCCGGATTCGAATCCGACCGCTGCTTACATTTTGAATAATAATCAGCATTGGCAGGGGAAGACTTCCGGCATAAGAAGTCAGCCTCATTCTGCCAACGGGCTTGTCAAAGAGGGCGGAGGTGAGGACAGAGGTTCAGGGCATTCTCTTGTCCTAGGGGTGGTCAACTGCCCCTAAAGGCGGAAGAATCAGCAATGATCAACGACATGAGGATGCAGAAGGCAATGGAAACCACTGCGTTAAAGACACGTAACGTGTATCCACAGGACATGTGGCCTGTAATTGAAGAAGTGTCATGATGATCTCTCCATTGGCAAAAGATTCCGGAATAGTCCCCCATTCGGATCTCCGGGAGGGGACTGCCAAGGGCGAGGTTACCATGAGAAAAAGATCGAATAATCAACCAAAGGATAACGTTCTACGAGTCGGGGCGTGGAATGTCAGATGCTTGAACGTGGTAGGGAAACTAGAAAATCTGAAAATGGAAATACAAAAACTCAATCTAGATATAGTAGGGTGTCAGCGAAGTGGAAAGATGAGATGAGTATTGGATAATATGAACAGCAGCAGAAATTAGTGTAACATCAGTAGGAATCGTTATGAATAGGAATATAGGGCAGAGAGTGTGTTTCTGTGAACAGTTCAGTGACAGGGTCGTTCTTATCAGAATCGACAGTATACCAACATCAACAAAGATAGTTGAGGTATACATGCCGACGTCGCAAGCTGAAGATGAAGAGACAGAGAGGATATTGAAAGGGTAATACAGTACGTAAAGGGGGATGAAAATCCAGTAGTCATGGGGGACTGGAATGCAGACTGAGTTCTCTAACAACTTTCAGCTAGTAATAGCGAATACCCTGTCCAAGAATCACAAGGGAGGAGGTATATTTGGAAAAGGCCGGGTGATGCGGGAAGATTTCAGATTACATTATGCTCAGACAGAGATTCCAAAATCAGATACTGGATTGTAAGGCGTACCCAGGAGCAGACATGGACTCAGATCACAGTATAGTAGTGATGAAGAGTAGGCTGAAGTTCAAGACATTAGTCAGGAAGAATCAATACGCAAGGAAGTTGGATACGGGAGTACTAAGGAATGACGACATACGCTTGAAGTTCACTAAGGCTATAGGTGCAGCAATAAGGAACATCTCAGTAGGCAGTTCAGTTGAAGAGGAATGGATATCTCTAAAAAGGGCCATCATAGAAGTTGGGAAGGAAAACATAGGTACAAAGAAGGTAACTGCGAAGAAACCACGGGTAACAAAGAAATACTTCACTTGATTGATGAAAGGAGGAGGTACAATGCTCTGCGAAACTCAGGAATAGAGAAAACAAGTAGCTGAGGAATGAAATAAATAGAAAGCGCAGGGAGGCTAAGACGAAATGGCTGCAGGAAAAATATGAAGACATCGAAAAAGAAATTATTGTCAGAAGGACAGACTCAGCCTACAGGAAAGTCAAAACAACCTTCAGTGACATTACAAGCAAGGGTGATAACGTTAAGAGTGCAGCGGGAATTCCACTGCTAAATGCAAAGGAGAGAGTGAATAAGTGGAAAGAATACACTGAAAACTTCAATTGGGGGGGGGGGGGGGGGGGAACATTTGTCTGATGTGTTAGAAGAAGAAACAGGAGTCGATTTAGAAGAGACAGGGATCCAGTAATAGAATCAGAATTCAAAACAGCTTTGGAGGACAAGGTCAAGTAAGGCAGAAGTGATGGATAACATTCCGCCAGAATTTCTAAAATAATTGGGGGAAGTGGCAACAAAACGACTATTCACGTTGGTGTGTAGAATATTTGAGTCTGGTGACATATCATCTGACTTTCGGAAAAGCACTATTCACACAATTCCGAAGACAGCAATAACTGCCGAGTGCGAGAATTATCGCATAATCAGCTCAACATCTCACGCATCCAAGTTGCTTACAAGAATAATATACCCAAGAATGGAAAAGAAAATTGAGGATGCGCTAGATGACGATCAGTTTGGCTTTCGGAAAGGTAAAGGCACGAGAGAGGCAATTCTGACGCTGCGATTAATAATGGAAGCAAAGCTAAAGAAAAATCAAGACACTTTCATACGATATATCGATCTAAAAACAGTGTTCGACAATGTAAAATGTTCGAAATTCTGAAAAAAGTAGGTGTAAGCTATATGTACAACAGCCAAGAGGGAATAATGAGAGTGGACGACCAAGAACGAAGTGCTCGTATTAAAAAGGGTGTAAGACAAGGACATAGCCTTTCGCCCCTACTGTTCAATCTGTACATCGAGGAAGAAATGATGGAAATAAAAGAAAGGTTCAGGAGTGAAACTAAAATTCAAGGTGATAGGATAGCAATGATACGATTCGCTGATGACATTGCTATCGTGAATGAAAGTGAAGAAGAATTACATGATCTGCTGAGTGGGATGAACAGTCTAATGAGTAAACAGAATGGACTGAGAATAAATCGAAGGTAATGAGAAGTAGTAGAAATGAGAACAGCGAGAAACTTAACATCAGGATTGATGGTCACGAAGTAGATGAAGTTAAGGAATTCTGCTATGTAGGCAGTAAAATAACCAATGACGTACGGAGCGAGCAGGAGATCAAAGGTAGACTAGCTAGGACAAGAAAGGCATTCCTTCCCAAGATAACTCTACTAATACCAAATATCGGCCTTAATTTGAGGAAGAAATTTCTGAGAATGTACATATGGAGTACAGCTTTGTATCGTATTGAAGCATGGATTGTGGGAAAACCGGAACAGAAGAAAATCGAAGCATTTGAGATGTGATGCTACAGACGAATGTTTAAAATTAGGTGGACTGATAAGGTAAGGAATGAGGAGGTTTAACGCAGAATCGGAGAGGAAAGGAATATGTGAATAACACTGATAAGGAGATGGGACAGAATGATAGGACATTTATTAAGACATGAGGGAATGACATCGATGGTTCTAGAGGGAGCTGTAGAGGGTAAAAACTGTAAAGAAAGATAGATATTGGAATACATACAGCAAATAACTGAGGACGTAGGTTGCAACTGCTGCTCTGAGATGAAGAGGTTGGCACAGGAAAGTAGTTCGTGGTGGGCCGTTTCGTACCAATCAGAAGACTGATGACAAAAAAAAGCATTCATGTGTTGGAAATCCATATTCTTAGAGTATTGAATAATCAGGAGGTTATTATGTGTGTTTGGCAATAAAATGCTGTTAAATGTCTTATTGTTCTGCTCACTATCAGTTTACAATAAATGTTCAAATGAGTACCATTAACCTCAGTGCAGAGCTGTTATCCACACAGGAGAAAGTCTCATGTTCTCACGAAAATTCCTGGTGTGTTCTGGAGTTGTGTGGCTGCTAAAAGCATTCTTGCAACAAATTCCACCTCCGAGTCAACGTAGAATACACCTTAGCTTTGATGTAGCCCCAGGGAAAGAAGTCTGATAGGGTGAGGTCGGAGAATTGGCTAGTCAATGTACAGGTCGTCCACATGTGCAGTGCTGCACTCTGACAAAGTAGCTGTCATGTAAGCGCTAGTGCTACCTACTGTTTACTGGCTCAGTGTCCAACAGTATGACATCGCAGCATGCTACATACTCAGACTAATATATGGTGTAACTGCATTAGACACATTGACTTTTATTTGCTCTATTTCTACATTACTTATCCATGCTCAGTGTTCACACACCATTGGTTTCTTACACATGGTTGCCTTACAAAATATATTTGCTTTTGTCTTTTTTATCATCCTTGTTAGTTTGGGCACTGATTTTTTCAACACCCTGTTGACAACATACAGAGCACGCCTTTTACTGTTTATTAACAGATGTATGTCAACAAAAGAACAACATACATATTTAGACAACTCATTAATTGAATAAAAATGTAAATAAGAAATCATCTCTTATAGGATGTGCTGAAAGATGCCAGGCAGCAGACAAGGATTCTCAGGGGTGGGGGTCGACTGTGGGATGCATGGACAAAATGTACTGGAGATGTAGAGGAGACCGATGTGGTCTAGGTGTGGAGAATTTATGAGCTGGTTGTAACACATACGTTTGTACACCTCGTCAAATCAAATAAAATGTGTAGATAGAAGAGAAAAACTGTGCATAGACTGATGTATCTGCACATTTTGAAATACAGTTTTAAGATGGAGCTGTTGATGGACACCTGTTGTCGTTCAAGTCTGAACAATGTGCAATAATGTCTTCGTGTTTCAAGAAAGCATCCCAAATTGAAATTCGTAAGAAACTGCCCTACCTGTTGGTCTACCAGTGTGGACTGTCCAAGAATCTCCAAAAAAGTTATGTGCCACTTACAACTAACTAACAAGACGTAATAACAGTGGCCGTAAAATATTCTGAGTGATGGAGAGTTGAGTATCAAACCTTGATGATGATGTTAGGTTTCAGTTTAAAGGGATTGATGCTCTCCATTTCAACCAGTTTCTGAGTGAGCATTGCTATGGAAACTGCATGTAATAAGCATTTGTACATGGATGCCTAGCAAAAGGCCATTGCTCACAGCACCACGTCTTCAAGCAGAAAATGACAAAGACATTGAATTGTAGATATGATAAATGCTCAGATTATTCTTTGTTTTGCTTTTTCACAAATCAAATACAGAATGGAATGTCCCATCGGCCCAATCAAGTTAGCATCAACATGAATCTGCATGTTTATTTCAACGCCAAGTGGTGGCTTTTCTTCTACATCTTTCTGATGAGCATGCTGTTGACAGCCACAACATGTAAGATGAGAAAAGATGATGAAACGTACCAATCAACGTCTCAATTTGGTAGTTCTACAGGATATAATCATGAAAAAATTGCTCCAAGTGGACAATGCATCTCTGAAGACAAATGTGGACTGCCTTCATGAGTGAATTGAGGCTATTTTCAAAGTTACAACAGGTGTTGCTTTGTATTAGCGTGATGTATTACGCAGCTGAGGTGATTGAATTTATTGTCATTCCTTTTCTTGTCATTATAGAGGATATCCAATGCTGATTTGTGCGATGGAAACCAGATGAAAATAATGCTGCTTTTCCTATCGGCTACATACATATTTGGACCATAAACTCCATAAAACGCAATTTACTGGTGCAATCATGTAAGATAGAATACATAGAAAGTGATTCACTGCGTCTGGTAATTTACCTACATGCTAATTGTGTTAACTATTGTTTAGTGTGTGTCTGTAAATTTACATTACGCTAATAGTGTTAATTGTTGTTTAGTATATAATGTAATGACTTAAAGCAAATATAGGTATAATATTATTTTTATTCCATACGCCAGTCTAATAGTTTTAACTACATTACCACATGGGTGCGAGTCGATCGCCGTAGACTAATTTCTGCTTGTCTAAATACTTTTCCCCAACAATTTATTCGCTAGCGCACTAACATAAAATTTCAAAAGAAATAACTTTTTTCAGCCATCAGTGCCCATCTTACTATCTACAGTGTGTATAAATGTTAAAAGAATTAATAATGAATATGTCGAAATTTTACAAGTATTGTTGCTGTTCCAGTTACAGTACCTGTGACAAAGATACTGAAACCAAAGCGGTGGAATGCACCTTGCACGTCTTCAGACGAATAAACCATGTCTGTTCAGTCGTCTGTAGATTGTGTGCCTGTAGACAACTGTTCCAGTGGCGGCGGTAAGGTCCCAAGCAAGGCTACCTGCAGTACTCCGTGGCCCTCTGTGGGCACTGATGGTGAGATATCGGTCTACTTGTGGTTTTGCACACTGTTAACGTCCCGTACTGTAGCACCTCGACACGTTTCCTGTTTGCTGGAATCGTTGCCATAATCATGAGATCACACTTTGTGTCACACGGAGGGCCCCTGCTACTACCTCCTGTGTTTGACCAGCCACCAGTCGCCCTAATATTCTACCCCTCATAACGTCATCAATATGTGTTCTTTGGGCCCTTTTAGACACACAGTCACCATTATCACGTCCGAAAACGTCTGCACACTTACTCGCTGCACCGTACTCTGACATGCACCAACACACCTCTGCGTATGTGGACTGCTGCCAGCGCCACCGTGCGACGACCGCAGGTCAAATGCACGCCATGGTCATACCCCTGAGCTGATTTAAACCCGCAAACCACACACCAGAGCGTTGTTTGACCATTTATCAGCATTATCACTAATTTATGAGCGTGAATGTAGATCGCAACACCAAGAAGTTGCGCACATAAACGAAAGTCGCTAGCCGTGTTTCTACATCTAAATAATGATATCTATTTTTATTTCGCATCAGTCGCACTGGTAGCGCCATCATGAGGATTCAAATCAGGTTTGCTTTAAATACACGTTGTAAAGGTAGCGAGCATTAGTTACCTTTGATACTGGACGTGGGGATGCATTTAGTCCAGGATGCCTTTAAGGCGACAAGGCGTCATTATCAGCTCCTCAGTGAGTGTTAACGAGGTAATGTACTAAGGCGAAAAGAAGCTCGATGTCCTTTCTTGGTAGGGATGCAGCCACTGTACATTATTTCTTGTAGTGGTGGTCACGAAAATGTACTGGGCTCTAGATGGCCACTTGGTATTACCGACAGAGAAGGCCATCGTATTCGGCACATGGGTCTGGCGCATCGTACTCCATCTGCAGCAGCCGTTTGATCAGCAGTTGGCACCACAGTGACTCATAGAACTGTTACAAAACGCTTACTTCAAGGACAGCTCCGATCCAGACGATCTGTAGCGTGTATTCCACCGACCCCAATCCACTGCCATTTGGGACTTCAGTGGTGTCAAGTGAGAGCTCATTGGAGAGCAGTGTGGAGATCGTTGTATTTTCTGACGAAAACTGGTTCTGCCTCGCTGCCAGTGATGGTCGTGTGTTGGTTAGGAGACTAGGGTGAAGGCCTGCAATCAATCTGTCTGCGTGCTAGACACACTGGACTTACACCTGGAGTTATGGTCTGGGGTACGATTTTGCATGACACCAGGAGCACCCTCGTGATTATCCCATGCACCCTGACTGCAAATTTGTACGTCAGTCTCGTGATTCGGCCTTTCGTACTACCATTCATGAACGGCATTCCAGAGGGCGTTTTCCAAGAGGATAACGCTCGCCTGTATTCACAAACGTGCTCTTGCCGTGACCCCCTTAATCATCAGATCTGCCTCCAATCAAGCATATATGGCATATCATCGGACGACAACTCCATCGACATCCACAAACAATATTAACCGTTCCTTTATTGATCGACCAAGTGTAACAGGCATAGACTCTATCTGGCAAACTGACATCCGGTACCTGCGCAACGTATTGCATCCACGTCAGCATGCTTGCATTCAACATTCTGATGGTTACGCCGGTTACTAATGAACCACCATTTCACTTTTTCAGTGTCTTATCTCGCGCTTACATTAACCTGTGATCTTCGGACGTTCATCATTTAAAAATGCAACCTAGAGAAAAGTATTCCCAACATTTCATTACTCTACATAAATTCCCTTATTGTGCTGCGATTTTGTTCCGTCGGTGTCTACGAGAAGGTGCCTACAGGTCACCAGTGAAGACAAGGTCAAAACATCTAAAGTATGAGACAACTGCAAGTGACACAGTCCATAACAAGCAGGCTTGAGAATAAAAACCTTTAGTGGTTGGGCTTGTTAAAAGAATAAATAGTGACAGGCGACATAAGACGTTTGCTAATGTGGGCCCCGAGAAGAGACACCCGCCTGTGTCGTACGAATTATACACTGATCGAGTAATAGATGAAAAGAGGTTAACGGCTTTCGATTAGAATAACCGAGACTACTGGAAGGAGAAAACGACTAACCTCTATGGAAAAAAAATTAAAGAAGAAGAAGGAGGAGATAATGAAGCTTATGTAGTAAAATAGAGACACATAAATTGCAGTAATAACAACATACAAAAAGATCAAGAGACCGTGAAGACAACGCATTGTCAGTGAGTATCCTTCTAGGGTCATGTATATAAAGAACAGACAGCTGTTCAGCATATAAGGAAATGCTTACGTGCTTTTAGGCCTAAGTATCTGCAGCAACAAATTGAAACAAATGAAAATGTAGAATGTGTAGTTTTAGTCAAAGTAATCACTTCATTAAAAGTCTGAAACCAGACAACGTAACTTATTTTCAGATCCTATGTATGTGTGATAAGAAGGTATATTCCATAGAATACTATGAATGTCTAACAATCAGTTGAATTTATTTCTAATAATATTGTGAGGACCATAATTACACATTATACAAAACTGAATAATGGATATCACTCCATGAACAAAATGGTTAGAAACTCATAGTAGATAGTGGCCAACAGCATGTTTTTCAATTCGATGCGAGGTGTAAAACATTTTATTTTATAACTGTAAAAACATTCAGAGCCACAGTAACACTGAGTGAACATGATAA
Source organism: Schistocerca americana (assembly GCF_021461395.2). NCBI lineage: Eukaryota > Metazoa > Arthropoda > Insecta > Orthoptera > Acrididae > Schistocerca > Schistocerca americana. Next base: position 330,460,380 of record NC_060119.1, read on the forward strand.
ATATGATCTTCAATCGATGAACAGGGTGTGTACGAAAATAAGGAAACACGGCAGCTCTGTAGTCTCCTCAATACGCTGCAAGTGTCAGTCGTGGACAGAAGAGCATTTTGTGCAGTTGAGGGCGCATTACGTCAGAGCTAACTGCATTCGAACGTGGGCAAGTTATTGATCTTTGAATGGTGGGTGCTTCCGTAACCAGACGAACTGCTAATTTTTCAAGAGGCACCATATCGAAAATTTATACCACATACAGGAAAAACAGAAAAACTCCAGTGCCAAGTCACAACACGGGGTGAATCTGTGCGTTGACTGATAGTGCAAGACTGTCGTTGAAGAGGATTGTGAGGAAAAATAAGAGGACAGTAGCCTCAAAAGTCACTGCGGAACTGAATATCGCACTCGTGTATCCTGTCACCACCAAAAAAGTACGGTGCTGGGAATTACAGGACTTGGTGGGAATTCTAGACCGCCCATCAGCTGTGCAAATGCTTGTAACGAGAAAACCTGTGGGCTTAGAGGAAAGTCATTAGGTCGGCTGAGTCTTGTTGCACACTGTTTCCAAATTTATGGCCGACGTTACGTCCCAAGAGTGAAACATTATGGGGTTTCGGTGGTGGTATGGGCAGCCATATTGTGGTATTTCATGAGCATCAAGGCTACTGTGCAAGGTCATATTACTGCCAAGGATTATTTGACTATTTTGACTGATCAGGCGCCTCCCATGGTACAATGTCTGATCCACAGTGGACCAGTTCACACTCCTTCTATCGTCCAGGACTTGTTTGTAGAGCACGAGAGTGGACTGTCGCATCTCGCCTGGCTACCGCGGTCACGTGATCGCTTTGTTATCGTTCTTTGTGGTTTACTCTGAAGAGAAGAGTTAGTGATCGCTATACACCTACGTCATCGCCAACTCCACTTGTACTATTCTGCTGGAAGAATGGCATAAGATTCGATTCTGAGACGACTGGGTGATGTTTTAAATACAGTGGTTTCCCTGCATCATATTTAGCCATAGAAATGTGTTTGTGGTGTTTTCTCCACCCCCTGTATTATCGTGCCTACAGTGGTGCATATCTTCCTGTATATTTACACTGCAAAACTCAGAGCTGATTCACAGATTGTCCTATTAGCACATCTGGAAAACATGAAATCTCACAATATTGGGTTCAACAGCTAATTCATCGAATGTGAGCTAATTATTGACTGAAGGAGAATCTAATGACTTAAACGACTTATTAGAAATAAGCTACATTAACTTTCTTCATCTGTAGGAAAATGAAAACTAGTTAACTGAGAGACGTTCATTCAATGCATAAAATAACATTGTCAAACCAGTTCTCATGATTTGCAGCGCCGATTGTGGCTGTTTCTATTTGTTGTGTTGTATGCGGTTGCTTTCATTCTTTTATTGACTAATTTAAGACTTTCTTTTCGGTTTCAGGTATTGCAAAATTGCCGTAACTACCCGAGTGTAGGCAGTGATGGACTAAGGCGATCTTCTCCAGCGACATTTGTAGGAACATGAAAACAAAAAGCACAAAATGTATTTAGACGCTTTCTTGCTCTCACAACGATTTGTGAAACAAACATTTCCTCGCAGCAGCAATGCATGTGTTAACTTAGTGAACGACAAGTTGTGTGTGATGAATTCAGTGAAGTGAACGCCGATGGACTAATGCTGCAACAGATAATGAAGAAATAATATAGGTAGCAAAAGTGTAAAAAGAAAATCTTGCCTCATCTGTATTACCAAACTGTAACTCACTTGCTAATCATTATGAGCTAAGAAATAAAATGAAATGATATCATGATTTGTAGTGGCCAGTTAGAGGAAAAAATTGGCTTAATATTCACATAGCTTCCTCAGCTATCTACGCCAGAATTTCAGTATTGCCGTTCGTTGTCGTATTTATAGCTTTCTGTAAAACAAAATTTGTGCTTGCAGAGGGATAACTTATTTCACAGAAATAATATTTTCTAGAGACACCTAAAGATGAATCTTGCTTCCTAGATATTTAGCAAACTCATCTTTAAAACTTACTCTGGTACTTTGCAGTGCGTAGTAACTTTAATAATCGTTTCTCCGGAGAAATCGCATGTTTGTGACTTTGACATTTGCTTTACTGAAACAAATGCAGAAAATTCGTTTTTGCTGGACCATTATTGAGTTCCATTTGACCTAGTCGTCTTCTTTGGATGTATGAAGAGTGTTAAAAGCTACATCCTCAAAAGTACATCAAACGTCCAAATGTATCACAGCCACCCAATTTCTTCTCGAAAAGGAAATTTTGAGAAGATTCTCAGTTAAAATTATTGTTACACAAGCCATTGTGAACAAGAATGAAAGTCTGAAGTAATCTTTATCCACTTTTACTTCGTAGCAAACTGTGAATTCAGCTTTCTATTTTGTCACTTGCAATCTAAATACATTCTTTCCGGCTATTTTCAGTAAACAATAGGGCTTTCACCTATAATTCTGTCCTGTAAGGTGGTTGTGCCCCCAAATGGCCTACCTAATGTTAATTTATTTTGTAATTTTTGAAGATATTTTAAATGCTTTTAGTTCATTACAAATTAACTCAAGTCAACTGAACACACTAAGAATATTTAAAGTAATTAAAATGATTAGTTAAAACATAATAACAGATTTTCGAAAAAGTCCATCTATTCATTTTTTTTGGGAATGTCGTGTACTCCCAATAGTCTAACCAACTTTATTTAGTAACACAGGTATAAAACACAAAACACCTATTACATATCATGGTTTACAATATGTACTGGAAATAATATGCATATTTTGTCACCAACTGTTCTTTTTCTCCTAGCAAAGTAATGTTTTTATGGCTGTATTGATGCAAATTTATCTTAAGCAGCATCTTCTTAGCTCATATTGCTAAACTCGGATTATTTTTTTCTTTTCCTTATTAAATCTATTCATTTTCATTCGTGACTTCCCACAGCTGACTGAATGTTCAGTATTGACGTTCCATTTGTTTACAAAATCATATTTGCTATAAGACAATGTCTTATTCATTCCAGGTATCCCATTGGACATGTTGGTTATTTTCCGCTTTGGAAATGAGAGTAGCTCCAACATTATAATCACTCTCCTAATAAATTACGGTTTCGTCCAGTCACCCATGCTTAGTGGCAGCGTACGAACTCCTCTTCGATTCTATTTGATACGCTTATAAAGTTCCATAACCGAATCATGTTGAAGTTTGTATTTGTTCTGATATCAGAGCTGATGCATTCAGAGGTCCTGAAGCGTCATGGTACTTCAGAAGGTGCAATTGATGTACATGCAGTCTCAAGAACAGCAGTAAAACCATATGGAAACAGTCGTTTTGCTTTAAACCCAGACTTTATGTTAAAGCTTGTCATAGCTTTCCTCCAAACTTTGGTGAAGATTTTTACCGAAGTGTTGACTAGTTAGTGTTTTCTCACCATGATTGTGGTAGTAAATCATGACCTCGCGAAATCAGTAACGTTCAGAGGACCTACCAAACCGCTGCAGCTCTTGCGTTGTAGTCGATGGTATACAGGACAAAACAACTTCGTATTTCACAGTAGTCTCCACAGTGTCATAACCAAAGCGGTTTCCAGTTCATCAAAAAATTTGTTTTTACGATGCCCAAAATTATCTGACTTCAACATAAATTTGCATCATTTTTCATCTAAATTAATCTTTCACCAAAATAACCTTTTCCAAAAATGCTACACCAACAGACAGATTTAATGTTTGAATAATGGTTTCCAAAAGCGATTTTACTAATCTTCTGAAATCTAAGTGGATTTAGACTTTGGGAGTTCCTTGTGAAGTTGCAATGTTAGACTTCAGAAATTATTTTGCCTATTTGTACCTTCTCGTCAGAAGAGTATTGAATGATTATGTTTTTTTGCAACATTTGTAAACAGGCCTTGTGATTTTAGCTTTTAGATGAAACCCCATTTTTTCTAACCATCCATTTCTAGAACACCGTTCACCATTTTGCAGTTTAGTATGAATCAACTTTTGTCTCAATGTAACTTTTGTTTGGCAATCAGATTTAATATATTTAAAAACAGTCCTCGTGGTCCACGAAATTCCTTTTTATCTTCATAATGAGACATCAGATTCTTCGTGGTAACTTCTAATGCTTCCTTCCCCATTACTTTCGTTTCTTAGTAGATTCTGAGCTCCTGGATGAATTTTTTTAAAAAAAGCCTATAATGTATACACTCAATATGGCCTATCTGTCCATGATAGCTCCTCTTACACGGAAATAATTGTCCACAAAATGATACATTAATTTTTATAGAAATTTATTACATGCCTCAAAACTATTCATTGTAAGTATTACACACAGTACCATACTTATAAAAGTATTTCGACAAATAACTAACAGAAGAATGTTTGTGGCAGAAAATTGCAACTCAAGAGCGAAATTCGACATGTAAGCATTCAATGGCTTTTAGCAAATAGGTAACAACAAGTGCACGATTCAAAACATGCAAGTCTGGTCCCTTTCATCCCGCATACCAACCAACCAACCAAAACATGCAGAGATCGTCGTGGTAGCCGGCAGAAACAAACTGTGCTGCCATGTTTTGGATTCTTATCACAGTTCCAGGCAGCAGCTATCAGACCATACTGACTCTTAGGCAGTGTAAGGTAAAAATTCGTTAATTCTTTTCTATCGGTATAAACCACTGCATACAATTCGCAACACATATTGAGATCCATTTATCTGTTGTTATCTTTCTGTGTTGTAGTGCAGATTAATGTTTAAATGACCACAATGTATGACATGTTTCAGATGATTCTATTGAATGGTTCCTTTTGTAACACATTTGATCCACTCCTTTCTTTTATACTAAGCTCCAATCAACGTATTATTTGCGTACAGAAGCTCCAGCAGGACCTCACACAGAAGCAGTTGCAGCGCTGCTTCTTTACCGGAGCTTCGACCTGAATAATAATAATGAATTTTGTCCATAGTTCATATAACCAGTTGGTATGTAAGACAGTTAGACTGGACATGTTATGTTTGACTGTGGCCTCTCCATTACGCAATTGTGAAACTGGTTATCTATAATGTTAGGCAAAGCCCACCCCCTCTTTGTAATTATAGTTTAACAGGCTAGCACTCTGGTGAGCGCCCTTATATTAAGGTTTGTTAACTGCTACCTTAACGATTCTGTGCATTCGTCTACTAAATAACTAACTAATGTACAAGTCTGAACTGCTGTGCGCTAGCGACGCCTTGCGTGCTATACTGCAGGCATGTCAGGTATCACTGCCCAGCCCTCTAACATTATCTTCACAGTCGCAGCATGTCTATTACAGCTGAGGACTTGGCATTTCAATTTTATATGTATATGACGAAGCTCGTAGGGCACATTATTGTAAGTGTTCCTTTTTTAGATATGCCGACTTAATATGATTGTGTGCTCAAGTGTGTCACTGTTTCGTTTATGCTTTAATTGATTTCTGATATCTTGTTTTGTAATTATGGTATATTTTGTACATTTAGTTGCCTCTGAATTTTGTAGGTTTGAGGACGGTCATTACGAACTGAAATTAATTTATGCTCCTTAACTGGAATATAAAATCTATAAATAATATCGTCCTGGAGCAATGGGGAAATTTTGATGTGACATCATAACTCATGAAGATTATATGTAACTATTAAGCAACAAAACAGTTACAGAAGTTCAGTGTTCAATCGAATTGATCAGTTGCTGTTTCGCTGAAATTAGATTTAGTTAACTGCTGGTTCCACTGATTAATTCCACAAGTTATTTTGACAACATTTACTACCACCTCCTCAGACAGTAAACAAAAACCATGGAAGTTACCTTCCTGGAAGTTACTTAATTCATAAATACCAAAAAGCAAACTAAGTATATTCTGCCACAACTGGAACACTACAGAAGTCGTTACTGTTTGCGAGTAAATATAAAGTTTGTTTCACATAACTAAAATCTCTGGAATTTGATCAATTCTGCCTCAGTGCTGTTTATATTCAGCGGAGCTCCTGACACCTGTTCAGTTTATAATAGCTCTGCTTGTGTACTGAATGTGTCTTAAATATTAGCAGAGACAATGGTGAGTTCCAATTTCGCCACCCAAGCAGTCTGATTTTTTTTTTTTTTTTTTTTTTTTTTTTTTACAAGTTGTAGAGTAGCTTTCCCTCCTTGCATTTTATCCCTGGCTCGTTTCGGAATTTCTTCCAGACAAGATTGCCTGTGTTACAGCACAGTAAAATTTAGGTAATCACGCGAAGTATTTGCACTATGGTATCATAAATTAATGTGAAAATTCAATATGTAGATAAACTTTAATTGGAAAAGCGTGATACAGTATATAACCCACAATGAATTCAGTTTACAAAGCACAGTTAAAGAATAAGACGTTAGTCAGACAGAGCTGCAGAGGAAACTATAAGACTGGAATATGTAGTGTAGTTAGGGCATGATAAATAAAAACCATTCATGAGACGGATGAATATTGAAAAATATTTTATAGTTGAAACATTAATAACTGCTTACAATAAGTTACATATATTCTCTCCGCAGAAATCGTACAGACCTTTTACAACGCCTGAGCGCCCATCAAATAGCTCAAGATACGTTCACCTATGATTCAATAATCAAAATCTCTCTATTGCTAGAAGCATTCTCCTTAGTTTCTGTGTTCCTAGCCAGTACGATATTAGCTACAGTAACTACGTTCGCTGAAAATACATTGGTTTCGGAGTATGTATGAACAGCAGAGAAACCGCCGTAATGAATTAACATCAATACAGTACTGATGTACATGTTTGGTAAGTATTATGATATATAATACACAGACAAAGAGTAAAGATTAATCTGTTGCCGGTTAGCAGGTGAATTCGTGAGTAGAACCCGGCTAAGTCTATGAACAGATGCTCCTGATAATGACGAATTAAAGTATTTTTTTCTCTTTGGCAGGTGTTTGAGATATATATACGAGTAGAAACCTTAAACAGTTTTTAAAGTGTTTCGCAAACGTCATAGGTTCACTGGATCAATGGTTCACTGGGTATCATATCCGACACCTTCACATCAACAGCGAACAACATGACGTAGCTCGTCATAGTTAAGGAGCGTTTCCATACCAGAATATAGGGGCTTGCCCACGTTTAGTCTGTCTTAGTGACAGCGATAATCTTAACGATATAGCTTATAAGAATAAATAACGAACGCGCTGTCGAATGACGCCTCTGTATTAATGAATATCTGGCTATATTATTCACGTCAAAACATTAGGAATTAAAGAAACAGGGTCTGCTGTCTGATCGAAGTATACCTTTGTTTGTGAACTTCAAGAAATTATAAAAATTATTTTCACAGAGACCACACATCACCAACCTGACATGAGATGAACGCTTCAATATACAGTGCAAGAATAAAGGATGTAAAAAGATGAAAATGAGTGAACCTGCTACGTCTTGCTAAAAAAGCTCTTCTCATCATGATAGCGAATAGACAGGTTTTGAATACGTCCCTTATTAATTGTACCAAGGTCGGTATTTACAAGAGACGAGATTCATTCAGCGACAATGTCAGGTGAATATGGATCAATGGCAGCAGTCCTGAAGTTTTCTTACAGTTTATAGATGACCATCATCGTGCACGAATACAGCTTTACAAATACAAATGCGAAGAGTGTCGCTTTCGGCTCCCTAGCTTGAACAGTCATTGAGACATGAGCAGTTCAGAGCTATGAGGATTCGAAATGTGAATCATTGTCTGCCCACACCATACATTCGCCCAGTATTTCAATGAGAAATAGATCAGAGCAGTGAGAGTTCTCAGTGTCAATCAGTGACTGCCTCGACAATATATGCGTATGGTTTTTCAATTAGTAATGGATTTCAAAGATGATCGTCGCCTCCCAAGTGCATTCGTACATTACTGTTGTTAAAACTACAGTGAAATCCATTACGGCAGAAAATGTATTGCCAGTACCTTGACAAGCTCGTTACAGCCTGAAGCTCATGCACGCCAATAGTGTTCTCCCTAGTGAAAATCCACATGCAATCCGCGATGCTGCTGACGCAGAAATAAGACAACCAATCATTCAACACTCGAAGTGAAGCTGTATAGTCCATTTTCATGGGGACGTGTCTTTCAATTTTGTATTGTATTTGACAGTTAACCCAGTTCCTTACAACCAGGCTCTCCCTAACACAACTTTATGATTTGGACAATTTGCAGTTCTACAACGTTAGTTATGCAACCGTTCGGCAGTGGCAGAAGAATAAATTCACTATCCAGTTGATATACTTTACAACATTTAAAAAGTGTTCATCCGTATGGAGCAAGGCAATTTCGAACCCAACAAAAATCTTTTATTTATGAACGTCCAATATTTTTTTGTTGTAACCTGTATTTAACTATTCTACTGTGTAATTTTCTTCGCTAACTCGTATTCCCCGATAACCATCTTTTGTACTCGACTTTCCACGTCTGCCTCTCAAGTTGCCTCCGTTATGGCACAATTTTCCCATATATCATCTCAATTAATGCCTCAATTGGTTTTGATGGTATCTGAAGTGATTATTCGTGTTTATCTCACTTCAGTCACAACGCAAAAGCCTTGTTGTTGCATTTCCTATAATAACTAATATTTCTCAACTATACCAATCACTGACAGCCTACTGGATAATAATTACATCTTCCTGTATTCATTTTACGTCAATGAAGTGCGTTACACATTTCTTTCTCTTTCTCCTATGTCATGATCGCTAGGCATTTTTAACAACGTACAAACGGTTTCAATGAAACATTTGTGTTAAAAACAGTTAACAAACGAAATGCACTCTTGCATCCTTATCAATGAACGGGTATTTGTGGTCAGAATGAAGATACCAAGTGGTTGTCTGTCGGTAACTGGAGTATATAACCCCGTAAAAGGGACAGGATGATTACTCTGAAGACTTCCATGATATGTTGCAAAGAACTCTATGTAAGATAAACAAAAATGATTATCTGATAATAGGAGGAGATTGAAATTCAAGGTTGGGTAACACCCTCATGAAAAACGTTATTCGTTCTGAAGGGAAAACTGTAATAAATAATAGTGGATATAGATCGAAGTCATTCTCATTAAATGATTGCCTAAGAATAACAAACACATTCTTCTTGCGTAAACAGATAAAAATATCTACCTGGTCATCGAGAGAGTCTGCCATAATTACAGAATATGTAACTGCAAATAAGAAGACTTGGTCTCTAATGCAAGACACAAGGACCTTCAGAGGTCAGATGTCTCTCCAGATCATTTGTTGCTAATCTCGAAAATAAAACTACTTTGAAGATGGATGATATCTGCCAAACACAAAGAAGAAAATGCTGATGCAACATTTGAAGTATATTTACATCAAGAAGACAGTATCCAGTTACTACATCAGAAAAGGTTTGATGAATACATAAGGTTAAGTACGAGTATAAAAGCCGATTACGTCAACGAGGAATGGAATAGCATAAAGTAAGCACTAATTAAAGCAGCAACAGAAGCACTTGGGACACAAAAGAAATTTTTTCTTTTTTCTAAATGGGCTGGCAATACTGGGATGATAAAATGCCTAGATTAATTGAAAATAAGGGGCGTGCTACTTGAAAATGTTGAATTCACCAGGCTATCAGGATGTGAGACCAGATTATCAAATTCAGCTGCAGTCAAAGTTAAAAACCTTAGTTGGGAAAAATGTATTACAAATACTGAATACGATTTAAGACAAGAGAAAGCGTACAAGTTAATGAAACATTTAAAAACGTAAGGACAATCTGCAAATAAACATAATATCTTAATATAATTGGGTGGTACAATGCTATAAAACACTCTGGAAGGATGTGCAAGATGCACAGGTGGTTCAGCCTGAACCAGATGGGAGACTTAATAACGCTGGAGGAGCGACAGGATGCGATAAATTCTAGCAAGAACAGGAAGACTCAAGGCTGTGACAAAATCAACATAGAACTGATCAAATATGCACCAAATATTGCAAAAATAAGAATACTCTGTTTTATTAATATATGCTGTAGAAATGGTTATACAGCCCAGATATGCCACAGTTATAAGCAAGGAAATAGACATGAATGTCACAACTAGTCAGGTATTACCCTTACGACTACAAATTATAAATTGTATGCTACAATTTTAACAAAACCACTATCGTCAATCACCGAAACTTTACTATCTGATACCAAATATGGTTTTCGAAAATGCAGATCATGCTCGGAGTCTATCTTCATCATGTCACAACTAACTGAAAAATATCGCGAATTCACTGTAAAAACTTTTCTTACCTTCATTGAGTACAGAAAGGCGTTTGCTAAAGTAAATCGAAACAAACTGCGAGAAATTTTAATAAACAAAGAGATTCCATCACATCTTATAAAAGCTGTACGGGGTTTACATATTAACAACAAAATAAAAATAAAAGTAGCAGGCAGCAGACATGATATGGCTGAAATAAAACAAGAAGTTACACAAAGGTGTCCCAAATGTTTTAAGTATAGACCCTATGTATCGACGACAAGTTTACAGACAATAAAAATTTTTAAATATACTATGTGAGTATTAGTACACTATTTTTTCTTGACGATCAAGTACAAATTTGTCTTTAATTGAAATAAAATAGCCAGACAATACAATCTGAATGTCTCAATCACACAGACGAAATAAATGGCCACCAGCCCATGCGAATTAAGATTGAAATTGATAAGCAGATCATGAAAGAAATTAATGCATTTAAATATTTAGGGTTCAGTGTTACATACAGGGCAAACAATGAAATACAAAAAAGATAGACCTATTTAACTGTTTCTATGGATCTTTGTAGAGAATATTGGCAATGGAAGTCTTTAGAGATACTCCACTAAAATTCTGTATGTTATGGATATGAAAACTGGACTTTTAACGAAGAGAGATGAAAAGAGAATAGAATCATGTGAGATTAATTTCCTTAGATACGTGCCTGAATATACTATGATGGATAAAAAGAGAATTGATTAAATCCGAGCTGCACGGAATATGCAAAACATAATTGACATAATAAAACAATACCAATTAAGATGGAAAGAACGTATAGACCATATATCAGATACAAGAATCACTAAAGCCATGAAGCAACATAAAACAAAAGGCAGAACATCTTTAGCAAGACGAATGAAGAGATGGTATGACCAATTCTGAAGGAAACGGAACAGACCGTCTTGATGTAAGGTGTAGACGTGTAACAGTAAATACAGCTGTATTAATCAAATGCTTCTACAGTTTATACACAAGGAATTTCATTTTGGTTGATCACAATGGGGATAATTTGTAATGAGTTTCAACGTTAAAAGTTGTTGACCGACACCATATGATTAGTATAGCTCTCATGCCATATCATCCTCCTATGCTACATTTTGTTGTTGATGACAATTAATGTCTACGTTAGGTACGTTGGGTGATGTTTAATGATACCTGTCGGTCTGTGTGATCGAAACTGGTAGTAAAGAAATGTTTTGTTCAGTTAGCAGCTTAACTATGTGAATTGGCATTTTATTAGTGTTTACTGTCTTTGGACCACTGCTTGTAAAATGTTATTTTCTCTTGTTATACACCTTTCGCTTATTAGCAGATCTTCAGGCCACGTAGACAATTTCATTTTCACTGTACAGGAGTGTTCATCATAGAATGGCTGATTAATGTATAAGGGACCATCTGGACACTACACATAACGAGCACTATCTTATCAGAAGACTGCTAGCTAATCTGAAAAATTACCAGACAAGGCATATCGCTAGAATTGAAGGTGCTTTAGTCGCTGCATTTGAGACGCTCTAGTTACAAGCACCTGACCAGTCCACGCGTCTGCACAGAATGGAGTCGCCGGAGGGTTTCAGGATAGTGCGCGCCCGGGCGTCGGACCGCGACCGCGTGGAGCGGCTGGCGAGGACCGCCTTCTACCCGGACGAGCCGCTCGACGTGGCGTTCGGCAACACCAGAGGACCCCCCACCGAGGAGATTCTCTTCCTGTCGGCGCTCGGCGACGGCCACTCATTAATTGCAGAGGATGCCAGCACCGGGGAGGCCGTGGCCATGTGCATCAACAGCATCGTGACGCCCGAAATACACGAGAAGGAGGCGCAGCTGCAGGTGTCTCAGATACTTTCATTTTTAAAATCACCTCTTCTTATGTTTGTGTGTTATTGTCTTCCGTCTTTTTCTATTTTACACTAATCGTATCCGCTCTGTATGTCTACTACACTTATTACTGTTATTATTATATTCCATTCAGATTGCACTGAACCACGTAGTTCTTAATTCTGGCGAGCTTTCCTCTTCAGCCAATACTCTGTCTTCGCAATATGTGTGTTTCTATCCGTTCCTGAGTCTCTTTCATTCGAGTTCTGGTACTCTCTTTTACTGCTATTAGTCACTCCAGAGACTCTCATGTTCTGATTGGCATTCTATATCGATTTCCGCCGTGAACGTCGTGGTCAGTTTCTAGTTGTTCAAGGCGTTTCCTAGCTACTGTTGTCCACATGGCGTAAGTCACTTTCCCGATAGAGACAGTGCCAAAGGTAATTGACGTAAGACTCCAGTTCGTGATTTTGTTTTGTTGTTGTGGTCTTCAGTGCTATGAATTTATTTCATCCCCACTTTGATTCAGCGCTCCCTATTTAGTTGTCCGATTCAGCCACCTAATTCTTCAGTATTCTGTTGTGCAGCCACATTTTAACAGCTTATATTCTCTTCATCATCTCTTTCTAAGGATTAGGTGCTATCCTCACCTCTTCCGGTATCTGTCGTCCATCCATCTCCTATGAGGTCTGCCTAGTTCTCTCTTTCAAGTCGGTCCATAATTCAGTATTTTTCCACAGTCTAACTTCTATTATTCCGTTAATACAATCCTTCCATTTCATTCCATTCACCTCTAACTCGTCATTAACTGAAAAGCTTTTTAAATCTGAACTTATGGATCATTCCTTATTTCATGCATTTTTTGGAAGGAGAAACAGCATTGGTCGTATATTTTGTTTTATTATCCGCAAAATCGATTTTCGGTCACCTAGTGACCATCCTCGGTGCTGTAATATACAATTTAATTTGGTAAGCAGTGGTGTCAAGAAGCTTAGAGCGATCACATAAACTGAGCTCAGTTTATGTGATCGCTCTAAGCTTGTTGACACCAGTGCTTACCAATTTAAATTGTATATTACAGCACCGAGGATGGTCACTAAGTGACCGAAAATCGATTTTGCGGATAATAAGACAAAAAAATACGACCAATGCTGTTTCTCCTTCCAAGTATATCCATTATCTGGTCGTGGTGCACAGAACGCTCCATGGAGTCGCCAATCAATTCATGCATTTTATTACAGGCTCTCACATCCGAGCTTCATCTCCGCTGCCTGTGTCAGCAATTTCCCGTTTTTTTATTTTATTCCCCCAAATTCAGAACCATACACGGCATAACTTTATAGAAGTTCATTTGTGATTTCTTCCTTGTTTGTCCCCCAAAGTTCTTCTAAGTATTCCGCAGATAATAGGGTATTTATTTTCTCTTCATTTTTTTTGTCATTTTTAAAATTAATATTAAATCCTAGTTAACTTAAATGGAATACTTGTTCTAAAATTTTCCGATATATCATTATTTTCGATCTGACCAGATTGTTCTCTTTGAGAGCCATAATCTTTGTCTTAGTTGCAAATATAGTTAAGTTGTAGTATATTGCGTTTTAGCTCAATCTATATATTTATTTTTATAGATGGTCTTCTGTTTCTTGTATAATTATTTAATAATGAGCGTATAATAGAAGGTTTATTGCTAGTGCTGGAGCCTCTTTTAATTCCTAACTATATTTCATCTCTGGAACCTAAATTTATAACTGTTTTCGTATGTACATATATTTCTTACCTAAATTGTTTCACTGCTGTGACAGGCTGCGTTCCGGGCCACACAAAATTCTTTCTATATTTAAATCTATTTTAGTGATAACTGTCGTAAGTCCGCCTACATAAAACTGAATAAAACGAATAGCAAGGAGACGGACCCAACGGGAAAATTATCTACGTGATATTACACGCAACTAAGGACAGCAGGACAACAAAATTTAAGGCTTTAAATTTATATTGGAAGTTGTCATATTCCTCTGTTTTTGGGAACAGTTTTCTTTCTATTTTTAGCCTGCAATTTGTATCATCTCTATATCGACATTCTCACTTATTTTCTTGTCCAAATAACAAATTCATCTACGGCTTTTAGTGTTTCATTTCGTAATCAGTTATCTAATTATTACCTGATTTTCTCCAAGTCCTTTGCCATTTCCGGCAGAATTATAGTGTCACCGGCAAAACATCAGACTTTTAATTTTGTTTCCAAATTTGTTATTGGTTTTCTTTACAGTTTGCTCAATGCACAGACTGAATCACTAGGGGACAGGCTATAGTACGGTCTAGCTCTCTTCTCAACTGTTTCCCTTTCATATTCGTTGACTCGTATAGATGTGACCTGTTTCCTGTCCAAATAGTAGATGGCATATCGTTCTATGTATTTTACCGTTGCTTCCCTCAGAATTTCAAAGAGTAGCCCAAAGCACACTGTCAAAAGCTTCCTCTAAATAAACAAATATTAACGAGGGTTTACCTTTCTTTCTCTTGTCTTCTAAGATAAAGCGTAGGGTCAGTATTTCCTCGTGTCAAATCTCTCTGAAGCCCAAAGGTCACTTTCTACCAGTCTCTCCATTTCGCGTTAATATTTTGCTACCAAGATTTAATAACAGAAGGTTTTTTGATAGTCATACTTGTGACCACCCGCCTTCATTTCAGCTAGAATTGTTAAATTATTACTGTCTGAAGTTATTTCTCCTGTCTGATATATCCTGCATACCATGTGGAACTGCTTCGTCATGGCCACTTCTTCTAAGACAGTTAGCAACTGTGCTGCAATGTCATCTACTCCTTGTTTCAAGTGAGGTTTGCTCCATATCATCTTCATCAATTTCGTAACATTGTCGTCAATTACGTTACCTCTGAACAGCCATTCAGTATATTGCTACTGTATTTTGCCTTCTCTTCTTTGCTCAGCAATGGCTTGCCATCTGACCCCTCAATATGCATGCTTCTTTTTAGACAAATGATTTTTATGTTTCCCGTGGATGGCATCTATCTTTCCCAAAGTCATAAATGCTTGTATTGCATTGTATTTGTTCTCTAGCGATTCCCCAGTTATCATTTTGTATTTTCTGTCAATATGAACCGTCTGTATTCTCTTTTGATTGGTTCATTTTCTACTTATTATATTTTCTCCTTATGCCAATTAAATTTATCTGCATGACCACAGAAAGTTAGCCTTCTCTTTCTCATTGATATAGTAAAGCATCATGGATATTGGTAGAGTTCCTTGTTGATGGGCCCATTAGTTTGCTCAGAAAATGTCTTTACTTCAGTTTCAGTTTCCTAAGCTTTCTCACTATACACAAGCAATCTGAGACATGTAACACTGGCAGCCTGACTGCGGTGTTGTAGTGTTGGAATTTTAGGCTCAGGGGCACTAATTTGTAACTGTAAATCTTCTTGCAGAAATGGTAAGCCTTCTGCAGTTCGGCACACCTATTGTTCATGGCCAGATCAACATTCGGGTCCGCAGTTTTTCCTTCCCCGAATTACTTGAAGGAGCTAGTCTTCTCTATTAACGCCACCCAGTGGGATCCTGTCAAGTATTTCTTTGATGTCTGTGAACGTCTCCATCTTGTCTACGGCGATATTCAGCACAACTTTAACTAATATGTGGTTGAGGGAGAAGAGCTGGTAAGAAGCTTCTTGTACGCTTGATGCTACAACTGAGTTCACTTATGATGGCTATGCAATTGGTTATTAACTTGTCCTTTTTGTGACCTATCCCTCAATATCTTACCTTTACTTACTATGCTTCTTTCCTCTCATATATTTGCTGCTACCTCTTCGTTTTGTATGTTTTCTGCCCAATTTATTTTCAACATCCCTCGGTGCCATATCATCTCAAACTCTTGCAATGTCTTCTTCAACTGTTTATCACATTTCATTTCTGTTTAATGTTAGCAACAGACACGCGTTATCAGGAACCTGTTTTTAATTCCTCGTCTAAATTAAATAGATCCAGATTTCTTTTATTGATAAATGCTGCCTTTTGCAGGGCCAGTCACCTTTGGATGTGTACCCTGATAAGCCTTTATTCAGGAATAATGTTCCGTCGATGTCGTTTTTATTTAATTTGGTGTTTTTGGCGTAAATGAACGAATAGACTTCTAATTAATATAAAACGCTTGAAATATAACCTGCTTCAAATTAAACTATAACTCAGTCTTTCGAACATGCCACTAGCCTCGCTACCAGGCTATTCTCTCATTTCGGTTCGGACAGTAAAACTACCAAGGCGCAGAGAATATGCTGGAAAGTTTTCATTAATGGCTATCAATGCGAGTAGTTCCATGGCAGAAAACCTGTTATTTCACTACACATTGTTTGTGCAGTCAATGGAATTACACACGTAAATACTTCAGAGTATGTAAAAGGAACAATTTAAGGCGAAGCAGCCATATAAAGCCAACTATGTAATAGACGGATGACAGATAGTTACTGGAAGCAGCATTCGAAACTGTAATTCGCATATAAGGCCACTTATAGACCTCTCTGTTAATCAGTTATTGAGTTTTATTCTTCTCTCTAAACTACTGGTTACGCAGAATTAACAGAAAAGTTACAGAAAATTCAAAGAATATTTGAGACATTCGTCACGGTCTTCTTTAGTCAGGTTGATAACGTCACAAATGTGCTCAATAATCTGCAGTTATCACTGGTCAAAACATGTCACATAAGACTTAGTCTTGAATTTCGGGCCCGCATCTCGTGGTCGTGCGGTAGCGTTCTCGCTTCCCACGCCCGGGTTCCCGGGTTCGATTCCCGGCGGGGTCAGGGATTTTCTCTGCCTCGTGATGGCTGGGTGTTGTGTGCTGTCCTTAGGTTAGTTAGGTTTACGTAGTTCTAAGTTCTAGGGGACTGATGACCATAGATGTTAAGTCCCATAGTGCTCAGAGCCATTTGAACCATTTTTTTTTTTTTATTTCGGAGACTGTTCAGAAACATGTTACTACCTTTAGCAGGCATCTTATCGGCCATGAGAGGGAAGCTGAACAAATTCGGACTTGTGCAGAGGAACACTGACAGTCGTTTTTCCTACATATCGATATGCGGCCAGTATAACCATCCTGTAGCATTTGTCCCTAACTGACGTACTCGCCAAGAAAGTTGATCTCTAGAAGTATTCCTGTTTAATTTTCAGGTATATGTAGTTTCTACAGGACCTGGTAACTCTACATCTTGTGAAATTATTAGTCTGTCAGATTTCTGCGGGTAGCACCTATAATATGCGAATTCCACCAAGACCAAGTAGGTACGTCAGCGGATCACAAAAAGTAGTTCATACTTTTGGTGACCCGCTCAAGTACCTACTTAAGCTCGCAGGCCATGGCAGCACATAAAGTCGAATCTATAGCGTCCTTGAGAATGTTTATGAGGTAACGCACTGACATAAAATGACACCATTTTCCCGATATGCCACGACAATTATCCGTAAAAGCACGTGTTCTTGAGAGCGAACTCAGGTGCAGGGACATACTTGCACAATATTAAACATCTATCAGAAGCTTCTACACGATAACTGACAACATGTAACTGGTTTGTTCGCCAACTTATGCTCTCGGCTACTGTTGCACAAATCGGCACAACTCGCGAGGTGTCAGCAACTTCCGCGCCACTGTCGACTACTACCACGCTTGTGATTTGTCAATGTGTAGCGCAGGCGTAAGAAGTATGCAATAAATAAAGCGCGCGTGTGCGTGCTGCGCGTGTGTGTGTGTGTGTGTGTGTGTGTGTGTGGGTAGGTGGGTGGGTTGTCAGCACTGATCCAGAGGCAAAAATAAATCTCCCCGGACCCCTTCAAGGTAATGTGAACTGTGCTCCCCACACTCTGCATGCACATGAACATATCCACATGACTGGAAACTTATTTCTCGTTGTTGTTCAAATCCAGTGGCAGCGAAATGGTTCAAATGGCCCTAAGCACTGTGAGACTTAACATCTGATGTCATCAGTCTCCTAGACTACTGAAACCTAACTAACATAAGGACGTCACACACGTCCCTCCCCGAGGCAGGATTCGAACCTGCGACCGTAGCAGCAGCGAGGTTCCGGACTGAAGCACCTAGAACCGCTCGGCCACCACGGCAGGCCAACTGCAGCAAACTGGCGTTGTGCATACGAGTAGTAAGCAAGAATTTCACTGGTTTTCGTCATGAACTGCCAATCCGAGGCGAACTGAGCATCAGCCGAAATATCCGAAAATGATTTCCATCCAGAGCGTATTGTGAGCCACTCGTTCTCTCTTCCAGCAGTTCCTTCTGCAGGTGATACTGAAACTACTGGTGCCATATGTAGCCGAGGCATATGCTTGGAACTGCAGTGGCAGTGTTCGCCGTTGCAAACACTGTGACTTTCCGCGAGGGCCACGCACGGTGTATGGCTGTAATCCTGAAGGGCTGTCTCCCATAAAAGAGATGTAGTTACACTTTTGGGCTACCCAGTGCTGCCAGTGTACTGAGAAAGTGGAGAACCTAACAGTCTGTTGTCAACATCCATGGGAGTGGGTACCGGGCTTGTAGGAACACTAGTGCTCTAGGTCCTGTATCCTACAGGTCAAGTCGCTGAGGCAGCCAGTACTTACTTACTTTCCGCGTCCGGAACTAGACTTCAGACTCCAAAAATCAGCAGCCAATATGGCCTTGTCATTTGCCTCCCATAAGTCATTCATTGTGCAGGGCTGGTCTAAATATGGACAGATAAGCAGGTGTTGAGGATCCTGGACAGAACCACACAGACAGAGAGTGTTCTCATTCTCTTTTAGGAAACCCCATCGCTGCAGGTTTGTCTTGCACTTTGGCACTTCTACCCTCATACGGTTTAGGGTTCTCCAGACTGTGTTTGGTAGGTCTCCACCAGGCGCCAGTGCTTCTTTTACATCTTTATGAGTGTTTCTCAGGTCGATTTCCCACCTTTTCAAACGATTCTCTGCAGCCGACCCTTCCAGGGCTCGGGTACGTGACAGGAAACTCTTCCTCGAACAAAGCCGTCGGTCAGCAGGCTGTTGTCCATATAAAGGATGACGCATGTCCTTTTCTTGCTTGGTTTTTTCGGCTTCGGCAGCTATGTCACGTCGTATGTTGGGCGGTGCGATCCCCATGACCGGCCGCGGTGGCCGTGCGGTTCTAGGCACTGCAGTCCGGAACCGCGGGACTGCTACGGTCGCAGGTTCCAATCCTGCCTCGGGCATGGATGTGTGTGATGTCCTTAGGTTAGTTAGATTTAAGTAGTTCTAAGTTCTAGGGGACTGATGACCTAAGAGTCCCATAGTGCTCAGAGCCATTTGAACCATTTTTTGATCCCCATGATTAAGTACATCTTGTGCACTGGGGTTGGCCTCAAGCATCCGGTAACAATCCGTGCCAGTGGCCATGGGTGACAGAACTGGGTGTCGAGGAGACCAACTCTGGAACAGAAAATTATAGTGCCCAGTCTGCATTGTGTAGGATACAACGGGAATGGCGCACGTGTTGGGTGGGATGCGGGATAGTGATAGTATCGATGATACGAATCTGTGATCGATGTGGCCAGCTATGCAGGTTGTCAGCTAGGCTGGATCCCTCCTATGGAGAAGAGCGGTAGGAGGCAAGAAATAAACTGAGAACTCTGTCGAAATCATGTTGTTGTGCGACTCCTCCAGTTGTAGGTGCAGACAAACCCCTCTGCTAGTACATTGGAAGAAGGTTGGAACAAGGCCACATGTACCATAACTATGCTGTTGTCCACATAAAAACAGGGAAATTCTAATAAGGTAAACTGAGGGCCATTATCTGACGTATTGGTTTCTGGGAACCCTTAAACAGAGAAGATGAGACAGAAGGACTGGAGCAATTTCGTTGATGACACTGAATGCATTTTTGAAACGTATGGAAAACTGCTGCTAGCATTTATCACGATGAACCAAGAGTACCCCAGAAATCTAGGTGAATGTTCGACTACAGGAATGTTTCATCAGGCCAAGGAAAATACTGAAGGGCCGTTACTGTGCCGGCCACTGTGACCGAGCGGTTCTAGGTGCTTCAGTCCAGAACCACGCTGCTGCTATGATCGCAGGTTCGACTCCTGCCCCGGGCATGGATGTGCGTGATGACCTTAGGTTAGTTAGGTTTAAGTAGTTGTAAGTTCTAGGGGACTGATGACCTCAGAAGTTAAGTCTCATAGTGCTCAGAGCCATTTGAACCAGCCGTTACTACCAGCCTTGCTCTGACATGTCTTGCTCACCACAACCATGTCTTCTAAATCTTTGGCAATAGCTCTCCAAAAGACATATTGGCAAGTCAACCATTTCGTGAGTACTAAACCCTAATGACTTTCATGAAGAAATGTCAAGATGCAGCGTTGGAGTGCCTGCAGAAGTATCACTGATGTGGTTATTACCATCGTGGAACAAGACGACCACATTGAGAGTGAACAGTTTATGACAGCAATACAGGTAGGCCTCAACATCCAGATGTTCAACGGTCTTGTGACCCACCGGCCAATCATTCTTTTACCATTTAAATGACTTACCAGGGAATTGAATCCTCCAGCAACTGGCAGACAGTAACTGTCGTGTCACTGGGTAAGTTCATCATGCCTGATTTGCCTTTTATGTCAGTACTGTAAGGGAATAAACTATATCAGGAATTATAGCCAGAGACAGTGCATATGGACAGTAAACAAGCCATGATGATGTCTAACAGCTCTGATCATTGACCCTCATGCTGAGCATGTGGCCATCACTTCCTTTTCAATGCCTTCGGTGTTACAACAACAGGTCAGTCTTCAGGAAGTTACTACAGGCGACCTATTGCCGGTTACAGCACACCCCTCGCCATTGCCCTGTTCCAGATGGATCAGCGTGACACACAAATGCTCAACTAAATCAGCGTTGAGTAGCAATATTTAAACCTGTCCATAGCCATCCCGTTGTATGCAATGTAGAAATGTAGCTGCACCCAGACTGCGTCAGCTGCATGCCTGGAGTTTTAACCATAACTATGTCGGCATCACCACTGCTACTGCTGATTGCTACTTGACTGCACAGGACTTGGGGCCCAGCGCTGTGCCGCTGCCTCGCCGTCACCTCTTGGCATCTCTGGAGTCCACCCGCAGCCTGCTGCTGCTCTTCGGCCAACAGTTCAGAGTTACATCTGGGCACACCGCGACCTGCAGTAGCAGCAGTGCTGACTGTTCCATGCTGCACCATAACAAACCCATGTGCAGTGCTATGGACGCTACTAATCATTCAACCTGGACGTGTGTCTGATGCCCAAACAGTCGTATCGTACGCACACTGTGTCTTTTTTTGCCTATTGCTGCAACTGTGGAACATTACTGGGAATGCTAGACCACGTCAGAAAAAAGGGTACACTCAGAAGATTGTCTAAAACTAATGAATAACTGTTTTATAATCATCGTTGGTTTCCTGCAGCTTATCAACATGTCACGCCTGTCTCCCGAACCAACTACGAACCCTACTGTGCCCCAGGAAAACTCGAGTACATCTTGACTGTTTAAGTTTCGTTTTCCTTTCTCGACTGCTACTCATCACCATTTCATTTTGGCGACCAACAGGGAACATTTTACTTCCACCCTTTACAGTATGAAAGCAAACTTCAGGTCCGCCCCCTCAAACTGTTGGCATGTTGTGATGTGGACTGATAATGTACATCATATTGATATCCACTGTGCTTGCATTAACTTCTTGGAAACAAATGCATTTCAGCTTTTAACTGCATCGACATCATGAGAAAGAACGGTCAGCCTGTAGTAGTCCAATTCATCTGCTGTCATATGAGTGGCTTGGATGGGCCGTATGGTTTGAGGCATGTTGGAAGGAGTAGGGCCTGTCTGACATCTCAAAAAGACTTGCTGCAAACGGAGGACCATTGCCATTTAACATTCTTGTGAAAGATCTGATGTAGCTGTTAAGTTGTAGCTGCTCCACGAAGAATGAATTTTGTGCAATAGTTCATTTGACCTAACGTGGATTTGAGGAATTTGGAATCTCTTAGGGTTAGTAGGTTTTGTATGCCTCCATGCAGTACAGAGAGGGGCGTATCGCTGAAGTGATGAACGTGTGTACCAGGTATTCCAAATGCGGAACAAAGAAACAGGATCTTTCCTTATTGATTTTCAAATTAGTCTGTAGGAGTATGCTGAACAAGAAGTCCAAATTCCTTGCTCGATACTGTGCATTGTTGCCATTGACAGTCATAGGTCGAATACTTCCCCGTCTCCAGAACGTTTTTTGTGAGATGTTAGAGTATGGCCAGTGCTCTGACGATGCTGAAGGGCAGGCGACTGTACTGAAAAGACCAAATGGTACGTTAGCGAGCAGCAAGTTTTCGATGTTTCGTCCATAGGGAGCTTTAAGTAAGAATCCTGTAGATCAGTTTTTGCAAAAAATTTACTTCTGGTGACAAACGACATGCTACCATCATTTCAGGAATAGAGTATGTGTTGATGATGAACTGGGAACTGATCGTTACAATCCCCCACTTATCCTCAATGACTTTGTTTCTGTGTGGTAGTAAAATAATTTAACTGTAGATTTCAAGCATTGATGTTCCACTGGTACACAAATATTCACGATACCCTCAGGATGACGTAATTCCATGTTAAGTTTGTTGTGAGGTATTTTATTCTGCAGCGTACTGCACTTTCAAACAGAGAGAATGATATTTTTATCGTTGGAGGCTAAATTAGGATTGTGTAAGTTTTTTTTCCAGTTACTAATTCGCTATCACTCACGTAAAATCTCAAAATAAATGACCATTTTCAGTTGTTGTTGCGCATCTTGGTATCCACAGGATGTAAAAGAATTAAAAGAGGTAATAATGAAGAATGTGAAAATTCTAAAAATTTGCGTTCTGTCATCCCTAGTGAAAGGACTTGCAACAAAGATGTTGAGAGCAAAGTAGTGATGGGTAAACGAGTGACAAAGTTACGCATGGACTTTCGAACCACAGTATTGGACAGCAGACCAAATAAAATGATACTGCATAGTGTTTCGACGATTTCATAGTTAAATTTGAATGACATACAAACTAATCACAAAATAAAATTGAACATGTTACACATCGTACAACATTTATTCAAATTTACTTATGAAATACTACATCAGACAAATGACGGCTGTCAACTACCAATCTTGGCAGTTGATGGTTGTATGCACAATGTTGGTTTTACAGTATTCTACAGACGCCAGTTCATAGATGCAGGAGACTGATGGGATCGTATATATGATTGGAGTTCACTCCCTCAGCGTCAATTAAGGCCTGGAGATGTATTGAAGTCACCAAACGTGGTTGCAGTGCAATAAAATAACCTTAAAACGATTGCTGTAGATGTTTCATTTTGTTACCTCAGTGAACGGCCAAAATTCCGCAGACCGTCATTCACAAGGATGGACTTACAAAGCATTGAAGCCTGTAGAACTGGATATCGCGATAGAATCTTGAAGTGCTTACAAAAGACAGGTTGCATACGCATTAAAGATTTGTCGTATCGAAAATAGCATCTCAACACGAATGAATGGTCTTGCTTCGACCACTACAACATGATTACTGACCTGTATATGGGATGAAATATGACATTCCGCACCACAAACAGACAGCGCCACCATCGCTGAATCTTGTTTTCAGTGCGCGTTATTCAGGTTAGAATTCTTCAAAACGTTGTGAAGCATCTTGCAGAATGTGGAGGCATTAGCTACCTGCAGATTGTGCTTGATAACTACACACATCGAAAAAAATTTTTCATCATCTCGGTTCCGAGAGTTCCGAAACCTGTACAGAAAATTGGAATAGAGATCAACATCAACATCATTTCCGCCCTTTTTATTGCTCATGAAAACCACACACTGCATTTTGTACCACCATACAACGAGACCTCCAAAGGTGGTGGTCCAGACCGCTGTGCACACCGGTGCCTCTAATAGCCAGTAGCACGTCCTCTTGCATTGATGCATGCCTGTATTCGTCGTGGCATACTATCCACAAGTCCATCAAGGCACTGTTGGTCCAGATTGTCCCACTCCTCAACGGCGATTCGGTGTAGATCCCTGAGAGTGATTGGTGGGTCATGACGTTCATGAACAGCCCTTTTCAATCTATCCCAGGCATGTCCGATAGGGTTCATGTCTGGAGAACATGCTGGCCACGCTAGCCGAGCGATGTCGTTATCTTGAAGGAAATCATTCACAAGATACGTGCGATGGGGGAGCGCATTGTCGTCCATGAAGATGAATGCCTCGTCAATATGCTGCCGATATGGTTGCGCTATCGGTCGGAGGATGGCATTCACGTATCGTACATCCGTTACGGCGCCTTCTATGACCATCAGCGGCGTACGTCGGCCCCACATAATGCTACCCCAAAACAGCAGGGAACCTCCACCTTACTGCACTCGCTGGACAGTTTGTCTAAGACGTTCAGCCTAATCGGGTCGCCTCCAAACACGTCTACAACGATTGTCTGGTTGAAGGGATATGCGCCATTCATCGGTGAAGAGAACGTGATGCCAATCCTGAGTGGTCCATTTAGCATGTTGTTGTTCACATCTGTACCGCTGCAATGGTGTCGTGGTTGCAAAGATGGACCTCGCCATGGACGTCGGGAGTGAAGTTGCGCATCATGCAGCCTATTGCGCATAGTTTGACTAGTAACACGACGTCCTGTGGCTGCATTATTCAATATGGTGACGTTGATGTCGGGGTTCAACGAGCCAAAATCCGTAGGTAGCGGTCATCCACTGCAGTACTAGCACTTGGACGGCCTGAGCGAGGTATGCCATCGATAGTTCCTGTCTCTCTATCTCTCCTCCATGTCCGAACAACATCTCCAGGACGCTTCCCTTGTAGAGCCCTTCCTGGCACAAAGTAACAATGCGGACGCGTTCGAACCGCGGTATTTACCGTCTAGGCATGGTTGGACTACAGACGACATGAGCCGTATACCTCATTGCTGGTGGAATAACTGAAAATGATCGGCTGTCTGATTCCCTCCGTCTAATAGCAGCTGCTCATGCATCGTTGTTTACATCTCTGGTCAAAGGGACTGTGTCTGTTATACAATATCCACAGTGTATCTTCACGAGTTCTGGGAAATGGGGCGACGCAAAACTTTTTTCTGATGTGTGTACGAGGTAGACTTCCACTTGTTGCAGTGAATACTTATGAATTCATATGTGTGTTCTTCAGTTTGACTTTGCATTGTGTCCTGTTTTTAGAGGACGGTTTGTGGCGCTCGTTTCACAATCCATTGTTCGCATGGGAGGGTCTTTTGTAAGTACTATGATTGTTACAGGCCACTGATTTGTGACGCATAAGAAACGACTATTTTAATTC
The DNA here is from genome assembly GCF_021461395.2 of Schistocerca americana. NCBI lineage: Eukaryota > Metazoa > Arthropoda > Insecta > Orthoptera > Acrididae > Schistocerca > Schistocerca americana. The sequence continues at coordinate 330,485,894 of NC_060119.1, forward strand.
TGCCTTGTATGTCAAAGCGTAACTGACAACCCTTGTTTAGCTCGATAGTGTACGTGTAGCAGTGAGCAGAAGTAATACTGGTCCACCGAAACATGTTTTGAAGGAAGTCTATGTGAACCGTAGATTTAGACTTTCAAAATCTTTTCTTAAAGAATTTACTTTATTTACTGACGATTCACCAAGAAAATTAACACATTTAATCACACTAGGTGAGCGTGGAAGTAGTTGCCTGGAAGTAGTTGCCTGCAAGTAATTGATGGAAAATAAAATTACCTTTAAGAAATGTGAATTTTATGCTTAAAAGCCTTTTCAAAAACAGATTTAAATTACAATCACAAAGCACCCTTTCAATATCAAGTTACAATTATTCAGAGGCAGAATAACATTTTTTTTTTCAGTAGGAGCCTTCGGGCTGAGAAACTTCCGCTCCCTTTCACCACGGCCGTAGTCACGACCGCTCACAACGACCTCTGAAAAATTACACTGGTGCAAATCTGCAACACACCGGATTACTTTAAACTAAAAATTTTAACAACTCACACAAACACATTAACTAAGCACCCCGTAAGAGGGATGGAAATGGTACACTCACATTAAGAAATTATTTGCCACCAAAGTGCATTTTGGTTTTAAAAGGGCCCTTACGGTGGAAGGGTGGCAACTTAATAAAAATGACTATTTAAATAAAACCCATGAAATGCAGTCTTACATAAAATGTACAACATGCTCTACATTACACACATACCGCCTCGCAAAATGATAGGCAAGATAAAAAACATATTTCAGGAATTCGGCCTTTACCTTATTTCTATAAATTCGTTAACACCGAATCCGCCAAACATGACAGAGGCAGCCATTAACGTACGGCAGACCGACAGACAGACAACAGACAGATACTAACTGCCTAACAAACGCGGACGAAAGACAGGCGAGCAAGCTGGGAACGAGAGACTGAGCAAGAAAACAAGTAGAATTTAACAAGTACATGAAACAACATACCAGCAATCAGTTAACTTCTAAAAACTGCGATGTGTGGCGGAGACCTGCCAGCCGCTTCAACGGACGCAGGAAGGCTCGCCGATCTCCCGTCTCACGGCGTCGCAGCTCTCACTGGGCAGACCGATGTCGTGGATTGGCTCCTGTTGCTCTCGTGTCGGCCGTGAAGCCACTACCTCTCGCTATACGGCGTGGCCCACTGGACTTCCGTGGCGACCTCACATGCGCCGACGCTCAAGACGGACAAGTCCATCTTGTGTCCCAGTGCGCAACCGACCAACCGATCGACCCAACCGCCAATGCCCATTGCCTAAACAAACTCGAGCAGACTGGCGGCCTAACACATACTAGCACTCCGGACGACAAACCGACACTGACTGCCGCACAAATGCGAACGAGAGACAGACCAGGAACCGGTGACGAGTGACTGACCCAGACTCACTCCGCCTGACCAACTGACTAGACTCGCAGAGACTGACAGACTGCCTGACTGCAGACTGACCGACTCGCCCAGACTGCTCACTGGCGAGCTTATCGCGCCTCTTAAATGCACGTGAACAGGCTACCTTTCCCCTTTCACACCAGAGGAAGACACCAAAGTCGCGACTGCCACACCGGCACCACCGCCAGAAACGGTGGGCGACTGCTTTACACTAGGCGCTGTGGCGCGCTTTTCAAAACAGCAATTTTTACTACGCCTCACTACGGAGCAAGGGGTTGCGTAATTTGTTACGTGCACGGCACGGGCGCCAGTGGGACTTCGTCTGACACTACGGAAACTGCAAGATCTCAGACAAGAAGCAAACGTTTCAACTCCACTAGAGGAGGGCGTTGTACCACTGTGCTGAGCAGTGAGGGCAGAACGTAACGGTGTTTTAGGTGCGCGATGAGAAGCTACGCGCGGTGCTGCGCGTGGTAGACGCGGCGTTGAGAGAGGCGGACGTGTGGTCGCATACGACTGCTCGGAGCGCGCTCGAGGTGCACATCCTGGCCGTGGCGAGATCTGCGCGCGGCCGCGGTCTGGCGGCGGCGCTGCTGGCGGAGTCGCTGCGGATGGCCAAGGAGGAGCTGCGGCTGCCACTGGTGATGATCTTCTGCACCAGTGCCTTCTCCGCGAGGCTGGCGCGCCGCGCGGGCATGCAAGTCGTCTACGAGCTGCCGTACAGCCAGATCGACATGCCTGTGCAGCCCCCACACCCACACGACAGACTCGCCATTTACATGCTGCACCTGCAGCAATAACAGGTAACAGTCACCAGGACCGCACACAGCGGGTGGCGAGGTAGGGCACGGCCAAGGGCGCAGCGCAACGGGAGTGCAAAATTTGGTCAAAAAACAAGGGGGGGGAATACAGGTTCAGAAACAACTGGGAAAGGCACACTGTCTGATCAAAAGCATCCGTACACTTCTATGTAATGCGAAGTTAAATAATAATGTCACGAGAGGCAGATCCTCCAATTCAGGTTGGGGCAAATAAAAGTGGCCTGGAGAACAGAGTTCCAGGGTAGAAAGAAACACAGGAAAGGAAAGGAAATACAGTACTAACTTAACTACAGAAAATGTGAACTCCATTCATCTCTTGGCACTTTTGCACCCCAGGGAAGCAAGTTGCTGAAGGCGGATCGGAGCTGGACTGCTGAAATTGATGCAATCTCATCCGAAATATTCTGGTGTAGGTGTTCTGGGTGGCCAGCTAAGACTGCAGGTCGAAGTTGAGTCTTCATCCGCTTGACTGAAGTGAAGTGCCAGACTCTGGCGTCGGTTTGATTTGTTTGGACTCTGAAGAATTTTCTGGTGAAATGCAGGCACATTTTATGGTGTGCAGGCGTGTTTTATTGACTTCTTTGCAAGGGATTCAGTCCGACGCCATTTTCTGACAAAGTGTTGCTAGCACTTTGACACCATTAAACTTCTCAGCAAACAGTTGACCACACCGTTTCCACGACTTTGCTGTCACGTAACTTTCCACAACGAACACCCGCTGCTCCAGTGTCAGTACCATCCTCCCTTTGCAATGCTCCACTCACACTGACATAGTGCGCACTACACTTTGAACCGGTGTGGATCAAGTGGCGGTCGTACACCTTGCGTCCGCGGCAGAAGGTGTGGTTATTATACATTCACATCCAATCGTGTCCAGTCGTCTGGGTTACTTTTATTTACTCCAGCCTGTATAAATAGAAGAGTATTGCCTTGTTTGTAGGGGACCAGTAAAAGCATAATGCATTCTTTAGGAGAGCTCAGTGGCTTTCAGTGTGGACTAGTCATTGGTTGTCACCCCACTAATAAATCCGTTAAGAACGTTTCAACTTTTCTAATGGTTTTCTCATTTATAGAGCTCCTATTTTCTTCACCATAATCTCATGATTTGCCAGAACAATAAATAAAAACGATATTTACACAATCTATAAAGACATTCTCTATTTATTTATCTCTATAAAATTGTTTTCATTCTTTTATAGGCTAATACGTGGCTTTATTCTCTGTTCCAGGAACTGCGAAGCTGCAATTATTACCTTAGAGAAGACAGCGACGGACTGGTATTGTCATCTCTATTGACGTTCGAAGTAGCGTGAAGATACTAAATGCACATAACCGAAGTTTCCTTGCTGTTACAACGCTTTTTGAAAGACAGGTTCTCTCGCAGCATCAATGTACACATTCTCTTCGTCATTTTTCAGAGAGATAAATTCTGTGTAATAAATTCAGTACATTAACTGGCGGAAACAATGCAGGCATAGACAAAACTGTGACAAGAAAGAGTTGTTTCATCTTTAGACAACGTATATTACAATACATTAACTCACTGACCAATCCTTCTGGACTAAGAAATGAAACGAAATGATCTCTAACCTGACCTGGTCAACTACAACAAAATAGTGGCCCAGGCTTTCTGTAAAAATAAAACTGTGAATAGTGAAACTCATTTCTCAAAAATATAAGTCGTTCTGTCTCCTCTAGAGCCAGGACATCGTGGCTTTGTTTCCTGAGATATGAGAAACCCATCGACAAAACTTACTCCGAAGCTTTTGAAGGGACGACGTATCTACCGCGTGAGAATACGCCGGGTAAATCATAGAGCAGTGTTGGAGCAATAGTGTACCTGCGATTTCGATATTAGCTTTCTCGGTACAAATGTGAAAATCTCATTTTTGCCAACAGTCACGTCATTTTTTTGCTTGTATAAAGTACGCTGGGGACATTATTCTCCAGACAGCTGCTCGTGTCATGTCCTCATAAGTATGAGAAGCGTCGAAACGTCTAAGCATTGTCGTCACCCATTCTAGATGCTTTTGAGAAACAGAATCTGTCGGAATTATTAGCTACAGGGTGTTTCAAAAATGACCGGTGTATTTGAAACGGCAATAAAAACTAAACGAGCAGCGATAGAAATACACCGTTTGTTGCAATATGCTTGGGACAACAGTACATTTTCAGGCAGACAAACTTTCGAAATTACAGTAGTTACAATTTTCAACAACAGATGGCGCTGCGGTCTGGGAAACACTATAGTACGATATTTTCCACATATCCACCATGCGTAGCAATAATATGGCGTAGTCTCTGAATGAAATTACCCGAAACCTTTGACAACGTGTCTGGCGGAATGGCTTCACATGCAGATGAGATGTACTGCTTCAGCTGTTCAATTGTTTCTGGTTTCTGGCGGTACACCTGGTCTTTCAAGTGTCCCCACAGAAAGAAGTCACAGGCGTTCATGTCTGGCGAATAGGGAGGCCAATCCACGCCGCCTCCTGTATGTTTCGGATAGCCCAAAGCTATCACACGATCATCGAAATATTCATTCAGGAAATTAAAGACGTCGGCCGTGCGATGTGGCCGGGCACCATCTTGCATAAACCACGAGGTGTTCGCAGTGTCGTCTAAGGCAGTTTGTACCGCCACAAATTCACGAAGAATGTCCAGACAGCGTGATGCAGTAATCGTTTCGGATCTGAAAAATGGGCCAATGATTCCTTTGGAAGAAATGGCGGCCCAGACCAGTACTTTTTGAGGATGCAGGGACGATGGGACTGCAACATGGGGCTTTTCGGTTCCCCATATGCGCCAGTTCTGTTTATTGACGAAGCCGTCCAGGTAAAAATAAGCTTCGTCAGTAAACCAAATGCTGCCCACATGCATATCGCCGTCATCAATCCTGTGCACTATATCGTTAGCGAATGTCTCTCGTGCAGCAATGGTAGCGGTGCTGAGGGGTTGCCGCGTTTGAATTTTGTATGAATAGAGGTGTAAACTCTGGCGCATGAGACGATACGTGGACGTTGGCGTCATTTGGACCGCAGCTGCAAGACGGCGAACGGAAACCCGAGGCCGCTGTTGGATCACCTGCTGCACTAGCTGCGCGTTGCCCTCTGTGGTTGACGTACGCGGTCGCCCTACCTTTCCAGCACGTTCATCCGTCACGTTCCCAGTCCGTTGAAATTTTTCAGACAGATCCTTTATTGTATCGCTTTTCGGTCCTTTGGTTACATTAAACCTCCGTTGAAAACTTCGTCTTGTTGCAACAACACTGTGTTCTAGGCGGTGGAATTCCAACACCAGAAAAATCCTCTGTTCTAAGGAATAAACCATGTTGTCTACAGCACACTTGCACGTTGTGAACAGCACACGCTTACAGCAGAAAGACGACGTACAGAATGGCGCACCCACAGACTGCGTTGTCTTCTATATCTTTCACATCACTTGCAGCGCCATCTGTTGTTGAAAATTGTAACTACTGTAATTTCGAAAGTTTGTCCGCCTGAAAATGTACTGTTGTCCCAAGCATATTGCAACAAACGGTGTATTTCTATCGCTGCTCGTTTAGTTTTTATTGCCGTTTCAAATATACCGGTCATTTTTGAAACACCCTGTAAAATGCGAGTCATATGGCAGATGGACCAAGAAAAGAAATTCAAGTTTAATGTTTTCTCTCATTTACTTGAAACATTTTGTGAGTTCAACTTCTAACGAATGTACTACATTGTATCTAGCTATAGCTTTCACTTCCAATCACTGTCCTCAAGAGCATATTTTTTCCTACGTTATTCGTATAGTGTCTCAAATATTTATTTCGTCTTTCTGTTTTCCGTTTTCAGTTTACTAATAATTTCACGCACTTCTCATAAATCGTCTGCCCGTTTTTCTGTATTTTAATTTTATTCGTATCAGACGCATTTACTAGTGTATCTTCGACAGCTTTCGATGTTTTGCATTGACAAACTCACTGGTTATTACGATTGACACAAACTGAGGATCCAAACCAAGTAGCGCAGAATCACTAACAACTCGCTGCTTTGGTACGGTTTCCGCGTTTGTAACATGTAACCAGATTTACAGGGGCATGAGGTTCGGTACCAAGAGTCGTAGAGACATGGTTGCATCGCAGGTATCTCCAATACGGCAAACCTTCTTCATAGGGAAAAGGTGCGAAAGGTAAGTGGAACACCTTGTGTAGCTCAGGTAGTTCCATCGTGGTCAGATGGTGTAGGCACGAGAGTTACCAGTCCTCGTAAACGTTCATACATCAACAGTTTTCAGTGCAATACAGTTTTCTCCATACGGAACAGCAGAGCTGATTTAGTTTTGCAAATAATCTACATTAACGCTGATGTGTCTTTCTGAACTAAAAGGACGCAAGGTGCAGCGCAAGTGACTGTGCAGTGGAAGAAGAAACCCAAAAACATAATTACGCCCTTTTGAAGTTCAGATCTCGATTAACAATCACTCAGTTTAACTGGTTGTAATATTTGCGGTAAATAACCAGTTACATATAGCGATCAGTGAGAATTTCAACAACTGATGTCACCCCTCAGGGAAAGCAAACACGAGTACTCAGTCAGTCCCTTTATGTCAAAATTACTGTAACATTGCATCTCATAGACAATATAACATTCAAATTGCAAAGAAAATTTATAGGTAAAGCGTAGTCATGTTGAGACTGCACTTAACAATAAGCGCTCAAATAATGAATGTTCTCTCAGTTCAAATAATTAAAGTTCGTAAATTTCCTCTAAATGTTTCAAAACAAATATATGGAAGAACAATTAAGTTCACCTAAAGAGTTGGGCCAAACAGTTGATAATTTCCACCTCGCCTCTGATCAAGCTATACAGAATCAATTTAAAAATAGTTTGCTCCTGCAAGGCAATTAAATGAAACTTCTCCAAAATTTATCTGAAGTGCAGATACAGAAATAAAACAACGAACAACAAACATTAACACTAGAAGCAGCCAATTTGATTGGCAAACTACTATTGTGTCTAAATGAAAAAAAAAACTAACTTGGTTAAAACAGAAGACTTCAATTCTTACGATTTTCCAGGCCAGGACAGTGAATAACCAAATTATTCGAACATTCGATGTGAGTGTGAATTAGCCACATTGAATGGGATTAAGACATATCAATTTACCCTTTCAGGCATCAATTAACATATTAATTCGCACTTTCAGGCTTCAATTACTACTATTCAGTTTAAAAAATATACAGCAAAATATCACAAGATATACAAATTTAGGCCGCGGCCCCACCAGCGAGGTAGCCCAACAACTCCCGCCTCCTGGCACCGTGACGGTGCCACACGTAACAGACTACTTGTAGCAGGCATCCAAGAAGCCACATCTGTAACAGACGAAGGTTGGCCATACGGGTAACAGAATGAATCAGATTCATTTACGGACATACATACCAAAACAACGGATTTATCTGGCTTTGGTGGGTACCTAAGAAAATCCAGGGCGGGAGCGAACACAAGCGTTAGCGAGCGCAGCCACTCTGCAACCAGCCACGCAAACAACTAGCAGCAGTAATGACACGAGTAAACAAGAGCAACGCAATGGCTTAACAGTGAGAATAAATAAAACGTGCAGGCCGGTATAGCAAACACGGAAAAGAACTCAGGGCCATCTGCAAGCCAAAGGATGCATCTAACCTAACTCCAGAATTTGAAGATTCATAGTAAACATGAGATTTAAACACTCATATTCCCTCCTGCCATTTCAAAAACAGTACTAGATGGCAAAAACAACCAGCTCTGGTAAGAATTCGTCGTGCATGATACAGATTTAAATATGCATGAGCAATAACCACTGTTTAGCTTATATATTTAATTGCAGACCATACCCTCACTCATATTGTCTACCCTGACCTTTCTATAACTGCTAGAAAATTTAATTCATTCATACGGTACCCACGCAATATCGAGGCTAATCAGTAGTGACTATTAATTCAACCATTTAGCGCCGGCCGCGGTGGTCTAGCGGTTCTGGCGCTGCAGTCCGGAACCGCGGGACTGCTACGGTCGCAGGTTCGAATCCTGCCTCGGGCATGGGTGTGTGTGATGCCTTTAGGTTAGTTAGGTTTAAGTAGTTCTAAGTTCTAGGGGACTTATGACCTAAGATGTTGAGTCCCATAGTGCTCAGAGCCATTTGAACCATTTGAACCATTGAGCGCAATGGCGACAGACAGCTCACCAGCGTAGCTTTGTTGTTGTTTTTGTGCTGTTCAGAACTGAGACTGGTTTGATGCAGCTCTCTATGCTACTCTATCCTGTGCAAGCTTCTTCATCTCCCAGTACCTACTGCAACCTACATCCTTCTGAATCTGCTTAGTGTATTCATCTCTTGGTCTCCCTCTACGACTTTTACCCTCCACGCTGCCCTCCAATGCTAAATTTGTGATCCCTTCATGCTTCAGAGCATGTCCTACCAACCGATCCCTTCTTCTAGTCAAGTTGTGCCACAAACTCCTCCCCAATTCTATTCAATACCTCCTCACTAGTTACGTGATCTACCCATCTAATCTTCAGCATTCTTCTGTAGCACCACATTTCGAATGCTTCTATTCTCTTCTTGTCCAAACTATTTATCGCCCATGTTTCACTTCCATACATGGCTACACTCCATACAAATACTTTCAGAAACGACTTCCTGACACTTAAATCTATGCTCGATGTTAACAAATTTCACTTCTTCAATAACGCTTTCCTTGCCATTGCCAGTCTACATTTTATATGCTCTCTACTTCGACCATCATAAGTTATTTTGCTTCCCAAATAGCAAAACTCCTTTACTACTTTAAGTGTCTCATTTCCTAATCTAATTCCCTCAGCATCACCCGACTTAATTCGACTACATTCCATTATCCTCGTTTTGCTTTTGTTGATGTTAATCTTATATATATATATGGCTTAGCACACCGAATTCAGTTTCTATTAGGAGCAAGGCAGCCAGCTGCTGCGCTTAGTCACATCAGAGATTCCAAAGACAAAGAGGTTTCAAGCTGAGACAATGTATCAGCAACACGTTACACATGCAACGTTAATCTCTGACCACCATCACGTAAGAAAAGAACCTGCTGTTAGCAACTGTCGCTGAGGAATTCCGTACTACCTCAACGCCGCCTCAAGATCAAGTGGTAAAATTCCTCCACGGTCTAGGGGTAGCGTCTCCGACTAGTAGTCAAAAAAGCTCTGGGTGCGAATACAGCCATTGCTTGAAATTTTTATTAAAGTTCATCAACAATGGTGGCCGAAGACTTCTGGGTAAGAAGTCAACGTCATTCTGCCAACAGTCCTGTCAAAGGAGGTGGTCTGAAAGGTACTTATTTTTCCACGTTTTACATTTACTGGAACTACCCACAGACCCGAAGTCAAGGGGTTGCTTTTAGAAGTGAGACAAAGGTAGCGACCGGACTATACGGCGCGATGGTGAATCACGTGACTGCAGAGAGGAACGCGAGCCTTGAGAATAGACATTACTTGGCAGTGACTATGTAGGGGAACCACTAGTGTTCTGGCTCGAAACGCCGATTTTACTTGAGTAACTTTTGATGATTTAAGTCCTTCTTTGGCATAACTGGTGCTAGCAGAAGCCTAAGTTTCACCAGAAGTTCAATACAGTAAGAACACTGGGTAGCAAACTATTAAATTCAGTAAGCAAATGAATATTTTTAACTTAAAGAAGACATACGAAGGGCTACAAAGTTTTACGATGTGAGCAAGAGATTTCGGCTGAAGGCCAATCTCGTCAGTCAGCGATAGAAAGTAGTCGGAGCCCGTTCATAGGTGATACTCGGCGATGGAATATACGGATACTGTTTTTTTTATTAAAAATATTTTTTTTAAAAAAAGTTTATTTACACAATACATCACAACTATATGAAAATAAAAAAATAACCCACCACCTCAATAATTAGTGGGTCTATGTGTTATACTACTAAAGAATACAGCAAGTTCTACATTTCATTATTGTAACTGGCTTAATTGTGGACAAGGTTAATCTGATTAGGCTATTCTACTTTTCTAGTTTATTCTGCAGCGATTACAGGTGTGCCAGTTGGTATTACAAACCTACTGTTTTAAGGCCTGCTCACTGAGCTAAACCCATGTGACCGTGCCCCTGGCACTGGCCTGGCCAAGTCTGTGTTGTCGCTGCAGTCCCTACTTGTTAGTATTGCTAGTGTTCTAAGTCTACTACTACTGCTAATTGAATTAGTCCTATGTCTAAAGTAGAGTGCAGTTGTCGTAGCCTGGTGGTTGATGCACTCGCTGGCCTGGTCCACTAGCGCTGCGGATTCCAGTCAAGGGAGACTGGCCTGCTCCGCACCCGGCTGTATGGCGAGTACATCTCAGTCTAATCCGGGTTCAATATCATCTATCTTGGGTCCTTAAGAATTCTCGCAAGATCTTCTGTGATACCTCGTTTGCCAATATGTTGAGAATACTGAAGGTATCGGCATGTCGTATTAGGGCATAGATAACTGCGCTCGCAGGTCATGTGCCACATCATCATATAACGGGCAGTCATAGATGATGTGCTCAGGTGTTCCGTCTTGAGCGCCACAGTCGCACGCTGGTGTAGCTCTTTTACCAAACCGACATAGATATGCCGGGTATGATCCATGTCCCGTGAGAAAGTGCAATAGTCCTTTGCTTGACTCGAAGTGGGTCATCCCAAGAGGCTCTTTGATATTTGGTAGCAGCTGAAAGACCCTTCTGCCAGTTTCTTCATTCTCCCAAGATGTTTGCCATAACTCCTCCCCCCTTCTCTTTATGTCCCTTGTCTTGTCTATCTTTCCCTTAGTGATCCAGTACCATGCGGATTGTTCTCTTATATTTATGTCTAATGGACATAATCCCATTAGCACCAGTAGAGCCCCCCCCCCCCACGAGTCGTTCTATAGGCCCCTACAGACAGCATTATCATGTTTCTTTGCACCCTTCTCACGGCCATGGCCGGCATCACCCTCGTGAGCCTGTGAGCCCAGACCCCACACGCATAACCTACTACTGATGACAGCATGCTGTTGTGGTATAATTTGATAAGAGCGGGTGGCAGGTGAAATCTTTTGTGACCAATGTTTATGAGGTTGATCAGGGTTTCTATGGCGCGTAGTGTAATGGTTTCGATATGAGATGTATAGCTCCATTTTTCATCAATGATTACTCCGAGATATCGCGCTTCGCGACGCCGAAGAACTGGTGTTCCATCTATTCTTACTGTGGGATTCCTGACCACACTGCCTTTTAGAAGAAGGTACATCGACCCGTAGTTTAGGGGTAGCGTCTTCTGCCTAAATTTTGATAAATAATCATCATTGGCGGCCGAAGACTTCCGGCATAAGAAGTCAGCCTCATTCTGCCAACGGCCTTGTCAAAGAGGGCGGAGGAGCGGATAGGGGTTCAGGGCACTCTCTTGTCCTAGGGGTGGGAAATTGCCCCTAAAGGCGCAAGAATCAGCAATGATCAACGACATGAGGATGCAGAAGGCAATGGAAACCACTGCATTAAAGACACGTAACGTGTATCCACAGGACATGTGGCCTGTAATTAAAGAAGTGTCATGATGATCTCTCCATTGGCAAAAGATTCCGGAATAGTCCCCATTCGGATCTCCGGGAGCGGACTGCCAAGGGGGAGGTTACCATGAGAAAAAGATTGAATAATCAACGAAAGGATAACGTTCTACGAGTCGGGGCGTGGAATGTCAGAAGCTTGAACGTGGTAGGGAAACTAGAAAATCTGAAAACGGAAATGCAAAGGCTCAATCTAGATATAGTAGGGGTCAGTGAAGTGAAGTGGAAGGAAGACAAGGATTTCTGGTCAGATGAGTATCGAGTAATATCAACAGCAGCAGAAAATGGTATAACAGGTGTAGGATTCTTTATGAATAGGAAGGTAGGGCAGAGGGTGTGTTACTGTGAACAGTTCAGTGACCAGGTTGTTCTAATCAGAATCGACAGCAGACCAATACCGACAACGATAGTTCAGGTATACATGCCGACGTCGCAAGCTGAAGATGAACAGATAGAGAAAGTGTATGGGGATATTGAAAGGGTAATGTAGTATGTAAAGGGGGACAAAATCTAATAGTCATGGGCGACTGGAATGCAGTTGTAGGGGAAGGAGTACAAGAAAAGGTTACAGGAGAATATGGGCTTGGGACAAGGAATGAAAGAGGAGAGAGACTAATTGAATTCTGTAACAAGATTCAGCTAGTAATAGCGAATACCCTGTTCAAGAATCACAAGAGGAGGAGGTATACTTGGATAAGGCCGGGAGATACGGGAAGATTTCAATTAGATTACATCATGGTCAGACAGAGATTCCGAAATCAGATACTGGATTGTAAGGCGTACCCAGGAGCAGATATAGACTCAGATCACAATATAGTAGTGATGACGAGTAGGCTGGAGTTCAAGACATTAGTCAGGAAGAATCAATACGCAAAGAAGTGGGATACGGAAGTACTGAGGAGTGACGAGATACGTTTGAAGTTCTCTAATGCTATAGATACAGCAATAAGGAATAGCGCAGTAGGCAGTACAGATGAAGAGGAATGGACATCTCTATAAAGGGCCATCACAGAAGTTGGGAAGGAAAGCATAGGTACAAAGAAGGTAGCTGCGAAGAAACCATGGGTAACAGAAGAAATACTTCAGTTGATTGATGAAAGGAGGAAATACAAACATGTTCCGGGAAAATCAGGAATACAGAAATACAAGTCGCTGAGGAATGAAATAAATAGGAAGTGCAGGGAAGCTAAGACGAAATGGCTGCAGGAAAAATGTGAAGACATCGAAAAAGATATGATTGTCGGAAGGACAGACTCAGCATACAGGAAAGTCAAAACAACCTTTGGTGACATTGAAAGCAACGGTGGTAACATTAAGAATGCAACGGGAATTCCACTGTTAAATGCAGAGGAGAGAGCAGATAGGTGGAAAGAATACATTGAAAGCCTCTATGAGGGTGAAGATTTGGCTGATGTGATAGAAGAAGAAGCAGGAGTTGATTTAGAAGAGATAGGAGATCCAGTATTAGAATCGGAATTTAAAAGAGCTTTGGAGGACTTACGGTCAAATAAGGCAGAAGGGATAGATAACATTCCATCAGAATTTCTAAAATCATTGGGGGAAGTGGCAACAAAACGACTATTCACGTTGGTGTGTAGAATATATGAGTCTGGCGATATACTATCTGACTTTCGGAAAAGCATCATACACACAATTCCGAAGACGGCAAGAGCTGACAAGTGCGAGAATTATCGCACAATCAGCTTAACAGTTCAGGCATCGAAGCTGCTTACAAGAATATCATACAGAAGAATGGAAAAGAAAATTGAGAATGCGCTAGGTGAAGATCAGTTTGGCTTTAGGAAAAGGGACGACGTTACGGCTAATAATGGAAGCAAGGCTAAAGAAAAATCAAGACACTTTCATAGGATTTGTCGACCTGGAAAAAGCGTTCGACAATATAAAATGGTACAAGCCGTTCGAGATTCTGAAAAAAGTATGGGTAAGCTATAGGGAGAGACGGGTCAAATACAATATGTACAACAACCAAGAGGGAATAATAAGAGTGGACGATCAAGAACGAAGTGCTCGTATTAAGAAGGGTGTAAGACAAGGCTGTAGCCTTTCGCCCCTACTCTTCAATCTGTACATCGAGGAAGCAATGATGGAAATAAAAGAAATGTTCAGGAGTGGAATTAAAATACAAGGTGAAAGGACATCAATGATACGATTCGCTGATGACATTGCTATCCTGAGTGAAAGTGAAGAAGAATTAAATGATCTGCTGAACGGAATGAACAGTCTAATGAGTACACAGTATGGTTTGAGAGTAAATCGGAGAAAGACGAAGGTAATGAGAAGTAGTAGAAATGAGAACAGCGAGAAACTTAACATCAGGATTGATGGTCACGAAGTCAATGAAGTTAAGGAATTCTGCTACCTAGGCAGTAAAATAACCAATGACGGACGGAGCAAGGAGGACATCAAAAGCTGACTCGCTATGGCAAAAAAGGCATTTCTGGCCAAGAGAAATCTACCAATATCAAATACCGGCTTTAATTTGAGGAAGAAATTTCTGAGGATGTACGTCTGGAGTACAGCATTGTATGGTAGTGAAGCATGGACTGTGGGAAAACCGGAACAGAAGAGAATCGAAGCATTTGAGATTTGGTGCTATAGACCAATGTTCAAAATTAGGTGGACTGATAAGGTAAGGAATGAGGAGGTTCTACGCAGAATCGGAGAGGAAAGGAATATGCGGAAAACACTAATAAGGAGAAGGGACAGGATGATAGGACATCTGCTAAGACATGAGGGGATGACTTCCATGGTACTAGAGGGAGCTGTAGAGGGCAAAAACTGTAGAGGCAGACAGAGATTGGAATACGTCAAGCAAATAATTGAGGACGTAGGTTGCAAGTGCTACTCTGAGATTAAGAGGTTAGCACAGGAAAGGAATTCATGGCGGGCCGCATCAAACCAGTCAGTAGACTGATGACCAAAAAATAAAATAAAAAAATTAAAAAAATGTTGACTTATTTGGTGCGATTTTCATTTTGGCTTGTTGACACCATTCAGCTAGTATGTTTATTGCTCTTTCTACTTTTGGTTCAAGTTCTTCACGGCTACGGCCGCCGACCAACAGGAGGAGGTCGTCAGCGTAGGCTATCACGTCTAGCACGTCCTCGCTGAGTTGTAGTTTTTCTAGCAGTGGTTCTACGTTTACGTCCCAAAAGAGTGGCCCCAGTACGGAGCCCTGGGGACACCCCTTCGTAATGGTCTTGCTTATTTTGTCGCTAGGCGATGATAACCAGACCTTCCTGTCCGTGCAATAGCTCCTGAGACAGCCATAGAGGGGCACTCCTTCTCACGCAAGCGGGAGAAGAGCGAGGGCCACCACAGGTTGTCAAAGGCGCCACTGATGTCCACCACGATGCCGATCACATATTTGTACGGGGCAGAGCCACAGACCTCAGCCGCCAGGGCGATTGCGTCAGACGCGCTATTGCCCCGGCCGAAAGCCGAACTGCCTGTCGCTCGTCCCGCACAAAGTCCTGTGTGCGGTCAGTCTGTCAGCCAATAGCTTCTCTAACAGTTTCCCCATGATGTCTAGGAGACATATTGGTCTGTAGGACTTTGGCTCCATGGGATCTTTGTCCTTGCCCTTCTTGATGATGACCATATTTGCCCTTTTCCAAATCTTTGGGAATTTACCGGTCCTAAGACATTCGTTATATAAACCTGTGAGAGGTGCTATTAGCTGTGGGGCGAGGAACTGTACCACCTCCGCTACTATACCATCTGGCCCTGGTGCTTTCCCCCTTTTTAGAGACTTTATCTGTGCAGCAATTTCTTCTTCAGAAAAAGGGTACACCCTGGTGTTGTTGGTGTACTCCTGCTGATCTGCCCTGCGGATTTGCTGTTGGGTCTCTGTTTCTCCATTTTCCTCATCTTCTTGAAGTAGAGTCCGCAGGAGGACCTCGGCGGTCTCCCGCCAGGACTCTGTTGTTCTTCCAGCCTCTCTGAGAGTGGAGAGGACCGCTGGGGACCTTATCTCCTCCCTGACCAACTTTTAGGGAACTCCCCACGGGTCAGTTTCAAGTTGTCTTAGTACGTAGTCCTCCCAGATGTTCATCCTTACCTGTTTTAATTCTTTCTGGAATGCTTCCTTTGCTTCTCTGTATTGCTGCAGCCAGTGTTGTTTTTCCGGCCAGACAGCACTTCGCTGGTAGTACTTCCTCACCCGTCGGACAGACTGGCGCAGACGTTCGAGGTCGGCAGTCCATGGCGATGGGGAGGCCGCTACGGCCCTTCTCCTAGTCAGAACAGCGGCTTTTACGGCCCTAACTACTGATCCCACCAGTTCCTCGGCGTACCTATCCATCGGGGAATGGAGGAATACTACACTCTCGAGCCAGGCATTCCCAGTTAGTTTTATTAAAGTTGTACTGTGTTTCCCACCCCAGGTCCCAGCGGCACTCTTCCTGACTGAGTTGAAAGACGACCAGATTGTGATCGCTTGTGGTGACTTGATCTTTAACTACCCAACTTTGGATGTTATTACTGATGTTAGATGTGGCCAGGGTGACATCAATGTTGGTCCCTATTTCACCACCACCTGTATAGGTAGAGGGATTTCCTGGGTTATTGGCCACAACAAGCTGTTGGGCCATGATCAACTCTTCAGTCTTTTCGCCATTTGCATCTCTGGTGGCGCTGTACCATAGGGGGGGTTTCGCGTTCATATCTGCCGTGATGATAACCTTCTTGCCTTGTAACGCCGTGGTCGTTTCTGCAAGATGATCTAGGTGGTCCTCAAAGTTCCCTCCGTACTGGAAGTACATGTTTACTATGAATACCAAGCCAAGAGGCGTTTGTAATTCCACGATGTTACAGTGGCTGCTTGACAGCTGCATTATTGTTGTTGCTCTCAGCCCTTTATTCGTGATGATCACAAATGGTTGAGGTTCTTCCCCTGTGGAGATGACTTGCCAGGAGGCTGACATGAAGGGGATTTGCCCAGCCCAAGAATATGGCTCCTGCAGACAGATTACGTCCAGTCTCAGCTCCTCCACTATCCTTCGTAGCTCCTGCATGACAAGACGGCTATTGTGGGTGTTGATTTGTCCAGTTGGGACGTTTGGTGACATTATGGGAAGTATGTGTGGAAGTTACATTCAGGCCAAGGTTTATTCCAGTCTGACGCTATTCGTCCATTAGCCAGGACAGACTGTACATATATTTCGTCCATTTCGAATCTTTCCCCTCTCCTTTCAAACACTTTTTTGAGCAAGTCACGCAGGGCTTCGAATTCGGTGAGGAGGTTCATTGACGTTAACTGTATTCTGTCTACAGCCTCCATTGTGGAGAAGGTGACTCTTTTTCCGTATTTGTGCCCTACACGTACGACGTGCCGGAGTGCTGTGGTGAGGATGGCCGGCTGCTCCAGGCGAGAGAGCTGCATTGCAAATTCTAGGTTGGGATAGATTCTCCTAGGGTCTACTCCCGTGGGTCTTGATGTTGCTGCATCCAGTTGCGTTGTACTTGTGACAGAGCTATCCTGTAGGATTTCTTTGGGGGAGATACTGTTCTTATGTGATAGTCGGCTTACCAAGCTCTAGGATTTTATTAACTTTATGAGAGGAATCGTTTCATAATACTTATCTGTTACTGTATCGCGGTTTGCAAATAAATGCATTGTAATGTATTTCTGGGACTCATTTTGTACAAATTAGCTACCCGCACCAGCAGTTAAAATCACATGTTGCCTGCCTGCATCTTTTGAAGAATCTAGTGCGCTACAAGTGGTGCTTTGAGGGACGACATCTGCAATAGCTTCACAGAGAACAAGTACGGGGAGAGCCTAAGTACTGGTTCACTACGATTATCCACGAAAAGGTTTATTAATTCCAGTAGGAACGCTTGACCAGTATACAGTATGTCACCTATACCTCATTTTACGGAATCACCTCTGAACTGCAAAATTTGTACTGAGTATTGAAACCGTGAGATGAGTTTGCAAGGCGCGCAGAGCGTTTCAGGGCCACTGTCTTCTCCTTGGCGTGGCAAGCTGCTCCGAAAAGACGAAACAATCAACAATAATCAACGGCACGCGGATGCAGAAGACAATGAAAACCACGACATTAAAGACACGTAATGTATATCCACAGGCCGTGTAACCCGTAATTTGAAAAGTGTAATTATGACATGTCCATGGCAAAAGATTAAGGATTACTCCCAAATTCGAATTTTCCGGGAAGGACTGCCAAGTGGGAGGAGAATATGAGGAAAAGATGGAATACGCAACGACGAGATAATATTCTACGAGTCGGAGGATGGAATGTAAGAAGTTTGAACATAATGGGAAAGCTAGAAAATCTGAAAAGGGAAGAGGAAAAGCTCATTCTATATTTAATATGGATCAGTGAAATGAAATTGATACAAACCAAGGATTTCTGGCCAGACGAATATAGCACAATATTAACAGCATGAAAAATTTTATAAACGGAGTATGATTCGTTACGAATAAGAAGAGAGGCCAGAGAGTGTGTTACTGTCGACATTTCAGTTCTCATCAAATTCAACAGCAAACCAACGGCAACAATGACTCTTCAGGTATAATTTTCAACGTCGTAAGCGGAAGAAGAACAAACAGAGAAAATATGTGAGGGTACTGAACGGATAATTCAATATTTCAAAGGAGGTTAAAATCTAATAACCATGGGGGATTGGAACACGGGCGTAGGGGTGGAAATAGAAGAAAGGGTTACAGGAGAATATAGGCTTGGCATTAGGAAACGAGAGTGGAAAGTAGCTGCGAGTTTGCAGCGCAATGTGTATAACGTAGCCGGCCGTGGTGGTCTAGCGGTTCAGGCGCTCAGTCCGGAACCGCGCGACTGCTACGGTCGCAAGTTCGAATCCTGCCTCGGGCATGGATGTGTGTGATGTTCTTAGGTTAGTTAGGTTTAAGTAGTTCTAAGTTCTAGGGGACTGATGACCACAGATGTTAAGTCCCATAGTGCTCAGAGCCATTTGTATAACGTAGTCTTACAATGGCCCTGACATAAATCCTACGTGGTACGACTAGCCTCTTACATAATTTTTTCATTAAATTAATTGATCAAAGTTCCCCTCCAAAACTGATGATGGCAAAGGATTCTGGTGAGTGTGATTTTTTAACAAATAAATGAAGTCCTAAAAAGTTAGAACTACGTTTATTTTCTTTAAACTGAATTCAAAATTGATCACGAATTTGTACAAGTAAGAACCATACATATTAATGTAAAACAAAAAACTGAACATGTAAATAGTCCTCACCCGACAGAGTTGTCGGCAAGAACCTAAAACAAACAACGCTGCAAGGAATCCATTGTGCTTCTCTACTACGAGAAGGGGGAGCAAAGAGAAAAGGCGAAACGCATAATATCGATAAACAAGTGGGTAATCTGATGCAGTACCACGATATGACCTAAAGTGGTCCTATGGTGCCGCCGCTGAGTAAATTCAGTTCGAATTTTGGGTGCCTGAAAAATCAACTGAAATCCTACAGGTTGGTGCTGCTTATATTATCGTCAGTACGACGCAAGGCGTGCGGCGTGCTGATAATGGCTCATACTCGTGGTCGGATCCGCTTCATGGAGATGGGCACCGCTTTGGAGACCGATCGAAGTGCAAGAGTGAAAGTGTTTGTCCAGGTGGCCTTACAAGTGAAACTGCGAATGAAATTACTCGGCAGCAATGGTGACAAAGTAAGCGATCTACTCCTGCTGCGGCGAAGAACCAACTACAACTCAAACTCTCGTCCGCCACGTGCCCATAGAGCGACTACTCGGCCGAGCCAGAACTCGGCCAAGCGTTACCGATTAGTAAATCTTTCGCCTATTATGGACTTACAAGAAAATCGTCTAGACTCCCACTACCATACTTTGTCAAACCAGGAGCCTTCCTGCCAATTCCCCACAGTGATTGCAAACGTGTGTAGACTATCACAGCCACATCCAGGACTTTGCGTGGGAAGCTTTCCGGCGACCGGCGCCAACAGAATATGATAATTGTGGTGCTATGTGTGGCGCCATTCTGTCATGAAGCTCGGACACAATTTCTCCGAAACGTCTCAAAAACTAGTACAGCTACGGCACCAAGCTGGCGCGTTGCTGCTCAAAACATTAGGCTTTCGGCAGAAAACTGCCCCCAGTCATTGCAATAGCGTCTCTGAGACACCACTGGATGGGACTCCATCCACAACGCACAGTCAACTGTACTTCCCCACACTTGTGAATGGCTACCCTTCTCACTGTCCAAAAGTTCCTGCCCGTCTCCAACGTGAAATGAATAGAATTCTGTTATAGATGCATCCTCTCCTAATCACGCACATTCCGTACGCAGCATCCGTTTACCTACTTTATTACATGACAGTGTAATACATTTGCGTAATGGCATTAATTTGCCTATACTCAAATTCAGATTTTAGGAATGCAAGATAGGCTGGTTTGATAGCCTCTAATAAGTATGTGAAGGAGCCAGATGGCCTGCAGCCTTGCAAGACAGGGAAAAAAGTAATTGAGTATTTCAATAATTTTCAGATGGTAATAGCCATAAATCTATTCTCAAGAGGAGGAGATAAACTTGGAGAACACCAATAGCAATGTGAAGATTCCAGCTCGATAATATAATGGTCAGATAAGGATTCAGCAATCAGATAATGGATTCTAAGACATACACAGTTGCAGACATAGACTCAGATCACAGTTTAGTAATGATGACGAGTAGGCTGAAGTTCAAACGTATTGTTCAGAAGATTCAGTGTGAAAGTAAGTGGGGTAAATACATATTGAGGGTGTGATGAGGCACATTTGAACGTGGTGTATACTGTGATTAGAAATACTAGCGTAGTCAGTTCAGTTGAAGAAGAGTGGACAGCTCTAAAAAGGATGGTCACAGATGTTGGTCATATAGGTATAGGGAAAATAACTGCGAAAGAACCTTGCGTAACAGAAGAAATACTTCAATTGGTCGCTTAAAGAGAAAAGCACACAAATTTCCGGGAAAGACAGGAATAAAACAATATGAATCCGTTAGAAATGAAACAAATAAGAAGTACAGGACAATCAGGGCGAAATAGCTGCAGGAAAGATGCGAAGAAATTGAAAAGGTAATGATGAGGACTGACTCGGCATATAGAAAAGTCGAAATAACCTTAGGGGAAATCAAAACAGGTGGATTTGCGACGTTGTCAACAATTATTGCCAGTTTGTTTACGAGGACTTCAAGGAATACAAAGAACGACGTGCTCGGGTTTAAAAGGGAATAAGACAGGAGTGCAGTCGTTCGCTCCTGCAATTCAATCTACTCATCGAAGAAGCAATGACAGATATAAGAGAAAGTTTCAAGAATGGGATTAATATTTACGGCGAAAGGATATCAGTGATATGATTCGCTGTTGACATTGCTATACTCTGTGAAAATCAAGAAGAAATACAGGATCTGTTGAATGGAAGACCGGCCTAATGGGTACAAAATGTGAACTGAAACTAAACCGGAAAAAGACAAATGTAATGAGAAGTAGCATAAATGTGGACTAAAAATGCGAACAAGAACAGACAATGAGAATAATCCTGGGCCAGAGAAGTCTACTGGTATCACAACATTGGACTTGATTTGAATAGATGTTTGATAATGTATCTTTGGAGCACAGCACTGTATGGTAGTGAATCATGGACAGTGCAAAAACCGGAACAGAACAGAATCGCAGCATTTGAGGTTTGCTGTTGCAGGAGAATGTTGAAAATTAAATGGACTGATAAAGTAAGGAATGAAGAGCTGTAGAGATTAAAAATTGTACCTGCGGGAAGAAATAGCAACATATTCTAGGACGTGGGGAACAAGTTCTAATCTGAGATGGTTAGCCTAGGAGCGGAATTAGTGGCGGCAGCCTCAAACCAGTTAGAAGACTTCCGACTCAAAAAAATTTGTCTTAGGTGGGTGAACACCTATTTAAAAGGTAAAAGCAAAGTCAAAAATGCTATACATTCGATTTTTATTGGGACAGAACGAAAACTAAACCTCCTAACTACATATACACATTTGTTGTAAAACATAGCGATCTGATACAAGAATTTCTGTTTAGAGAATGCCTGGTTAGTTGTACATAGGCCTACGCTGTCGCAAAAAAATCGCAGCATCAAAAAATAATTAATTTGCAGTTATAGAATTTCGGGAATGCATTTGACAAGGTGAAGTGTATAAGTGATCCACACTGCAAGATCAAATGTTAATATAATCACAAGATAAGCACTGCAAATGTGAAATGTTGGTACATTGATAACCAGTGTAATGGGCGGAACGTTGAACGAAAGCAAGAAAACGTACTTGTATTTTAGGGGTGTTGGATGTCAGTTTGTGAAATTGACTTCCATCATGTAGCACTTGGTCGGTCGATACAGGAAACGTTAACGCTGTCTGTGGATGACGCTGGAGTTGTCGTCCGATGAGGACCCGTATGTGCTCGACTGGAGGCAGTTACAGTGATCGATCACTGCTAGGCAACATGTCGACACACTGCACACTATGTTGGGTTACAACATCGGTGTGTGGGCGACCGTTATCCTACCGGAAAACGCCGCATGGGATGCTGTTCATGAATGACAGCACAACAGGTCCATTCAACAGATTGAAGTGCTCCTGCTGTCATACGAAATCGAACCCCAGACCATAACACCAGATATAGACTCAGTGTGTTGCACGCAGACAGGTTCGCTGCACTCCCTCAAAATGTTCAAATGTGTGTGAAATCTTATGGGGCTTAACTGCTAAGGTCATCAGTCCCCTAGAACTTAAAACTACTTAAACCTAACTAACCTAAGGACATCACACACATCCATGCCCGAGGCAGGATTCGAACCTGCGACCGTAGCGGTCGCGCGGTTCCAGACTGAAGCGCCTTTAACCGCGTGGCCACATTGGCCGGCTAAGGTCATCAGTCGCTAAGCTTACACACTACTTAACCTAAATTATCCTAAGGACAAACACACACACCCATGCCCGAGGGAGGACTCAAACCTCCGCCGGAACCAGCCGCACAGTCCATGGCTGCAGCGCCTTAGACCGCTCGGCTAATGCCGCGCGGCTGCACTTCCTCAGCTGGCTTCAACCGTCACTGGCTTCGAGACAAAAACAGCTTTCATCAGAAAACACAACAGATCTCCACCCTGCCCTCCAATGAGCTCTCGCTTGACACCACTGAATTCCCAAATGGCGGTGGTTTGGCGTCAGTGGAATATACGCTACAGAGCGTCTGGATCGGAGCTGTGCTTGGAGTAATAGATTTGTAACAGTTCTGTCACTGTGGTGTCAACTGCTTCTCAAATGGCTGCTGCAGTAACTTTGCTGTACTAATTATTTGTTTCAGCGACGAACTGAAAGGAAAATGTTATGTACCTTATATTTTTTATAACTATGTGTAACAATAGAATTCAGTTGACAACATTTTGTTAAAAGAAAATTTGATGTCTGTGGTGTAAATAAGCCACTAGCTCTTACATGAACAGGGCTTATTTCCTCGTTGTGTTGCACTGTCTGCCCTTACGCTAACATTTTGCTTCATATAATATGATAAGGCGAAACTGTTGTAATTACAGATTGTCATGACGAGTTGTACGTGTGCTATGAAAAACTTCCATTTCTGTTTCAAAGTTGTAAGCAAAAGTTCAGGTGTCTCGTTCTACCTGACACTATAAATGTTCCAACATTACTAGTATATTTGGCTTCTTGGTATCAAAACTGGCGGCGTTACATTGAGTCTAATGCGTGCTATACATCACCTCAGAAGCGGATTTGAGTTCAAGTTCGCGTCAACATCTGGGATTTAGGAGACGGAACACTAGCTCTTCAATTCAATAAACTTTACCAACAGCCGTACACTAAGATATTTTATTTTATTTTGAAAGCAACCAGTTTCGGCAATTCATTTTGTCGTCTTCAGGCCCCACACGCTTCTTTCAAATCGACGAGCTTTTCGTATAGCGCCATAACCTGGATATCATTAATTCCAATCGTTGTGCAGCTGCTTCATACGAAATAGTGACAGCAAATATGCGAACCAGAACAGACAAAGAGTTAGTATCACACTTTCAGCTGCACAACGATTAGAATCCACGATATCAAGTTTTATGGCGCTATACGGTAAGTTTATTGATTTGAAAAAAGCGTATGGGGCTTGAAGATGGCAAAATTAATTGCTGAAACTGGCTGCTTTCAGAATAAAATAAAATATCTTAAAGTGTAAGGCAGTTGGTAATTTTTATTGAATTGAAAAGTACGTACCAGCCAATGTCTCCTGGCCGTAATGGACCAACAGAGATTGAACACTAGTACAGTTTGTACAAGGAGCGAAGAGTAAATTGCTAGACGAGTCGTTAAAGGAATTATTCGAGTTCGAAGTTATTTATCGAAATCATGAAAACGTCAATCCGCGGTGGGGGCGGGGGGGGGGGGGGGGGGAGGGGTGGCGGCGGCACTTGATCTCGGGTCCTCCCGAATACGAGTGCAGTGCCACGTATACTGCGCTACCTCAGTGGATCGGTCAGCCGTTGCCATGGAATAGGAAATGTGAAACCACGAATGACATGTTACACCTTACGTTACCTATGCCACTACTGCAGTGCTTGGTCAGTAGTTCATTGTGCCTAAGAGTAGGTGCATGGCTTGTTTTTATAATAATTGGAAATACACATTAAACGCTGATCAGAGTTTTGGTAGCATTGCCATCACGGAAAACAAATATAGAATGTTACGTGTTATTTATTGGTTCCTTCTCCCAACATTAGAAAATTTGCGGGTAATAAGCAGAAGTAGTCTTTGGATACGTCTTGAAGAACGCAAAAGCTTGAGACTTAGCCAGGTGCATGGTGTATAAATACACTGTGAATTAACTTTATCAACAAGCTTGCAGATAGCTCTTAAGATTACAAGTGACTGTAAGCATTCCTTTCCATCGGAATAATCCGCCATAATTCGAAGAGAGCAGTCGTAAAAGTATCAGTGTATATGGAAGCTAGTGCCGAGTTGTAGAAGTTTTAGCTGCATCAGCACGAGCAGCTCTTAGCGCCACATGTCGTTATCGATTACGTCAGAGGTATGAGAGCCTCTGCCAGTGCTCTATCATATTTCTGCCCCCTCCTAACATTACACGCGCAGATGGTGAACGCACAGAAGGCTTTTTATATTCTGCCGTACACTGTTCCTGATGTAATAAATATTGCCTGCCTCTTCTTTACACAGATGGAGGCCAGACTGTCATCGAGGGTGGGTGGGTGGGGGTTGGAAGGAGGGGGAGGTATTTACTATACTCCAAGTTTCTTGCTGTGCACGACGAGTGAACAGACAAGAAGACCAATGCATCATAACTTTACATGGCGAGGAGACGCACCAGCAAAAGCAAGAGTTATGCCACCTTATTTTCTGTACGTCTTGTCGATCGGTAAATTTCGGACGATTCTACAGATATTTGCTCTGTTTATTTATAAGTACATACAGTATGCCTTATATTCTAACAAACCATCACGCTTCTGGACCTTAGCAAAGTAAATTTAGATGTCGCAGATCGCTGCAACGAAAAATGTCCACTAAGCGTTCACTCTCATTTTTTCGCTGTCTTTCTTCGCTAGTTCGACATAGTGGATCCAAGCCAATAATAACATCTTTACTTTTACTCACGGCACGTAAACTGATTCCTCGAGAGCTAAATGTGTCCAGATTAAGAGCCGTTCTGGAAGTTTGCCACGGCATCTATGCAACAGTGAACCTACTACTAATTATTTGGCTGTGTTCTGCAATATTCCACACGACAGAATATTCAACCACAACCCAATGCCCTGGAGACTACCAATAGCTGTGTTGGCTGTACGATCTGCCACTGCTGCCCTTACAACACGACATCCTGGCGGACGTCCGTGCTGCGTGGACGTCCAAACCAAGTCGACGGTTGAGAGAACGTTCACATGATCGCCGATACCAGCATTGTTGAACAACTGGCGAAACACGTCCGACTTGTGTGGCAACTCTCCGAAAGGACCTTCCCACCAATCGGAAGACCACAGTAGGCTGTAGGAAGCACGAGTTCGTCGCCGTGGGATGGTTGACTGCTTGCTTCACACATCTGCACCACACTGAGCCTTCTGGCCGTGAGGATTCTCTGTTAAAGGGTAGATAGAGATGGCGCTCTGGTAGCTATGCCAGCTCAGTACCTGTTGGCGGACGACGTTGAAACCATTACCAGTACATGTACTACACACCAGGTGGCATATGCCATCATGAGTTCGAAATCTAAATAGTCTTTGCAGGTATGCTAACACTTCCCGCCGGTATAATGGATCCTTAAAGCTCTGTACAGCATTCCAAGGCACAACAAATGTATGAGGTGGAGATCTAGTGAATGGGTATAATGAGGAAACATAAATGAATGAATATAACTGAAGACCATATCACACACATCCATGCCCGAGGCAGGATTCGAACCTGCGACCGTAGCAGTCGCGCGGTTCCAGTCTGAAGCGCCTAGAACCGCTCAGCCACACCGGCCGGCCGTGCTTCTTGACGTGATGCACTTTTCATAAGGTGCTGTGTAATATAGCAGCTCCGCAAATCTGTCAGGGGCCCCACGAAGGTAGTTCTTGTGGTTGGAAAGGTTTCCTCACTCAGAAGTCCAATGGATAAGCTCTTTATCGGGCCCTTCCCATACGGTATTACGCCTGCGCAGTATATCAGGTAGACAATTACAAAGTTGCATTATTGCAGCCCAGATAAACAGTATCTGACACACCAGCTGGTCGACATTTGGCGTTGCCAGTCACTGCTTTTATCAGTTACGCAACGTGCGCGATAGCGGAAGCGCGAAGTTCCGCACAAACAACACTGCCGTTGAGCGCGGAACGCAAACGAGCTTGCTGATAGGGCAGACGGCGGTCGTTACGTCAGTGATCGGAGGCGGGGCCACGGAGGCGCCGAGGCCACAGCGGCCAGCAGTGTTCGTGGAGGCGGCGACAGAGCTGCAGCTGAGCAGAGGCGAGGCGAGGTGAGGTGAGTGGCACGCATCCCGCCGCTGGCATTTCGATGAAGCCAGTCCGGTGCGCGAATTGGATCGCTCTGATGTAATCGCTGGGCAGCCTATCAAGGCCCGCCAAATGCCTCTCCCAGCCGGTCCCAATATCGCGTCCCATGTTTCCAACAGTGCACAGGACGTGCCCTGTACTACATTTTTCTCTGTGTGTTTTGCACACAGCGAGCATATACAGAGGGGCTTGGGATTACAGCCTTTAAGTAAACTATAACTGACAGGTGTGATATGATGTTCAGTACACTTGATAACATTGTGACTAAGAAGATGTGTGAATATTCCGAATAAGACTTGTGTTTTTATGTTTACGCCGCCCTCTTTTATGTTCCGGTTTTTAGCAGTGGTGTTGCTTTGTTCCAAGTAGCGTGAAGGTGATTGTGTAAAATCAAGTCATTGTAGCTCGCATGAAACAATTTTGCAATTACTAACATCGGCTAGGTTAACAGACTTACATTTGTAGTTCATATATCTGTAGTGCGCAACTACACTCAGGAAAAAATTAAGCAAAAATAATTACCTTAGACAAATGAAATTTCAGGAAAACATTTAACTAGACAAAGTATTAAAGTGATTAACACTGTACGATCACAGTTTGAGGGCCGGCCAGTGTGGCTCAGCGGTTCTAGGCGCTTCAGTCTCGAACCGCGCGACCGCTACGGTCGCAGCCTCGATTCCTGCCTCGGGCATGGATGTGTGTGATGTCCTTAGGTTAGTTAGGTTTAAGTAGTTCTAAGTTCTAGGGGACTGATGACCTCAGATGTTAAGTCCCATAGTGCTCAGAGCCATTTGTACCATTTGAACAGTTTGATGTAAACGGGAGATAAGCCACACAAATGTGAAATGCGGTTACATTAATAACCTGTGTAACCGTCAGAATCTTGAATGCATTTGGTTGTACAAGTGTAGGATGTCAGTTTCTGGGATGAATTTCCACGCCTGTTGCACTTTGTCGGTCAATACAGGAATGGTTAATGCTAGTTGTGGGTGGCTCTGGATTTGTCGTCAATGTGCACTCGATTAGACATAGATCTGGCGACAGAGTACCTCAAGACAACATGTCGACGCTCTGTAGAGCATGCTGGGTTCGAAGAGCGGTATGTGGGCTAGCGTTATCCTGTTGGAAAACACCCCCTCAAATTGCTGTTTATGAATGGCAGCAAAAAAAGTCCGGTCCCAAGTTTGGCGTACAGCTTTGCAGTCTGGATGAGAGTGATAACCACGACACTGGTCTGCTGTGGCACGAAATTGCACCACAGATCATAACTGCAGGCATAGGCCCACTGCTTCTAGTGTCCGCAGCTCGTGGTCTAGTGGCTAGCGATGCTGGCACTGGTCACGGGGTCCTGAGTTCCATTCCCGGCCGGGTTGAGGATTTCCTCTTCCTGTTGTTGTGTTGTTCTCATAATTTCATCATTATCGTCACCATTATTCCTCACAGTGACTAGATTGGACTGTGTAAAAAATTGGATTGTGAACCAATTGGGACTTTGTACGGGTGCTGATGACCGCGCTGTTGAGCGCCCCACAAACCAAACATCATCTTCAACTGGCTCTAGCATTAAGACAGGTTGCTCGCAGGCCCTCAACTTGCCTCCTTCTAACCAACAAACGGCCATCGCTGCCACCGAGGCAGAAACAGCTTTCATCAGGAATTACTACAGACATCTACCGTGCCCTCCAATGAGGTGTCACGTGACACTACTGTAGACCAAATGACGGTGGTTTGGGGTCAGTGGAATGCACGCTAAACGGCGTATGAGTCGGAGCTGTGCTTGAAGTAACCGTTAGTGACAGTCTGTTGTGTCACTGTGGTGCCAACTAATGTTCAAATTGCTGCTATAGATCCCACAACCAGTCCGAAATGCGGCCTTCTTGGGATTGTACATTCTCGTGACCACCACTGACAGCAACCAGGTACAATTGCTACATTCCTGCTAAACCTTACTGCAGTATCGCAGGCGAAGCATCCAGCTTCTCCTAGCCCTGCTGCAAGACATCGTTCAAAGTGAGTGAGCCCTTGATAATGGCGTTTTTGTCGACTTACAGGCAATTTTGACGACATCAACTTAGCACTTCCAGTCTCAAAGACAATTATAAACTTGACTGACGTCAACTCGCCACCTCCAATCTCAAAGATAATTAACGCTCACGACAGTTACATCATCTATTTAAAGCAAACCTGATTTGCATCTTTCATAGTTGCGCTGTTAGCAATACTCTTATGCGACTCGCGCGAAATTTTAATAGTCAGCCGGCCGGTGTGGCCGAGCGGTTCTAGGCTCTTCAGTCTGGAACCGCACGACCGCTACGGTCGCAGGTTCGAATCCTGCCTCGGGCATGGATGTTTGTGCTGTCCTTAGGTTAGTTAGGTTTAACTAGTTCTAAGTTCTAGGGGACTAATGACCTCAGCAGTTGAGTCCCATAGTGCTCAGAGCCATTTGAACCATTTTTTTGTCCTTAGGTTAGTTAGGTTTAAGTAGTTCTAAGTTCTAGGGGACTGATGACCTCAGATGTTAAGTCCCTTAGTGCCCAGACCCATTTATTTTAAATAGTCAGCATCTTTCAGATGTAGAAACACGGCTACCTACTTTTGTTTATGTCGCACAACTCTTTGCTGGTGTTGTGACTTTTTTCCGTTGATGTTTAATGTTATGTGATGGTAGCGTGACTTTAACATTGAAATATGAATTTTTGACCACTTTCACGATAGAGATTATAAGAAGTACGTCAACAAAAATGATACAAAGATAATAGAACCCCATTTAATCAGTCGCTGCTGAGGCCATCAAATTAGGATATTACGCACTAAAAATAGTAGACGAATTTTGCTATTTTGCAGAAAAGTAACTGATGACCGTTGATTTATAGAGGATAAAAG
This sequence comes from Schistocerca americana, assembly GCF_021461395.2. Classification (NCBI taxonomy): domain Eukaryota; kingdom Metazoa; phylum Arthropoda; class Insecta; order Orthoptera; family Acrididae; genus Schistocerca; species Schistocerca americana. The sequence continues at coordinate 330,515,675 of NC_060119.1, forward strand.
CTGAGGTGTGCATAGATATAAAATCATTTCAGTAAAAGACTCATCTCTTAACAACGAATATAAATTGGCTTATTAGAATCTCGTTTCTGGAAGTATTTGTCTGAAGTGCAGCCTTGTATGGAAGTAAAATATGGGCAGTAAACGCTGTAAACAAGAAGAGAATGGAAGATTTAGAAATGCAGTATTACAGAATAACGCTGGGTGTTAGTGGTCTGCATCGACTAATGAAGAGGTGCTAAATCGAATCGAAGAGAAAACAGCTTTTTGACACAAGTTAGTTAAAATAAGTAATAGGATAATAGAATACATTCTGAACCTTCAAGGAATAGTTAATTTAGTATTTGAGGGAAATTTCAATGGTACAAACTGAAGGGAAGGAACAAGGCTTGAGCACAGCATATAGGTTCAAAAAAATGGTTCAAATGGCTCTGAGCACTATGGGACTTAACTTCTGAGGTCAACAGTCCCCTAGAACTTAGAACTACTTAAACCTAACTAACCTAAGGATATCACACACATCCATGTCCGAGGTAGGATTCGAACCTGCGACCGTAACGGTCGCGCGGTTCCGGACTGTAGCGCCTAGAACCGCTCGGCCACCCCTGCCCGCCATATAGGTTCAAGTCGATGTAGGCTGCAGTATATGTGCACAGGTGCAGGATAAACTGCATAAGCAACTGCATCCAAACAGTTTGCGAAATGAAGGCGACCACAGAAACAACAACAAAAACATTTACAAATAGTAATGATAAAAATGTTCAAATGTGTGTGAAATCTTATGGGACTTAACTGCTAAGGTCATCAGTCCCTAAGCTTACGCACTACTTAACCTAAATTATCCTAAAGACAAACACACACACCCATGCCCGAGGGAGGACTCGAACCTCCGCCGGGATCAGCCGCATTAGTAATGATACTTTATAAGTGTTCACCACCTTTATCAAGATTAATAATTGGCATATTCTTGTAATTGACTAATGTATTAGACTAGAGACGTAGCCGGCCGCGGTGGCCGTGCGGTTCTAGCGCTGCAGTCTGGAACCGCGGGGCTGCTACGGTCGCAGGTTCGAATCCTGCCTCGGGAATGGATGTGTGTTATGTCCTTAGGTTAGTTAGGTTTAAGTAGGTCTAAGTTCTAGGGGACTGATGACCTAAGATGTTAAGTCCCATAGTGCTCAGAACCACTAGGTCAAAATTATAAAAAAAAATTACGTGATGCTCCGTCGATTGCGCTACATTAACTTGTCATAAATAACATATTCAGTATAGCTGTCAAGATACTCGTTGCTTTAGGTGGTTTTTCTAAATTGCTTCGTTGTGTTACCTGAAACGGTGGATCAGAATGAACATCCTTCCTGTCCGAACGTGAAGTGGTGATGGCTGCATATATGGATACATTGCTGACACATATACTATTCCAAACCAAACTGTATTCTCCATTGTATTCCCTTTCACTTTTAACTTACAGTAACCACACCTTGAGCTATTATGTATTACCATTGTATATTTTCCAGCCGGTGTGGCCGAGCGGTTGTAGGCGCTTCAGTCCGGAACCGCGCGACCGCTACGGTCGCAGGTTCGAATCCTGCCTCGGGCATGGAAGTGTGATGTCCTTAGGTTAGTTAGGTTTAAGTAGTTCTAAGTTCTAGGGGACTGATGACCTCAGATGTTAAGTCCCATAGTGCTCAGAACCATTTGAACCATTGTTTATTTGGATATAATAAGCGAGGCGGCGCTCTCATTAACTCTAGAACTCCAAAAGGGGGGAAATGTTACACTGCTACTGAGAAGCAGTAAATATTACTACTCGACGTTTTATTCAAAGGAAGACATAATTTACAGGCTATGCGTTACTTACATACAATTATTAAATCTCCAATTTTATGTTACATACCAGGTTAAGTAGAAAAGTTCCTATTTTATACTCAAATGTGATGGTAAATTTTACGAGGGTTTAGGAATCTAGGCTTAAAACTCCCTATTTCGATTCGGAAGGGACAAGATTTAAGTCCCCGACTGGCTATCATCGTTTAAGTTTCTCGTGGCTACTGCTGATGAATACCAAAACGGTTTATGCAGTGAGGTTACAGCTGTTTCTACTCCCCCCCCCCCCTCCCCAACCCCCTGCAACTCACCGTGCACCGAGGATAGGATTCATTGCTATCGTCATCATCCTGATATTACTTCTTTCTCTTTGAGGTATTTTGCTTATGCAGTTTCGCTAGTCGTGTCTGGTACGGATTCAGTATAATACCAAATGCAAGAAGTATACTTCCGCTGCCACTTTCCTCACAGTATTTTAAGTACTGAGATCACCAACGGCCGTTATTTGTAGTGCGAATATACAGAGTAATTCAGCTATCCCTACCGATGTCGTTTTACGCAACCTGCAATGTTATATCTGGCCTCCAAAAACAGAGCGCGAGATTTTCATATTCCCTCGCTCGCTACGTGAAAACTCTTAGTTGCATACGAGAAATGAACAAGACCTTTCCGTGGGAAATTTAATGTAGTTAACATTTGCACTGGGATGCGTTTTTGTTAGAGACCATAGTTTTCAAGTGATTCAAGAAAAAAGTGACCTTTAAAAGCACCTACATCCCCACATTCATCCCTCAACAGTTAGCATTTGTAGTATGTTGTTCGTGACATTCCGTCATACCAAAGTACCAATTTTTCCCACTAGACGATTCGGCCTTTTCTGGTCTCAATTGATTGGAATTGTACGGCACCAGCATAGTCACCTACTTCGTTGACATTATTAATTTAAATGTGGCTACGATGGTAATAAAAGGAAACGACTTTTGTTACCGTAACGCTAAACCTAGCGACGTTGACAATTCGATCCAAAGGTAACCATTACAAGTACAGCACTTTCAAAATTCCTGCAGCCGTAATTTTTTGCACAGTGGTAGAAGTGAGAAAATGGTTGAAATGAGTCTGAGCACTATGGGACTTAACTGGGACTTAACATCTGAGGTCATCAATCCCCTAGACTTAGAACTACTTAAACCTAACCTAAGTACATCACACACATCCATGCCCGAGGCAGGATTCGAACCTCCGATCGTAGCAGCAGCGCGGTTCTGGACTGAAGCGCCTAGAACCGCTCGGCCACAGCGGCCGTTGGTAGGAGCGACAGCCATCAACAGTATACTAGTTATCCTGACCGGTGGGAACTAAGTGTGGGAGCGGGGCGTGCATTTAAAGGTCACTTTTGTTCGTTTTTGTCGTATAACTGGAAAACTACAGCCTCCAGCGAAAATGTATGACAGTACAAAATTGAACTACTTTAAATTTCCTACAAAAATATCCTTTTCATTTCTCCTGTAGGACTAATAGCTAGCGCAAAGCGAGCAGAGAGTATGAAAATATCGCGCGTAGTTTTTTTGATACGAGATATAACATTGCGGTTTGCATAAACGACACGGTAGGGGCAGCTGTATCAGTCTGTTTGCTCGGTAAGACATGAGGAGCTGTTGCTGCTCTTCAGACCAGGTGAGTACACGCAAGGCTGTTAGCCGGGCCACCGCTGCGCCGCGCAGTGCTGTGTGCGGTTTCGTTGGGGCACCTCTACCGGACGCTGGGAGCCGCGGAGCGGCGCTGCAGTGGCGGCCTTGGGCGCGAGGCCGCGGGCTTACCACGGTCGCGCTCATCTGCGTCTCACACGTGGCGGCAGCCCGCAGCCGCGGTCCGGTGAAGAACGCGGATACAGCTCACCGTGCTGGAGCTGCTTACACTGCTTGCTGGCTGTTCGATGCTCGCTTTAATCGTTCTCGTTCAGAATTTTTTTCTTTTCTACAATCACAACAGAAATATGATAAGAAAAATATCCGCTACCAGTCACAACATCTACATCTAACCCTACATGATTGCTCTGCAATTCACATTTAAGTGCTTGGCAGAGGGTTCATCGAACCACAATCATACTATCTCCCTACCTGACAGCAACGTCACCAAGTTCAACAATGTTTTTTGTGCAGCCACATGACGTCGTGTTAACACTCAAACTGCGCAATAGGCTGCATGATGCGCAACTTCACTCCTGACGTCCATGGCGAGGTCCATCTTTGCAAGCACGAAACCATGCAGCGCGGTACAGATTGGCCGAACAACTTGCCGAATGGATCACTAACGTTCTCTTCACCGATGAGTGGCATATGTGCCTTCGACCACACAATCGTGGAGACGTGTTTGCAGGCAACGCAGTCAGGCTGAACGCCTTAGACACACTGTCCAGAGAGTGGAGCAAGATGGAGGTTCCCTGCTGTTTTGGGGTGACATTATGTGGGGCCGACGTACGCCGCTTGTGGTCATGGAAGGCGCCATAACGGCTGTACGATACATGAATGCCATCCTCCAACCGATAGTGCAACCATATCGGCAACATATTGGCGAGGCAATCGTCTTCATTGACGACAATTCGCGCCACCATCGTGCACATCTTGTGAATGACTATCTTCAGCATGACAACATCGCTGGACTAGAGTGGCCAGCATGTTATCCAGACATTGAACCCTATCGAATATGCCTGGGATATATTGAAAAGGGCCGGCCGGAGTGGCCGAGCGGTTAAAGGCGCTACAGTCTGGAACCGCACGACCACTGCGGTCGCAGGTTCGAATCCTGCCTCGGGCATGGATGTGTGTGATGTCCTTAGGTTAGTTAGATTTAAGTAGTTCTAAGTTCTAGGGGACTTACGACCACAGCAGTTGAGTCCCATAGTGCTCAGAGCCATTTTTATATTGAAAAGGACTGTTTATGGACGACGTGACCCACCAAACACTCTGAGGGATCTCCGCCGAATCGTAGTTTAGGAGTGGGACAATCTGGACCAACAGTACCTTGATGAACTGGTATGAGCGGCGAATACAGGCATGCATCAATGCAAGAGGAAGTGCTACTGGGTATTAGATTTACCGGTTTGTATAGTAGTCTGGACCACCACCTCTGAAGGTCTCGCTGTATGGCGGTACAACATGCAGTGTATGGTTTTCATGAGCAAAAAAAAAAGGGCAGAAATGATGTTTATGTTGATCTCTATTCCAACTTTCTGTACAGGTTCCGGAACACTCGGAACCGATGTGATGCAAAACTTTTGATGATGTGTGTACTTGCACATTACGTTATTTTAATGTCCTACTAAAGGTATACAAAGTTTGACGTAAATGAGCGATCCCACTATCCCAACGTTGTGGCCTTCCTCTTGTTAGTGTTCCGCCCATAATTCCCTTTGTGTTGTTCATTCCAGCGTAGAGAGTTTGTGTGTATGCGCTATTGAGCCTTACAGGAGCACCACATTTCGCAGCAGAGTAGACTAACTAAGTACTGAAGTACGCAGAGTTTCGTTAGGGGAGTGAGGTTGTTCCCCATGGCTTGTGTAGGATAATGTTCCCAGTTCGTATCTTCGCAACGGGTTTTCTCACATGCTTCATGTAGGACAGTGTCACGTCCAATGTAACCCCTAGATGTTTTGGGTGCTGATTGTGGTGAAGTTGCCTGTCGCCAAACTAAATCTAGAGCTGTAAGTTCGCCACTCTATTGCACAAATGAAACGAAGTCTCTCTGTTTCTTAGTGGAGTTTGGCTTCATTCTCCATCTCCGAAAACATCTTACCATTATCGCCAGATCAAATGTTAAGATGGCTTCCGTTTCTTCAAAATTTCGATGTTCCACTATCAGGCCCAGTCACTTATTTTTATCATTTAAACACTGACCTAGAGAATTTTCCATGACAAACTCAACTCAAGCCTAACCTATTCATGTAATTACCTACAATATACAAGCCCAATGCAGTCTGACTGCTATACAGTGAGAACATGACATCCAGGAATTAACACAAAAGAATGACCCTGAATTGCAAGAAATACTAACAATAATCAAAATCCAAAAAATATGGAATTAAAGATATATGAAACATCTCCCACTCTGTTAATTGCCTAAACTCATTTCAGTCGCGAACACCATTTTTTTTATAAGTCACTTACCTCTCAGAATATGTTTGTAACACGAACTACAGCAATTACAGAAAGCAGCTACTACATCTAGCTAAATAAAAAGATTGTAACTACTATACACTCTAACTACTAGGAGGCATATAATCTGGGTTAAGTTAAGTATCAAAGGTGGGTCAGATATGATAGTCGGATGCTTCTATAGACCACCTGCATCAGCAACCGTAGTAGTTGAGCGCCTCAGAGTGAACCTGCAGAACGTCGTGAAGAAGTTTCGTGATCATACTATTGTAATAGGGGGAGACTTCAATCTATCAGGTATAGAATGGGATAGTCACACAATCAGAACTGGAGCCAGGGACAGAGACTCTTGTGACATTATCCTGACTGCCTTGTCCGAGAATTACTTCGAGCAGACAGTTAGAGAACCAACTCGTGAAGCTAACGTTTTAGACCTCATAGCAACAAATAGACCGGAACTTTTCGACTCCGTGAATGTAGAAGAGGGTATCAGTGATCATAAGTCAGTGGTTGCATCAATGACTACAAGTGTAATAAGAAATGCCAAGAAAGGAAGGAAAATATATTTGCTTAACAAGAGTGATAGGGCACAAATCGCAGAATATCTGAGTGACCACCATCAAACGTTCATTTCTGAGGAAGAAGATGTGGAACAAAAATGGAAAAAATTCAGAAACATCGTCCAGTACGCCTTAGATAAGTTCGTACCGACTAAGGTCCAAAGCGAGGGGAAAGATCCACCGTGGTATAACAATCATGTACGAAAGGTACTACGGAAACAAAGAAAGCTTCATCATAGGTTTAAGAGTAGTCGAATCATAGCTGATAAGGAAAAGCTGAACGAAGCGAAAAAGAGCGTAAAGAGAGCAATGAGAGAAGCATTCAACGAATTCGAACATAAAACATTGGCAAACAATCTAAACAAGAACCCTAAAAAGTTTTGGTCATATGTAAAATCGGTAAGCGGATCTAAATCCCCTATTCAGTCACTCGTTGACCACGATGGCACCGAAACAGAGGACGACCGAAGAAAGGCAGAAATACTGAATTCAGTGTTCCGAAACTGTTTCACTGCGGAAAATCGTAACACGGTCCCTGACTTCAGCCGTCGCACGGACGCCAAAATGGAAAATATTGAAATAAACGATATCGGAATTGAAAAACAACTGCTATCACTTAGTAGCGGAAAAGCATCCGGACCAGACGAGATACGCTTAAGATTCTACAGTGATTATGCTAAAGAACTTGCCCCCTTTCTATCAGCAATTTATCGTAGATCGCTGGAAGAACGTAAAGTACCTAGCGACTGGAAGAAAGCGCAGGTCGTTCCCATTTTCAAGAAGGGTCATAAATCAGATGCGAATAGTTATAGGCCTATTTCGCTTACGTCAATCTGTTGTAGAATAATGGAACATGTTTTGTGTTCTCGTATTATGACGTTCTTAGATAATACAAATCTCCTTCATCATAACCAACATGGATTCCGCAAACAGAGATCATGTGAAACTCAGCTCGCCCTATTTGCCCAAGAAATTCACAGTGCCGTAGACACTGGCGAGCAGATTGATGCCGTATTCCTGGACTTCAGGAAGGCATTTGATACGGTTCCGCACTTACGTTTAGTGAAAAAAATACGAGCTTACGGAATATCGGACCAGGTTTGTGATTGGATTCAGGATTTCCTAGAAGAAAGAACACAACATGTCATTCTTAACGGTTCAAAATCTGCAGATGTAGAGGTAATTTCGGGAGTACCGCAGGGAAGCGTGATAGGACCTTTATTGTTTACAATATACATAAATGACTTAGTTGACAACATCGGTAGCTCCGTGAGGCTATTTGCAGATGACACGGTTGTCTACAAGAAAGTAGCAACATCAGAAGACTCGTACGTACTCCAGGAGGACCTGCAGAGGATTAATGCATGGTGCGACAGCTGGCAGCTTTCCCTAAACGTAGATAAATGTAATATAATGCGCATACATAGGGGCAGAAATCCATTCCAGTACGATTATGCCATAGGTGGTAAATCATTGGAAGCGGTAACGACCGTAAAATACTTAGGAGTTACTATCCGGAGCGATCTGAAGTGGAATGATCACATAAAACAAATAGTGGGAAAAGCAGGCGCCAGGTTGAGATTCATAGGAAGAATTCTAAGAAAATGTGACTCATCGACGAAAGAAGTAGCTTACAAAACGCTGGTTCGTCCGATTCTCGAGTATTGCTCATCAGTATGGGACCCTTACCAGGTTGGATTAATAGAAGAGATAGACATGATCCAGCGAAAAGCAGCGCGATTCGTCATGGGGACATTTAGTCAGCGCGAGAGCGTTACGGAGATGCTGAACAAGCTCCAGTGGCGGACACTTCAAGAAAGGCGTTACGCAATACGGAGAGGTTTATTATCCAAATTACGAGAGAACACATTCCGGGAAGAGATGGGCAACATATTACTACCGCCCACATATATCTCGCGTAATGATCACAACGAAAAGATCCGAGAAATTAGAGCAAATACGGAGACTTACAAGCAGTCGTTCTTCCCACGCACAATTCGTGAATGGAACAGGGAAGGGGGGATCAGATAGTGGTACAATAAGTACCCTCCGCCACACACCGTAAGGTGGCTCGCGGAGTATAGATGTAGACATATGGTTAGCAAAAGAAAGATTTTGTTGAAGAGCAAACAACGTATTTAGAAAATTTTACCTTATTCATGTGACAGCCAGTTCCAAAAATTATATAGTTGTCAATAATTCCACCCCCTAAACATTGCTAACAACATCCATCCTCATTTTACAATCCCTTGCGTCTCACTTTACAACACATGTCCGACCAACACAGAGTCTCCACTAAGAAAAAACATGTCCACTCGCTAACAGCTAGCCCATCCAACCACAGAGTCTCTTGCCGAGGGCGCAGAGCGCTGTCAGCGTTATTAATACAGCCTATAGCGCTGCCAACAAACAAACAGGTTACTCACAAAACTTACGAGATTTAGTTTTAGGTACATCGTAGATGTACAAATTAAACAAGAGCGGAGCGAGGACAAATCCCTGAGAAAAACCCCTGAAAAATTCCATCATTTAGCATCTTTGAAGAGTTTATCCTATTGCTCAGTATGACCTATAATGACCTTCTTGCAAGCATCCTATTAATAAGTTGGACACTTTATCTTCGAGGGATTGTATGAATCAATTTGTAGAGAAGACCACGTCTCCATAATATAAATGGAGTTAACTTCTCTAAAGTCTTTTGAAACCTGCTCCTATGTACGTCGTAAGTGACATTATCTGGTCTGTACAGCTTCTTTCTGGGCGAAAACTATCTCCTTCAATCGGAATTTTCTCATGTATTATAGCCGGTATTCTTTTTTAGGTGGCTCTTTCAAGAAGCTTGATATTGAGCTCAGAATGGTTATTGGGAGGAACTCGGATGAATTCTACTAGATCTTCGTGCCTCTTCCGCTTTAACTTCTTGGAGGGTCATTGTTATTTCCTCGACACTAAATGGCTACGAAAATACGGTCTGGTCAGGCCTAGATGTCTTCAGAGTAGTGAATTCATGTTTGATATGGGTAGCGTGTGCTTTTTGTTGTGTGTGCTTTGTCCCGTGGGGTTCTTGAAGAAGTCACAACGTGATTCGCAATCCTACATGGGTGCAAGGCTACTTGCCCTCTTGCGTCCTTAGGACTTACGCGTAATTTCCTTAGAACTGCACAGTCTTCTCTGCTGGATCTTCTAAAGCCCAGGCCGGCCGAAGTGGCCGTGCGGTTAAAGGTGCTGCAGTCTGGAACCGCCAGACCGCTACGGTCGCAGGTTCGAATCCTGCCTCGGGCATGGACGTTTGTGATGTCCTTAGGTTAGTTAGGTTTAACTAGTTCTAAGTTCTAGGGGACTAATGACCTCAGCAGTTGAGTCCCATAGTGCTCAGAGCCATTTGAACCAGGTTGACGGCTGGTGTATATTTTCAGAATAGAGTGGGGAATATTATGGTGCATATTTACAGAATATTGTCACAAGAAGCCAAGAAATGTTGTCATAATGGATGGGGCACTTTCATTCAAAACATCTTTTTGACAGTTTCAGGATATTTTTGATCTGTCTGTGCGGCTGGTTTCGGCGGAGGTTCGAGTCCTCCCGCGGACATGGGGGTGTGCGTTTGTCCTTAGGATAATTTAAGTTAAGTAGTGTGTAAGCTTAGGGACTGATGACCTTAGAAGTTAAGTCCCATACGATTTCAAACACATTTGAACATTTTTTTTTTGTGATCTGTTTTCACCAACGACACAAGTACATCAACTTTGCTTCTTTTTTAAAGCGAACCATTCATTTCTGAAGAAAACGCACTGACTGAATCTCAGCGTAGTTCACTGTGGTTTACCTCGTAAAGTAGATCTGCATAATGGCTCCCAGGTACATAATCATCTTAAAATCCGAATGACAATACATAGCCGATCACGTACCTTTTGTATCGGTGATAAACGTTTCAATCCAGAATGAGATAAACTTTACTGTAATGCTTCAATCAAACTGTAGCAAGAAAAACAGAAGATGGCTAATTCTAAATGAAACTTACTCTGTTGTGTTCCGTAACACTTTCAAAATGTTTTCAGGCAACTGGTACTACTTATGACTACTTATTTTATTTCAATTAAAGTTATTCAGTATCGTCGCAGAAAACTGACATAAAAAGATTTGCTAACCAAAATTTAGATGCATAGCTTATTTAACTGAGTGCCAGAGACAACTGTGAAAGAATTATCTTTAATGAACAATAAAAGAATGTATTATGTAAATTGGAGGGAGAGGAGAGAGAAAAGACAGGGAAGGGAAGCAACTCTTGATGTCAGTTGCATCGGGACTGTATGCAAAATCAGCGCTAACCAGTGAAAATGTTTGCCGGACCGGTATTCGAACCCAGGATCTCCTGTTTACCAGCCAGTTCCGTTAGCGATCTTTCCTTCGTTGGGGACTACAGTCATGTAGAAGTTTTTGAAAGAAATTTCCATCGTTTGACTGTTAATTGCTCATTTACTTTTTACATCCATGATTTCGGCTTAGTAGCCATTCTCAAGTGCATATTCAAATGTTATAATACGAGGGTTAAAACTTAAATAGTGGCAACTTTTTATTCACACCGATACAACAGAGTTACCTGTTTGCACATGTAACTGTCATTCAAAGCAGTCACCAGCGTTGTGTAGAACCCGTTGCCAGCGATGCGGAAGGCATAGTACACCGTTCTGTTGATGGTGCTAATGGAGCGGTCTACTGCCAGTCGAAACTCTGGAACAATTCTGAAGCGAATGCCACGAAGTGGTTCCTTCATCTTCGGAATCGAATCAGAATCGCAAGGACTTAAGTCCGGGAACTATGGTGGGTAGTACAGCACTTCCCAGTCCCATCGACGGAACAGAGCAGCCACAGCTGGCGCTGTATGCGCAGAAAGTGTCGCCGCTTCTTTCGCAAAGCCGCTCGCAGGTGATGCTCCAAAAACGAAAAGTAATAAAAAAAATGCCGTGTGACTAGGGCCTCCCGTCAGGTAGACCGTTCGCCGGGTGCAAGTCTTACGATTTGACGCTACTTCGGCGACTTGCGCGTCGATGGGGATGAAGTGATGATGATTAGAACAACACAACACCCAATCCCTGAGCGGAGAAAATCTCCGACCCAGCCGGCAAACTAACACGGGCCCTTTGGATTGACATTCTGTCGCGCTGACCACTCAGCTACCGGGGGTGGACTACGAACAGTAATACTGTGCACTGACGGTCTGCCGTGGAGCGACGTAATGCGTTAGGTTAACACCATCACAGTCGTACACGAGAATCACCATAACTTTCACTATAGTGGGGCTCTGACTCACTTTCGACTTTCGCGGCGACCCATAATGACGCCATTCCTTGGATTGGTGCTTCAGTTTTGGCTCGTACGATGTCGCCCATATCTCATCCAGCGTTACGATAAGGCCTTCGCGCTGATAGCGCTCCAGGTCAGTCGGAGCAGCGTCGTAACGCATCCATTTCTGCATTTCCGTCTAGCCATGCGGAACCCATCCAGGCGTCCTTTCAGGATGCGAAGTACAGTCGTATTAGCTAATTCGGTTTCGTGGGCGATCACTGACCACTAACGCAGCAACAGTATGCACTTCTTCTTCAGAGACTCTAGGACGACCTGCCTGATGCATGTCTGTCACAGTTTTCCGACCTTTGTTGAAGGTTCTGTGCGGCAATGCCGATTCCCCGCACACCTCTTGAAGACCTGTCGTGCTGTACAACCTCTGGCACATTCAATCTTGATCCAATTCCATTGTCCTGTTTCGAAAACATAGTGACACCGGTACGATAGACCGCTCACTCACAAGTGACTGTGTTTCCCTCGACTGTGCGCACGCCTATGACGTGGGACGGCCGAGTCCATTTGCTCGGAGGTAAGGTAGGTATGTCAAAAACGTGTGCTATCAGCGACAATAGCAGATTCGATATCATAGTGTCTCCACAGCAGTGTTGCCACTATTTAAGTTCCAACCTACGTATGTCATCGCCACATACCAGTTAGACATATTTTAACATTTCAATGTGCACTTGAGAATGGCTACTAAGCCGAAACCATGAATGTGTAAAGTAAGTGAACAAGTAACAGTTAAATGGTGGAAATTTCTTTAAAAAAAGTTGCGTTAACCATTCCGCCATCCAGAGAAAGTGTTTATCCCACCTGCGCGGACTATCCCGACTGGCCTCTGGCCGACGCACTTGCCCACCCAGCGACACCTACCCGCCGTCCCCGTCCATGTCCTCCACTTTGAGATTCCCATATGAAGTCGAACGCAACTGTGCATCTGCACTGAAACTGGCGGACTCATTGTCCATCGACGCGAATCAACTATCTAATAAATGAACAATTTAAAGAAGCTGCCGATTGAGTTCATCGTCCTGACTTGAATTTCGTCTGACACGCAGTCGTTCTGGCTTTGTGATGAGAATATTAATTACCGTTCCAACAACTGTTCGGTAACTTCGCAAAGTTTACCAAGTAACGTGTACACTACAGTGGGGCATCGGCAACTCGTCATGGAGCTGCCCACAGCAGACAAAGCTCACATGGCCTCAGACGACGTTTCATCCGGTCAGCAGTATAAGATCCCCAGTTCCTGCACACAGCGCTTCTTTTTAGCTTCTGGGGAGTTACTCAGGGGATAACATAGCTTTATGCACGGACAGAATCTCACTTTTTGTGGGAATATCTTGTACCCTTTTCTCGACACTTCCGATCCCCCTGCCTCCAATTGTTCACCCCAAAGCCGTTGGTATGTTTATCAGGCAACCGAGAAAACTCCCATATGTAAGGTAAATAAAGGACACAGCATAAGAAAAGTTGTCTCATTTGTTTTAGCCATACCTTTTCTACGTAGCCCACATGTTGTCACCTACAAAATATGATGCCGTAGTCTCTTTCTGATATCCGTTCATGCTCATACATGGTCTACTACAAGGTGCTTCATTGAATTTATGCCCAGCGTATAACAGGTAAATAAATTGAACTAGAAACAATTGCAAGAGATGTGAGAGTCAATGTTATGGAAACAGCGTATTGTTTAACTAAAATAATCGACTAGCTACAAGAAATGCGTCGCTAGAAATACGAAACTAAAACACCATAACACAGTCGTTAGACAGAATTTTATATGTGAGTGCTCAGCATTGAACTATAAGCTGGCCAGACATATCAAATACTTTAAATACTGACATTAGAAAATTAACTACTGCAATAAAAATTACAATTGGTTAGAAAATGAAAGTAATGAGGAGATCTACCAATGAAATATAAAAAATAATAGCGAACAAAAGACAACAGGTTACCGAAAAAAATATTCTTGTGTGTCTGGAAAAAGAAATTAAAAACAAGATGGGTTACAGAAAAGAAATAATATCAGAAAATCGTAAATAATAGACGAAAACTTTTTAAAGAATATAATATTAAATTTAGAAGGTTTTCAGGACAGTAAAAAAAAAAAAGACATCTGGAACAATATGAACTCAGGAGAGTGAAAGGCAACAGGAGCAGAGGATGAAGAAGTATTGGAAAACTGGAAGCAGCAGAGAAATATGAAGTTATTTAGGCAGCTTAGTTAAAGAAGACAGTAGATGCAGCGTGGAAGCCAGAAAAATAACTGCAATAGCTAAATGCGCTTTCTGTGTTGCTACTGAACAATCGTTTCCTGTCGAAATGAAAAGGAAAAAAAAAGACGGAGATTTATCAAGACCTTTATCTGTAGTGTGCTTCCATGTGCCTGCGAAAGATGGACACTGTTGAAAGTAGAAAGCACTTGGAAGCATTGGAAATGTGGCTTTGGAGAAAGATAACAAGGACTAGCGAGAGAGAAAAAAAAGCCAGTGAAGATGTCCAAAGAGGTCAATGAGCAAAGAATGGTCATAACAACTGCTAAAAAAGGCCATAAACCTTTTTGGGTGTTTATTGAAACTCGTAAGTTTTGACAGACATATCTGAAGGAAAATGTTGGGAAAGGAAATTAAGTAGTCGAAGAGCTATTAGAAGTATCAAGAATCGAAACTAGCAAAAAATGAAGATGATACTACAAAATGGGGGAGTCGCAGTGACCTCTTACTCAACTTTTTTCTCAAAACATATTGCCAACAGGCAGGTCGTTAAATACACAGCATCATTATCGGCCTGATAAGTTGTTGGGCACGATAAGGAGACGAATTGTTTCGTGAAATCACATGATATGATACCAGGCACGTGCTGTTTCGCTTGTAATGCTGCATACAGAGTACGCACACACGTACTTAAGCAAGCAAAGATCATCCGTGTGTGTGTGTGTGTGTGTGTGTGTGTGTGTGTGTGTGTTCGGCAGCCTTGTCTGAGGCTTGCATGGAGATCACTTGTGCACTGCTCTCGTGGGCCAGTCTCTTGAAGGTCTCAGTTATGAGGGCACAAGAACTGCGTAATGAGCCTTAATTGAAGTCACGAGAGAGCTTGTTTTGCTTCCGCTTGCCTTTCCTGCAACTTGCATATCATTTATTTCCTGCCTGCAATACAGACAAGCAATACTTCTTCAAAAATACAACATTCTAGACAATACACAAAATGAGTAATACGAATAGTTGCCTAAATCGCTTGAGTGACGTATTTGTGCTCCATTATTTCTTCAGAACTGTTCATTAGCTTGATTCTTTCACTTAAACAGTTTGAGACAGCTGGACGATCATGCACCGTCTTACAGGAACACTTAATCAGTATGTTAATATTAATGAATCAGTATGTTAATATTAGTGGTAATTACGATTACAAGGAAAAAAATAAATTACCTGTCACTGTGGTATGTGACACAGAAAATTCAAGGCTACTGAGAATTAGGTTCGTGCGTGTTTCATAACTGAATAATCTACAGACACCACAATATGAACGAGAAAAAGAAACGGATCGGAATTTTGGGAGGAAACCTCCCAGCTTCGCCTCATGTAGTTTTGGAGCATCGCAAAACCATAAAGGCCCCACTTCGCATACTAATGATGTGATAGTCGAATCACTAACTAACACAGCAGCAATACGAGAAGAAATATAATCAACAATGAACGATTTTTCTTGTATTTCAGTGAAAAATAACTTCTTGCTGTTTCTCTTGAGTACAGTTATTTCATCTTAAAAATTGGTTCTGCCCCTACAGTATGGGCTTTGATACATTATTTTCACTCGTCACCGCTATTCCGAAAAATGTTCCGATGCAGTTAACATCTATAATCCCTTCCCTTTACTTTCCTTCCTCCTCTTTCCACCTTCAATATCCACTATATAATGGATGGGGTAAATAAAAGTGGCCCGGAGAACAGAAGTCCATGGCACAAAGAAACAGAGCAGAGGAAAGGATGTACAGTACTGAACTGACTACAGCAGATACTGACAGTGATCACGATTCATCTCTTGGCACTTTTGGGACCTGGTCAGAAAGCTCAACTGTTGGAATTGCTGCAATTTCATCCGAAACGTTCTTTTGCAGTTCTTGAAGACTATGAGGGCTGTTGCGATTCACCTTAGACTTGGAGGCTGCCCACACAAAGTAATCGCACGTTAACAGATCAGGCGACATGTGTGGCCAGCTAGGGCCGCGACCAGACTGATCTCTGCTAAAAACTCTGACAGACGTGAAAGTTGTGTGAATGTGTTCCAAGGTTCGGCCAGCTGTATGGGCAGTTACTCCATGCTGCTGGAAGTAACTGTGGGTGTCTTCCTCCTTCGTCAGCGCTGCGTCCATTTCCGAAAGAACAGACACAGCACATCCACATAACTCTAGCTAGGTTCATTTACTTATATTTCTGTTAAAAAGTCTGTAAATAACTTAAAAATGTGCATTTTTTAAGACAGGAATTGTTTTGCAGCAGTGTGTAATCGATCTCTAGACTTCAACAGGTGGGCCAAATCAGTTCAGGCAAATCCGATTACATATTTATATTTCCCTTCCATGTCTGTGAGACATGTCTCTTTAACTGTGTGTGTGTAAACTAAGGTGAAACTGAACACCTAATTATCGCTCCTTTTTACATGCAAACAACTCTAAACCGAAAGTCATATAATCAACACAAGATGCTATCATGTCATAGTAATTTGTAGAAAGGGTAATAAAGAAAACCAACATGAGATAGCACACAAAATACAGAAATGAATTTAGATAAAACTAATCAAAAGGTGTCTTGCAAATTTTTTCTTAAGTTTCTCTTAACATGCATGGAAAGTAAGAAGCGTGATGACATCCAAAATGTTGAAATGGGGTATATTAATTTGACCTAAGGTATGGCTCGGCATTTCTCGTTGCTGATTGAAGCAGACTCGCTACACAAAAAGGGGCATCTTAATTTTGTCCTTAGTTACGACTGATAATAAAGTACGCCTAATTGGTCAATTTTGAGTTTTTTTATCACGATAATAGGAGGAAATCTAATTAAGTTGGCAGACTGGGCAAAGTTTCACTTCCGTATCTCACGTCGTGGGAGGATAAACAATCCACTGTATGTGCAAGGATAGAACAGCATCCTGACATGCTACGACAAAATCTCTAAGCCCTACAATTTCTGACTGATACGACAAAAGGAAAGACAACAAACAAATGCAATGGATACGCTACGATCCAGCACGACCTTGCAGTGAAGAAGCTGTATACTTTAATTCAGCTTGAGTTTTGTTTGACAGATTGCTAATATCATACCAGAACTCTCTGAAGGAAAAGTGAGGTGGACTAATCTTAAATGGCAGTTAACCTACGTTCATAAATACTGCTATTTATTACAAAGTTCGCTACCAAGATTAGACAAAATTATGTAAAACTTAGGAAATCTTACATTACGTTAATGCCTTACTAGCCTACAAAATAGGGCGCTTTTGTTAATTTAGCAGGGTAATTCAGAGCAGAAAATTCCTCTAGAATGAATTTACAGACACCCACTCACATAGAGAATCCAGGGAAACAAATTAGAAAGAGCTTTGGAATATTCGTTTGATACGATGACTATTGATACTCGATAGACTCGCAGACTTGAGTTCCCTCCAGCTAAGGAGGTTACAATCAAAGCTGGAATGGCCGACGTCAACACCATGGTACGAACAATCATAAGACTCGCTCAGTGCTGAATTAAGAACAAACGGTATTAACGCTTCGGCCACATAGTTGCATCTGAGGATCGTGACTACTGCAAAATTAATCACCGATTTCCTAGCGCGACCATGGGATTAGTACAAGCCAATGCAAAACCTTGACTTCATGATTTTACATTATAAGTGAAGACATTAAACTTCACACACACGCACACACACACACACACACACACACACACACACACACACAAAGGTGAAGCGAATCACATTCTACTACTGATGGTGCTGAAACCAGCAATATTGAAAGTGACCTAATAGAATCTCTACATGACTTAATATCTAACTCCACGCTCCATCAGAACATATATACTCACTGGCTCCTCGGGTCAAAATCCCTCACGAAAATTTACCAGCGTCCCCCTGGACGCCGTGCGCAATCAGTTCTGCGTGGGGGGAGGGGGGGGGCGGTGACTGTTAATCCTAGGCCCCTGTTAATGTGCATGGACCCCCTGAACATACCAGAGAGGCTGGAAAAGTGTGGACGGCAATTTTCCCTAGTTCTTTCTGAACAGAGAAATGTTCCACAAACTTCTGCATGCGATTCTACTGGGCCAGTCAAAGGGCTCGAGTTTAAAAACTACGGAAGGGCTCGCTTCTGTCGTTGTTACCGCCAGTCAGGGGTAAAGAGAGCCAACAAACTCTCCCACGGCTTCCAGTGTTGTACAACTTCTAACACAACAGTAAGGAGAGGTGGGCTACAGAGTGGTGTAGCAATTGTCGTCGTAGGATAGCTGGACAGAGGCAGAAATGATTAACGAACTAGTTAACACAGAAGTTTTACTGAACTTGTATCTCTCCAAGCATATGAAGATTCATAACGAATAATGCAGCAAGAAACAAACTACCACAATGTTAACAAGGAAGAGGCTCTCTGAACAAATTCACGAATGATGATTTCAGAGCCACGACTAGATGGCGTCTGAGTAGCAACACATAGCGAGGAGGCACGAACTGCATGAGGGCGTCTACCGTTGGCTATCCTATACTATTTGATCAAAAGTATCCGGACACTTAGATGAAAAGTTCGTGGCGCCCTCCATCGGTAATGCTGGAATTCAGTAAGGTGTTGACCCACCATTAGCCTCGATGACAGCTTCTACTCTCGCAGGCATACGCACAGGAAGGTTTCTTGGGGAATGGCAGCCCATTCTTCAAGGAGTTCTGCACTGAGGAGAGGTATCTATGTTGGTCGGTGAGGCCTGGCACGAAGTCGGCCTTCCAAAACATCTCAAAGGTGTCCTATAGGATTCTGGTCAGGACTCTGTGCAGGCCAGTCCATTACAGGGATGTTATTGTCGTGTAACCACTCCGCCACAGGCCGTGCATTATGAACAGGTGCTCGATCATGCTGAAAGGTGAATCGTCGTCCCCGAATTGCTCTTCAACAGTGGGAAGCAAGAAGGTGCTTAAAACATCGATGTAGGCCTGTGCTGTGATAATGCCAAGCAAAAAAACAATGGGTGCAAGCCCTCTCCATGAGAAACACGAACACACCATTACACCACCGCCTCCGAATTTTACCGTTGGCACTACATACGTTGGCAGATGACGTTCACCGGTCGCTCGTCATACCCTGACCCCGCAATCGGATCGCCACATTGTGTACCGTGATTCGTCACTCGACACAACTTTTTTCCACTGTTCATAAGCCAATGTTTACGCTCATTACACCAAGCGAGGCGTTGTTTTGCATTTACTGGCGTAATGTGTGGCTTATGAGCAGCCGCTCAACCATGAAATCCAAGTTTTCTCACCTCCCGCATAATTGTCTTGGTACTCGTAGTGGGTCCAGATGTAGTTTGGAATTCCTGTGTGATGACCTGGATACATGTCTGGCTACCACACATTATGACCCTCTTCAACTGTTCGGCCTGTACGGTTTTGTGGTGTACGTGTCCGTTCACGTTTCCACTTTACTATCACATCGGAGACAGTGGACCTAGGGATGTTTAGGAGTATGGAAATCTCACGTACAGACGTATGACACAAGTGACACCCAATCACCTGACCACTTTCGAAGTCCATGAGTTCCACGGAGTGCCCCATTCTGCTCTCTCACGATGTCTAATGACTACTGAGGTCGCTGATATGGAGTACCGGGCAGTAAGTGGCAACACAATGCGCCTAATATGAGAAACGTATTTTTTTGGGGTAGTCCGGATACTTTTGATCACATAACTTATATTGTGGTGGCTTAGGCGCTAGTGGTGCAGAGCTGCTGGAGGTGTGGCTCAGCAGGTGTGCTCACTTGCGTCCGCTGGATTCTGCAAGACCACTATCAGCTTCTGACCAAACTTCCAGTTCCGTTGCCCCCGTGGTTCCACACCCAAAGATAGAATGAAAGTGACTGGTATGTCACCATGTACACATCTCAGGCAAGCGGCTACACTGGAATTTCGCACATGGAAAGGAATGAGGCTGTTGAGCCTCATGACCAAATGGAAGGTAAGGTAAACTGAAATTTTCAGTAGAAAATCCTGCTCCAAGCTTCAGCATGTGACAAACAGAAATTTACCTGACAGAAATATTGAACAAAACAGTAGAATATCATAGAAAAAGACAAAATTATGATGGAGTTACAAAAATAACGGCATGTTTCAAACTGACTACACTATCATTGTAAAACTGGCTAGCTCGACTTCATAGCTAGAGTTCTTAAATATTATGCATGAAATTTATAAATTATTAACACACTCAACATTAGTCTTTCTCCTCTTCAACTGCATAGGTGAACTTCTAATTTTTTAGCTAATTTAAAGAATAATTACACAATAGTCAAGCTTCTTGGAGGTACACATGTAGCATCATTTTAAATCCCAGACTTAATAGATCGGTAAATAAGACCATGTATCGGTATATAAGAGCATATGTTCACATCAGTGCTAGTGTATATGCATTGTCGCAAACATTAAATAACTCCGCAGAGAAAAAGTTTTGCATTTGCTCAAAAAGATTTCAAATAAAACAAAACTTCAAAACTGCATATTTTTCATATTTTATGACAAAAGATGATTACATATAATTTATATAATAATTTACTTTCTTGAAAACATTGTGCTACATGAAGTGCAACACTGAAATTTTTGTACCGCCTCTTTTTCCTTTCTTCATCTGCTCGGCAGCTTCAAATGGTTCAAATGGCTCTGAGCACTATGGGACTTAACATCTGAGGTAGGATTCGAACCTGCGACCGTAGCGGTCGCACGGTTCCAGACTGTAGCGCCTAGAACCGCACGACCACTCCGGCCGGCGCTCGACAGTTTGTTATATGTAAACAGAATACAGCGCTGCAGTCAGCAAGGCCTATATAAGACAACAATGTCTGGCACAGTTGTTAGATCGGTTACTGTTGCTACAATGGCAGGTTGTCAACATTTAATTGAGTCTGAATGTGGTGTTATCGTCGGCGCACGAGCTGAGGGACACAGCATCTCCAAAGTAGCCATGAAATGGAGATTTTACCGTACGACCATTTCACGGGTGCACTGTGAATATCAGGAATCCGGTAAAACATCAAATCTCCGACATCGCTGCGGCCGGAAAAAGATCCCGTAAGAGCAGAGCCAACGACGACTGAAGAGAATCGTTCAACGTAACAGAAATGCAACGCTTCCACAAATTGTTGCAGATTTCAGTGCTATGCTGTCAACAAGTGTCAGTGTGCGATCGATATGGGCCTTCGGAGCCGAAGGCCCTTCGTGTACCTTTGGCGACTGGAGAACACAAAGCTTTACGCCTCGCCTGAGCCAGTCAACACCGACGTTGGACTGTTGCTGATTGGAAACATGTTGCTTGGTTTCGTTTCAAATTGTATCTAGCGGGTGGACCAGTACGTGTATGGTGACAACCTCATGAATCCATGGACCCTCCATGTCAGCAGAGGGCTATTCGAGGTGATGGGGGCTTTCCAATGATGTGGGGCGTGTGCAGCTGCAGAGATATGGGACCCCTGACAGGTGACAGGTACGTAGGCATCCTGTCTGATCACCTGCATCCATTCATGTCCATTGTGCATTCCAGCGGACTTCGGTAATTCCAGCAGGACAATGCGACACCCCACACCTCCTGAATTGCTACAGAGCGCCTCCAGGAACACTCTTCTGACTTTACACACTTCCGCTGGGCACCAAATTCCCCAGACATAAACGTTATTGAGCATATCTGGTATGCTCTGCTACGTGCGTTCAGAAGAAATCTCTCCCCGCTGGTACTCTTACGGATTTATGGACAGCCCTCCAGGATTCATGGTGTCAATTCCCTCCAGCACTACTTCAGACGTTAGTCTAGCCCTTGCCACGTCGTGTTGCTCGCAGGAACCCTACACGATATTTGGCAGGTGTACCAGTTTCTTTGGCTCTTCAGTGTATTTAACAAAGTCACAATTGCTCCTGCTGCATCTAATGGGCAATTTCTGACCTACTACGGCTATCACACGGTCGTCAGTCGTGTAGCGTGCCGGGAAACATACACTACTGGCCATTAAAATTGCTACACCACGAAGATGTCGTGCTACAAACGCGAAATTTAACCTACAGGAAGAAGATGCTGTGATATGCAAATGATTAGCTTTTCAGAGCATTCACGTAAGGTTGGCGCCGGTGGTGACACCTACAACGTGCTGACATGAGGAAAGTTTCCAACCGATTTCTCATACACAAACAGCAGTTGACCGGCGTTGCCTGGTGAAACGTTGTTGTGATGCCTCGTGTAAGGAGGAGAATTGCGTACCATTACGTTTCCGACTTTGATAAAGTTTGGATTGTAGCCTATCGCGACTGCGGGTTATCGTATCGCGACATTGCTGCTCGCGTTGGTCGAGATCCAATGAGTGTTAGCAGAATATGGAATCGGTGGGTTCAGAAGGGTAATACGGAACGCCGTGCTGGATCCCAACGGCCTCGTTTCACTAGCATCTTATCCGCATGGCTGTAACAGATCGTGCAGCCACGTCTCGATCCATGAGTCAACAGATGGGGACGTTTTCAAGACAACAACCATCTGCACGAACAGTTCGACGACGTTTGCAGCAGCATGGACTATCAGCTCGGAGACCATGGCTGCGGTTACCCTTGACGCTGCATGACAGACAGGAGCGCCTGCGATGGTGTACTCAACGACGAACCTAGGTGCACTAATGGCAAAACTTCATTTTTTTCGGATGAATCCAGGTTCTGTTTATAGCATCATGATGGTCACATCCGTGTTTGGCGACATCGCGGTGAACGCACATTGGAAGCGTGTATTCGTCATCGCCATACTGGCGTATCACCCGGCGTGATGGTATGGGGTGCCATTGGTTACATGTCTCGGTCACCTCTTGTTCGCACTGACGGCACTGAACAGTGGACGTTACATTTCAGATTTGTTACGACCCGTGGCTCTACCCTTCATTCGATCCCTGCGAAACCCTACATTTCAGCAGGATAATGCACGACCGCATGTTGCAGGTCCTGTACGGGCCTTTCTGGATACAGAAAATGTTGGACTGCTGCCCTGGCCATCACATTCTCCAGATCTCTCACCAATTGAAAACGTCTGGTCAACGGTGGCCGAGCAACTGGACCGTCACAATACGCCAGTCACTACTCTTGATGAACTGTGGTATGATGATTAAGCTGCGTGTGCAGCTGTACCTGTACACGCGTTCCAAGCTCTGTTTGACTCAATGCCCAGGCGTATCAAGGCCATTATTACGGCCAGAGGTGGCTGTTCTGGGTACTGATTTCTGAGGATCTATGCACCCAAATTGCGTGAATATGTAATCACGTCAGTTCTAGTTTAATATATTTGTCCAATGAATACCCGTTTATCATCTGCATTTCTTCTTGCTATAGCAATTTTAATGGCCAGTAGTGTATTGCAGCGTCTGCAAAAGCTGCGCCGGTACCGGCCACGGGCGCCGTCCACACGGACCGATACAAGCGCGCCCCGATGGCTTATGGACGTAATGCTGAATATATTGAACTTTGTTTTTTCGTCTTTTCGTAATCCATGTTGTTTTCGTGTCTAATCGCCTCCGCAACGACCAAATGTTTGTCCCTGAGAGGGCGCTTTCTGACGTACCGTTCCAGCTCAGCCGGTGCTTAGCGACGGAGGCCCGGGTTGCAGGAGGAGATGGTGGGCCCCGGGCTGGAGTACCGCGTGGTGCGCGGCAGCGCGGCCGACTGCTCGCGCGTGGAGAGCTTCCTGCGGCGCGTGTTCTACCCGTGCGAGCCGCTGTGCGCCGCGCTGGGCTTCACGGCGGGCCCGGCGGACGCGGCGGACATGCCCACGCTGGACGACCTGCGCGCCGGCTGGTCGCTGCTCGCCGAGCGCCGGCACGACGGCGCGCTCGTCGCCGCCTGCATCTGCGCGCTGCTGCAGCCGGCCGAGGACGGCGGCGCCGCCGGACACCACCGACAGGTTACTCCGCGCTCTGTCCTCACTAGCCACTTACCAGGCGTAGTCGTGGAGTTTCACATAACTTTATCAGTGTATATGGAGTATTGTTTGAGAACCGCCAGGTTAACCGAGAGCGCTAATGCGCTGCTTCCTGGACTCGGGTAGGCGCGCCGGCCCCAGATCAAATCAGCCCGGCGGATTACCGACGGCGGCCGGTGTGTCGACCAGCCTGGATGTGGTTTTTAGGCGATTTTCCACATCCCGCGAGGTGAAAACCGGGTTGGTCCCCACGTTCCGCCTCAGTTACACGACTTGCAGACATTTGAACACGTTCGCACTATTTCACGGATTACACTAGACGCAGACAGCTGGGGTACACTAATTCCGTCCTGGGGGGTACGAGGTGGCGGCAGGAAGGGCATCTGGCCACCCCCTAAAAACTAACCTTGCCAAATCCCTTTCTAACCGTGCCGATCCTGCGACACCGCACTAGCAAAAGAAAGAAAAGAAAGAAAGAATGGAGTATTGTTTCATGTCTGTGACTGTACTTTAAATTTATGAAATAATTTCTACCGCTTCAGTCACTTTCTACGAAATCAGAAGCTGCTACATCGTCGCGAATAAAACAGTGACCCGAATACACAATAAATTTCCTTCACTTCAAGTCTATGGTCGCAAACTTCTTGTCAACAGATTACCGGTTTCGGTCTATAACGACCATCTTCAGATCAGCAGCAAAATATGGGGAAACATAAATATACTAGCAGATTGTCTACATCTTAAAACAATAAAATAGACCATAATGAAAAGTACTACTGGCATACATATACATTTGTGCGCTTTAAGTATGAAGAGGCATACCTGTTTTATAAGAACAATATCCTAATGTACTGCAACCATAGTGGCATCGTCAAATGTTAAATGCAAAATCAACACCAGCATCGTCAAATGTATATAAATAACAGTATATTCAAGTGTCATCATGTAAGCATCACTACTGTTCAAAACAAACTGTGTACAGTAGCCTCAAGATATTTGTGGTGTAAGTTCACCAAATGTCGCTTCTGTAGGCATACACAAGTCTTCAATGATTAATTGAACAACGTAAAATAAAGGGGAGATACAATCGGTAATGACTGTAGTGTAATAAAAAGCAATGAAATAAAACACGACAAAAGTTAGATTGCTAAAAAGAGGAAGAGTTAAGACACAGTAATTGACATATCTTCAAGCGCCAATATTACAGACAATGACATAAATAATAAACAGCTTTCGTAGTGCCCAGAATAGTATAAAAACTATGAAAAAACTAAAGAAGCCACAATGAAAGAAAACATACTGCTGCACGTAATCAGCGCCCTCTATTAGCACTAACCCCAGAATTACGCATAGGCGAGTAGTGGTTATAGGAACGTGATCGCCAGGGGGTCCTTCGTATCCTGTGGCACGCCGCTGCCAGAAAAGAATGATAACAGTTCCGTACCAGGGCATGAACAACATTATCTAGTTCATGCAGTATATTATATAAACAGGGAAGGAACAAGAAAATACTAGAGTTATGCGTACAACGTACGAAAACGAAGTAAATATGTAAGGCACTCTATACTAGGTGAAACTGTCAACGAACTATTTATAACAGAGCCTTCAGTTGTCAAACAAAGCAAAGTAAGCATTCGACACGAAGTTGCTCTGCCAGTAAAGTAGTTTTGTTCGTTCTTTTTCTTTTGCCTTATTAATTTGAAGCTCGTATAACAAATCGAGAGCTTGGCTTTTTCTAGTGTGTGGACAATACGTGTACAATTCTCAGTGCTACATGTAGAAAGTCAAGTTTCAGGTAAATGCTGTCCCAAAGCAGTTTTGTTCCGTTCCTGTGATTGTTCTTTAAACATTAAGTTAAAAGAGCGGCCGGTTTGAACGATATAATATTTGTCACAGTTACTGCAGTCAATCCAGTATACTCCAGAGCCAATGAATTTGTCATACTTCCTTTTCATTGTGGTCTATTTTATTGTTTTAAGCTGTAGACCATCTGCGAGTGTATTTATGTTTTCCCATATTTTGCTGCAGATCTGAAGATGGTCATTATAGACCGAAACCGGTAATCTCTCGACAAAAAGTTTGTGACCATAGACGAAAAGTAGATGAAACATTCTACTAATATTTATTAGTACGAAAATTTCGGCAGCGTACTACCGTCACCAGCTGTGTTACAGTTTCGTGTACATTACAGTAATTTGAAGTGTGATGAGTACTATTTTCTGGTGTGCCAGTGAGGTAATGTATCATAATTCAACCACGTACAGAAAGAAGCGTTTATTTCAGAGTGTTCCCAAAGTGAGTTGTATGTTTACATCGTTTCATTAGTGTATTACTTCAATTTTTTGTGGAAATTTATTTCTCTGACTCAGTTTCCGAGTAATGATTTGTGGTAGGCATTACATCATGGACTAGTACTAAAGGTGTACAAATCTCGCTTGACTGTTAGCCAGGCAGGCAATCTCCCCCACATTACAGGCCGAACCAGCACGCTGTTTTCCTTCCCTCCAAGCGAAGCTACGCTCAACCCAAGTAGACTACTCAGTGCTACGCTATGTAGCAGTTTATTCTGTACACTTCCGTTGTATTGTAATGAGTACAGTTCAGAAGTATTTTAGCCGAGTGTTACAACAGGATATGTTTGTGTTAATGCGTGCAAAGAAACAGAGACTGCAAATAGGATACAGGACGGAGAACATAACACAGAAAAAGATCAGAACACAAGAAACACCCATGGATAAATTTAACAGATCAGGAATATATGAAATCACATGCAACACTTGCCAGTCAGTGTATATAGGACAAACATATAGAAACTTCAAAACTAGATATTCAGAACATCTCAGAGCTCTAAAAACCACAGCTCCCATAGCACATTTACTGACCACCTTGTAGCCAACAGTCACCACCCAACTACAATAGAAAGAGACTTAAGAATACTAAAACCCAACCGCAGCGTATACAGTAAACTGACTATTGAGGAAAACTTCCACATACAGAAGGCAATAGCAGAAGGAAAACAGGTCTTAAATGAATACACTACACTCTGCAATGGCACACTATTTAACACATTAAAGGAACTTTACAAAAAAGACAACACAAGCAGATAAAGTCTGGCCACACACATAGACACACACACACACACACACACACACACACACACACACACACACACACACAAAGATAAAACGTAAACAAAATTCAAATTTGGCGCCGAACTCTCTGGTGAACAAATGAACACTGACTGGGAGAGGACACACAACAACCACAAAAAAATGGTTCAAATGGCTCTGAGCACTATGGGACCCAACTCCTGAGGTCATTAGTCCCCTACAACTTAGAACTAGTTAAACCTAACTAACCTAAGGACATCACACACATCCATGCCCGAGGCAGGATTCGAACCTGCGACCGGCCGGAGTGGCCGAGCGGTTAAAGGCGCTACATTCTGGAACCGCACGACCGCTACGGTCGCAGGTTCGAATCCTGCCTCGGGCATGGATGTGTGTGATGTCCTTAGGTTAGTCAGGTTTAAGTAGTTCTAAGTTCTAGGGGACTTATGACCACAGCAGTTGAGTCCCATAGTGCTCAGAGCCATTTGAACCATTTTCGAACCTGCGACCGTAGCGGTCTCGCGGTTCCAGACTGCAGCGCCTAGAACCGCACGGCCACTTCGGCCGGCCAAGTGAAGTGAAAAGTGCTTTTACGACCTTATTTGTGGGGTATACGTGTTATATTTACGTGTGCATCACGACGCCTCACCATGATGCAGAGAATAAAAGGGCTTGCCACACGAAAATGTAAGTAAAAACGAACGTAGGTGCGAAATATGGCGACTAACTAGATGATAGGTTAATTCCCAGAAAAATATCTCATCTACATCGTTTGGTTGCAGATGACTAGCTACCTTTAGTAAATAATACACAAGTGCTCCGAAAAAATCATACACACCAAGTGTAAAGGTATTAACAAAAAGAAACGAACTATTGTTTGAACTAAACATCCACATAATTTTGTAATCGTTTAATAAAATAATGTTCACATTACAGAATACATAAAACTGATGATGGCACAGTGGTGCTGAAACATGTTTGGGTACTGAGAATAAACGGTGTTTTGCATAACTGGCGGACCTCACATCCTACAATTTTAACTGCAAACATGGTCAACGCAAGCAGCTGCAAATCCAAATGATGAATAATTCCTTAAACTTTGCAAGGTGGCGTATCGATTTATCCATGCGTAAAGCCGTGGGAATTAACCCGAGAAAAATTTTGTGGCATTCAGTAACCCAAACTAGCGTGTCAGTAGCATCTGCTGGCAGTACTAAACACACTCGAACTGAAATGGTAGTGAATGGACCATTTTAGATATTGTTACAGCTGACTGTTGAAATCTGTTCACGATGGAGAGGCTTTTGGATGAGTCATGGCTGCATTTATCGATGTACGTGAATTTACAGAACAAAGTTGTGTTAAGAGCCTCGCACAGATGAGGAAATAGGAACATGTTGTGCAATTAGTGCTACACTAATTATTGGACCGATTATTTCCCACCAAACAATACGTTCTGATAGGTGCAGCCTGCATTTTCTGTATTCGCTGCTGAACCGCAGCCGATGCCTGTCGATGTTTGTGGAAATACTCACGTGTGCGACATCCCTAACACATAAAAAAGGAAACTATACAACCAGGCTTGTTAAAAAAAAAAATGGCTCTGAGCATTATGGGACTTAACTTCTGAGGTCAACAGTCCCCTAGAACTTGGAACTACTTAAACCTAACTAACCTAAGGACATCGCAGACATCCATGCCCGAGGCACGATTCGAACCTGCGACGGTAGCGGTCGCGCGGTTTCAGACTGTAGCGCCTAGAACCACTCGGCCACTCGGGCCGGCCAACCTGGTTTGTGTGTGTGTGGGTAGTCTACAGAAAGTACACCAGAAAATCAAGGATTTATCTACATCAATTACTTCAAGCTTTATATTATATACTATGTGAGTGACGATGTGTTGTACTATGCCAATGTGCTTAACATGGTTTTTATCAATCAGAAACTGAATTTATTCCACGTAACGTTAATATACCCTGGACTCATATTCCATTAAATACTCATATTCATAACAGTACATTAAAAACTAAACTCACCCCGAACAGGCCGTGAAGGCCCAACGGTACCGACCGGTCGTCGTGTCATCCACAGTCCACAGGCGTCACTGGATGCGGATATGGAGGGGCATGTGGTCAGCACACCGATCTCCCGGCCGTATGTCAGTTTACGAGACCGGAGCCGCTACTTCTTCAGTTTGCCTCACAAGGGCTGAATGCACTCCGTTTGCCAACACCGCTCGGTAGATCAAATGCTAGCCCAGGCCGACAGCGCTTAACTTTGGTGATCTGACAGGAACCGGTAATACTACATTATAATACGAAAAATGAACCTGTAAGAGTGAAATAAAATCATGTGAAGGTCTCTAGCACTACCTCCAGCGTGGGTGGCGTAAATCCGTCGGGGGTACCGCCCTCACCTCTCACTCCCATAAGGTGCCCTAACTGTAATGTCTCACACCCACTAGCCCATCGCTGTGTCTCTCATACCCACCACTTCCACTTACCTATTCTCACTCACTCATTCAGCTCAACTCACCGTCATTATCCCATTGTGTCTAACTGTCACTGCCTCCTGTCTCACAGCCACAGTCCCCTTGGTTCTGTCCTACTACTGCCTCCTCTCACTGTCACTCTGTCACTGTCTCCCTCTTAATGCTACTATCTCCTTCACACCTTCCCACTGCTGCTGTATCTTCTCACTGTCATTATCTCCCTCATCTCGTGGTCATTGTCGTAGACTCTGTCTCTCATTATTCCACTCTCATTGGCACCGTCTCCTTCTTTCTTTTCCTAGCACTGTGCTGCCAATGTCAGCTAGGTTCTAGTCCCCCGGTTTCTCACACACGTACATACGGTCTTTGTCTCCTTCGCTTTTTATATACCACAACAAATTTTAAAATACAAAATAACTATATTACAATATTTTCTGAAGGTGGGCATAAATCCCGTACCCCAGCACCTCCCCCAGGTATTACGAGAGTTGAGACCTATGACTGATCGGGAAGTGAACTAACAGATGGTTCTGAAATCTGTACAGACACTCAGCTGACCTCAGCCTCGTTTTTCGCCTGTGAGACAGGATTAAATTTGTCACTACTTCAAAGTCAATAATTAAAAACCCCATAGCCAAAGATTCTAAGATCCCACCACTAAACTGGAAATATTTACGTTCACGCCAACAGCTCGAACACAGTCCCTAACTAGTCCCTAACAACTCTTGCAGATAAAGACCTCAGCAGAAAACAGAAGACCATTGCAATGTCAATAAATAAAAAAGTCTCACAGAGACACCACACTCAGTTTTGCATGGCAACAAATGAAATTTATTGGGAAGAATTTACCCTGGCCGTCACTTTTACTCAACAATATCTCAACTAGATAATGGCTCCACGATCTGCTTTGAGATCCATTTTGACCGAACTAATCCATGCTCACTAATCCACAAGATTAGCTGAGAAAAGAAAGTACCGTATCTAAGCAGAATTCGACGCCCTCAGAACGAGATTTTGAATGCTTTGCAAACTTACCATACTGGAAAAATAATTTCGCTGATCACGGAACATCACTAATTCCAGAACCCCAATTTGAACATTATTTTAAAGCACCAGAGCATCACCACGACGGTTGCCTGTCGACTCCACGATTTCGAGAAGTCGATACCGCTCCACGAAACTGTTTCACGTTACATCCAGTCGGAACCAGAAGCATAACGTAGACGATCTCACTGGCCATTTCCTGCAGCTGCAGTGGATGGTGGGGACACCGAGAGAACTGAGAAAATACTCGCCCTTTCAAAATGCCTAGTCATCTCCGACGACCAACCATTGATTGTAAGGGAAACCATTTCCGCGCACACTTCCGTAGCCAGGGTCGCTAAGGCACGCATGTGCTGTGACATTCGATCTGGAGTAAGCCGGTTAGAATCCTGGTGGTGGCAAAAGTTCTCACTGGAACTGTTTGGTCGTCAAGGGGAGTAGACATGGTGGAGTTAAGTTCCTGATTGGTAGACTTTACACCAATGTCCTGGTTTAAATACCAGACTTCTCTGCAGTGTCTAATTAAGTGAGGCCATAAGACACTATTGACGGTGATCCGTCCGCAGATGGGGACGTTAAACTTGGCTGTCCTCTAGGTGCAGTTCGCGAGGAGTAGGGTATGTTCCGGCGCTGGGAGTCACCCTCACTCTTTTCTCATCATAATCTTCATCCTCATCATCATCATAAAAATGGCTCTGAGCACTATGGGACTTAACTTCTAAGGTCATCAGTCCCCTAGAACTTAGAACTGCTTAAACCTAACCAACCTAAAGACATCACACACATCCATGCCCGAGGCAGGATTCGAACCTGCGACCGTAGGGGTCGCGCGGTTCCAGACTGAAGTGCCTAGAACCGCTGAGCCACCACGGTCGGCTCTTCATCATCATACAACATAAATAATACACTACATTCCACACAAAAGGACACCCACCCACCCACCCCCACACACACACACATACACACACACACACACACACACGAAAACACACACACACACACACACACACACACACACACACACACACACACGCACACACACAATACATACATGTAATGTTAGAAATATTGTCATGGGGCACGTTGCAAATAAATAAACAAAACAAGAAAAACCCTTCCCATCCAGCCAGAAACTTGGTGAGACGACAACAAACACTAACAAAGCTAGCACACAAGATTGGCTAGAAAGTGGACGATACACCATCTGACCACCTGACAGAGTCTGAGGGACGGGACAGGGTGTACGCAGTGATAGGATTCTGCCTCCCCAGAACTAGTTCCCGTGGAATGCCCCGTACGTTCGACACGCTGTACTGTGACGAACTGGAACACGGACGGCACTCGCCCGCAGTTTGGGGACGAGCGCATGGCGGAGATCTGGCGCGTCGTGGGCGTCGCGCACGCGGCGGCCGGGCTGGAGGGGCGGCGCGCGCTGGACGTGTCGCTGCTGGCCGTGGACCCCTCGTTGAGGGGCGCCGGGCTGGGCCTGGAGTTGCTGCGGCGCGCCGCCGACGTGGGCCGCGAGGCCGGCGCCCCGCTGCTCACCGTGGTCTGCACCAGCGCCTACTCGGCGCGCCTCGCCCACAAGCTGGGCATGCGCTGCCTGCACAGCCTGCCCTACCACCAGGCCGGCCTCGCCCACCTGCCCCAGGAGCCGCACACGCACGTCCACGTCTACGCGCTGGACCTCTAACAGGTATGCTGCAAAGCGCCACTAGGGTAAGGGTCTAGTCGACCTGCCCGTCTCCGGCCATCCTGATTTAGGTTTTCCGTGATTTCCCTAAATCGCTTCAGGCAAATTCCGGGATGGTTCCTTTGAAAGGGCACGGCCGATTTCCTTCCCCATCCTTCCCTCACCCGAGCTTGCGCTCCGTCTCTAATGACCTCGTTGTCGACGGGACGTTAAACACTAATCTCCTCCTCCTCCTCTAGTCGACCTGTTTTGCCACACATATGCACTAAATATCCCACTATGGTCCACGTATGCGTAAAATGGTTCAAATGGCTCTGAGCACTATGGGACTCAACTGCTGAGGTCATTAGTCCCCTAGAACTTAGAACGAGTTAAACCTAACTAACCTAAGGACATCACAAACATCCATGCCCGAGGCAGGATTCGAACCTGCGACCGTAGCGGTCTTGCGCTTCCAGACTGCAGCGCCTTTAACCGCACGGCTACTTCGGCCGGCCGTATGCGTAAAGTAATTGTGTGCACGGAAATGGAAGAAAAGGCTTGGCCCTAACACGTTAACTGTAGTTGTGTGCCCTGATTAAACGTTAACAATCTTACTAACTAGGCTTGGGAACTATTCTTCCTTTGAAACTCCTTGGCAGATTAAAACTGTATGCCGGACCGAGACTCGAACTCGGGACCTTTGCCTTTCGCGAGCAAAAGCTCTACCAGCTGAGCTACCCAAGCATGACTCACGCCCCGTCCTCACAGCTTTACTTCTGCCAGTACCTCGTCTCCTACCTTCCAAACTTTACAGAAGCTTTCCTGCGAACCTTGCAGAATTAGCAGTCCTGAAATAAAGGATATTGTGGAGACATGGCTTCCAGAATGTGATTTTCACTCTGCAGTGGAGTGCTGTGAGGATGCCACGTGAGTCGTGCTAAGGTAGCTCAGTTGGTAGAGCACTTGCCCGCGAAAGGCAGAAGTTCTAGTCTCGGTCCGGCACACAGTTTTAATCTGCCAGGAAGTTTCATATCAGCGCACAATGCAGAGTGAAAATCTCATTTTATTCTTTCTTTCTTTCGCTTACGCCATAGTCCCGCACCTATCGCAGTGTGGGCGTGGTTACAAAGGATTTGGCAGTGTTAGTGTTAGGAATGGCCGGATGCCCTTCCTGCCGCCACCCCGCACCCCCCCCCCCCCCCCAGGACGGAATCAGTGTACCCCAACCGTCTGCGTCTAGTGTAAATCGGGAAATAGTGCGGACGTGTTTCAAATGTCTGCGACGCGTGTAACTGAGACGGAACGTGGTGACCAGCCCGGTATTCACCTAGCGGGATGTGGAAATCCGCCTAAAAACACATCAAGGCTGGCCGGCACACCGGCCCTCGTCGTTAATCCGGCGGGCGGATTCTATCCGGGGCCGAGCGCCTACCCGAGTCCAGGAAGCAGTGCGTTATCCCGCTCCGCTACCCTGGCGGGTTAGGCATGGGAACTATCAGTTACTATAATAAAACAAGTGCTAAAAATTACTTTGATTTATTATTATGACTTCAGTGACTGCTCAGCAGAAGGTTCGAATACTCTTCATGGGAGAATGAGTGCGTATACACATATGAAAGTGTCACAACTGTGGATGTTCAAAGAGAAAGCACTGGAAAACTGTTCATGAAATAGAATTTTCTTAACTCACTGCTAATCGTGGAAGTGAGTTGTAGATGATGATTGCATCGGAAGGTTAGTGAGTAAAGAGAAACAGAACCGCAAAGAGTAAAATCATGACTAAATTTGTTACCACACAGTGACTGATCGATCGATCTGAACTAACGCACGTATGAATTTCGTACTTCTTTTCTGCAACATTTACATCATTTTCGGGAGACGAGGTGCTGTGAGGCCGCATGCGGGAGTCGGACGCTAGCGCGGCGCTGCTAGTCTGTTCGTGAATTGCCTTTTCACCTCACGTTGAAAAACACCATTCTCTGCGTCTCTAGACTTCGGTTTTAGGTCCTGTCCTTTATACCATGTATAGGAATGACATCCCTAGGCAGATTGGCGGAGAAATTGCTCTATGCAGATGACACCGCCATATACAGAAGTGGTCGCAGCCTTCTCCTTATACACCGCCACCTCCTGCAACATATCGATAAGATAACTCAGTGGTGCAACCGCTGGAAGATAAAGATCAGTCCTACCAATGCTTATTTCATCCCTAAAATCAAGCTCCCTGACGGCAGTGAGTTAACTTAGAGAATTTTACTCACCTGGGCCTCGAAATAGGTCGACGCCTAACATGGAACAGGCACCTCACCATAGCAAAAAACAAAGACTGAGCCCTCTTCTGAAGGTTATATCTCCTGCTGAAAGGCGACGAAATAACCGTTCAATGCAAACTTCTCCTCTGGCACCAGCTCATACTTCCAGTCTTGCTGTATGGATCGAAGGTGTTGTCCATGGTGTCAGGCACAGCACTACCTGACTGCAGCGTTTCTAGAAAAAAGTTTATCGTGTCGTCTCAAGCGCTGGCAGATACGTTTCCCAGCACACACGTAAGAGGAGACTTCCTAGGCCATCTCACCATATACACACTAATTCAAGACAAATTCACAAAATTTTACCTTACAAAAAAACTTCACCCGATTTCCTTTTTCGAAATTTAGGAAACGAACCATCAGAAGCTTCTCACAAACGCACGAAATTAACCCTTACACACCTTTTTAGGGACCAATAACACATACATAAAACACCAAACACAAGCTCTTTCTCGGCGTAGGCCGGCAAGACAGCCATTTGGTCAATCCAAAACCTCCCACAAACTTTGTTCTGGAACGTTCGGCATCGATTCTTTTGGAAGATTCCGAACGCCGACCTACCCGAACTCCTATTTCCAGCATCTTGCCGGTGCCGCCATATGGCAAACATTCTGAATTCCGCTCCATCAAACGGCGACCCGCCAGAAACTTCCCGTAACTTTCTCTTCTCATTGTTAACGCTCAGGAAGTTAGTGGCCCGTCGGCGCTAGACAAATGACTCGCATATGGGGGCGTCCCATGATTAAAGCACAATATTGCGATGTTATCGCAAGGTACACGCCATTTGCGTGGGTCATCTGTCGTTCGGAGAAACCTCTGTATTCATATTCGCCACCTGACGATGACAAGTCGATTTCACTGAACTCAGCACGAAAATACATTCTTTCCCGAGCGTAACTAATTCTGTCAAAGAAGCACGCCGTTCTCTGCTACGGTGAGTGCAACAGCTACCGGCTCAGGTAGATGGCGCTACCCCCCCCCTCCCCCGCCCCCCAGCGTGCATCCAGTCAGGCACCTCGTCTACTGAAGGCAGACCAAGTCGAGCAGAAATTCTAAGGGTCATTATTTTCACTCTCCACTAACTACCACAATCAATTAAAGATGCACTTTATAATTGAGAAAAATTAAAGAAAATCCTTTACAGTCATCACCCACTCTCGAGAATAATACCGCTCTTTTGTATATGCATCGGAATTTACTGATTAAGCAGA
This sequence comes from Schistocerca americana, assembly GCF_021461395.2. NCBI lineage: Eukaryota > Metazoa > Arthropoda > Insecta > Orthoptera > Acrididae > Schistocerca > Schistocerca americana. The sequence continues at coordinate 330,551,581 of NC_060119.1, forward strand.
CCTATCTTATCAATGGATTAAGTGTGTTGGGTAAAAAGGAGAAAAAAAACGCGAGGATGGCCACAGTGCATCTCACCCGTCCAACAATCTGTGAGCCAACAGATTTTCACACTACTGTACAGTGAAGCATTTCGCCAGCAGCTGGCTGTCGAAAAGTATCCAGGTAGCCTATGTAATGAGGAATTGACCAATAGGTGTCACGGAAGGTGGGTGCACAAGTATAAACGGAGATGAGCAGTAGCAGCAGAATGGATCGTACAGGAGTGACATTTCAACACTTTTAAAACAACCCAAACCGACAGTTTGATGTAAATGTGGAGTCGAAGGAACAACAACATCCAAACGAAAACCAGACAGACCCTGCGTACAAACGAATAGCGACAGTGGAGCATTTCAGGGGCTGGTTGTAAGAACCAGCGGATGGAGTGATTTCTGAACTACTGCCAGCAGTCCATCTAGCGCAATGACTGTGGGCAGAGAGTTAAAGACAGTGAGATGATCGAACAGATCCTAGTACGTCACACATTTCTATGGCCAACGTTAAGCGATCCTTGAGGTAGCGTAAAGGGTATCGCCTTTGGACAGAGGAAGACTGGACCGAGTGATTTGGAGGGGTGAACCAACTTACATGAACCAACTTACACCTTGTGGCAATCTTGTGGAAGGGTTTCTGTTTGGCGAATCTCTGGACAACGTATCTACCATCATGTGTAGAACCCATAGTGGAATACAGAGTAGTCACTGTTACAGTATGGGGATGTTTTTCGTGGTTAGCGTATGGCTGAACTCCAAAAGACACTAAGTACAGAAGAATATGAATACATTTTACAGTATTGTGCACTGCGAACAGTAGAGGCACAAATCGGTAATGATGATAGTATCAGCATAACAGCGCACCTGTTTAAAGCGGCAACTGTAAGCCAATAACATTCCTGGTATGGACGTTTCGGCCAAGAGTCCGAGATCTCAGCCCAATGGAACTCTTTTTGTTTAAGATCGTCCATTTCGCTCCAGATCCCAGTGTCCACCGTCACTAATTTCTCTGGTTTCACGCTAAAAGGAGAATCAGCTGCCTTTCCTCCAGAGACATTGAAAATTTCCCGAAGAGAGCTCAAGCCGTCATAAAGGCGAAGGGTCGACACACCCACGATGGTGGTGTCTACTAACAGGTGTCGGGATTTTTTGATTACACAGAATATCAGCATTTCTGGTCATTAAAATGTCTACCATTGTATTTGTACACTTTACTAGGGGGAGTTCAACATTGAAGTTGTAGGTCATTTAGGGATGGGTGTATAGGATGCAAAAGTTCGTACCTATGTCCACAGCAATGGCTCTAACCATGTTGAGCATGACCGAGTGAGGTGGCGTAGTGGTTAGACACTGGCCTCGCATTCGGGAGGACGACGGTTCAATCCCGCGTCCGGCCATCCTGATTTAGGTTTTCCGTGATTTCCCTAAATCACTCCAGGCAAATGCCGGGATGGTTCCTCTGAAAGGGCACGGCCGACTTCCTTCCCCATCCTTCCCTAATCCGATGAGACCGATGACCACGCTGTCTGGTCTCCTTCCCCAAACCAACCAACCAACCAACCATGTTGAGCATGGCGTCAAATACAACTAAGCTGACGGATAAGGCATGTCACTCCAAGTTGTTTCACCTCTGTACCATTCATCAGTCATGGTGGCTGGCCAATGTTGATGTGCCAGTCTCTTGGCAACTCACGATCACATGTTTTCAGTGGATGTGTAATCTGGAGAAATTTTTGACCAGGGCAGCATTGTCGGAAACAGTTTGTGCAGAAGAACGTCGGAGTAGCGCGGCGCAGCCACCAGCTTGTATTGGTTACTGTTCATATTCGACTTCGCGAATCAGTTGTCGTTGTGCCCTCAAGGGCTCTTCATACTGCCACGCCAGTTGCAGGGCTCATGAGAAGATGGACGATAAGACAACATGGCATCACTCATGCGTGAATTGCTGTCACAGGGTGGACCGACGTCGGCGTGCATCCGTTGTCGAGCTAGGATGATCGACGGTGCTCCATATGTCGTCGCACTGACCACTGAAAACAAACCGATTGCTTAGTTCGATCTACAGGATATGAAATAAAATCGTCATAACTTCTGAACGGTTTACGTTAGGACGTTCAAACTGTATGGTTGGCTGCGGGGCGTGATGGGAATTAGTACGCATGGTTTATCGACGAAGCCCACTTTCATTTTGATGGGCTGACAGTAAGCGAAATTGGCGCATTTAGCGGACTGAGAATTCGCATTTCGCGATCGAGAAGTCTCTTCGCCCTCAACGGATGACTGTATGGTGCCCAATGTTCAGTCACGAAATAATCAGTGCGATATTCCTTGCTAGCATTGTGACTGCCGAACGTTACGTGAAGGTTTTGGAAGATTATTTCATCCTCATTATCCGATGTGACCCTAATTTCGACCGGACATGGTTCATGCAAGACGGAGTTCGACCCCATCAAAGCAAGAGAGTGTTTCATCTCCTGGAGGAGCACTTTGGGGACAGAGTTCTGGCTCTGGGGAACCGAGAGGCCACTGGCATGGGCCTCGATTGGGGGCCATATTCTCCGAATCCAAACACATGCGACTGCTGTTTGTGGGGCTGTATTAAAGACAAGGTGTACAGCAATAACCCCAAAACTATTGCTGAACTGACAACAGTCATTCAGGAGATCATCGACAGCATTGATGTTCCGACACTTCAGTGGGTCATGCAGAATTTCGTTATTGTCTACGACTCATCGTCGCCAATGATGGCCCCTGACGCATGACCAGAGCACGCTCAGTGGACCGAAGTCATTCTCAGAACTGTTGTACAAAGCTGAGGTCGGTTCCCCACAGCACAAAGGCGTTACTGTTTCTGGTCCTGACCTGCTTGCTTGCCTACTTTCAACACCCATCTCCAGACTCTGGGATTACAATAACATATGTAATTTCACATGGTTTGCCAGAATATCATGCCATTTTCGTGAGACACTCGTACATATACCGCGAATACTGTTGTACAAAGGCCGAATCGGTTCTCCTCAACACAAAGGCATCACCGATTCTGGTCCGGACGTGCTTGCTTACTTGTTTTCTATACCAAACTCCGTACTCTGGGATTACAAGAACACATGTATTTTCACACGGTTTGCCAGAATATCATACCATTTATACGATACTTCTCTTTATCAAGCACATACACTCCTGGAAATTGAAATAAGAACACCGTGAATTCATTGTCCCAGGAAGGGGAAACTTTATTGACACATTCCTGGGGTCAGATACATCACATGATCACACTGACAGAACCACAGGCACATAGACACAGGCAACAGAGCATGCACAATGTCGGCACTAGTACAGTGTATATCCACCTTTCGCAGCAATGCAGGCTGCTATTCTCCCATGGAGACGATCGTAGAGATGCTGGATGTAGTCCTGTGGAACGGCTTGCCATGCCATTTCCACCTGGCGCCTCAGTTGGACCAGCGTTCGTGCTGGACGTGCAGACCGCGTGAGACGACGCTTCATCCAGTCCCAAACATGCTCAATGGGCGACAGATCCGGAGATCTTGCTGGCCAGGGTAGTTGACTTATACCTTCTAGAGCACGTTGGGTGGCACGGGATACATGCGGACGTGCATTGTCCTGTTGGAACAGCAAGTTCCCTTGCCGGTCTAGGAATGGTAGAACGATGGGTCCGATGACGGTTTGGATGTACCGTGCACTATTCAGTGTCCCCTCGACGATCACCAGTGGTGTACGGCCAGTGTAGGAGATCGCTCCCCACACCATGATGCCGGGTGTTGGCCCTGTGTGCCTCGGTCGTATGCAGTCCTGATTGTGGCGCTCACCTGCACGGCGCCAAACACGCATACGATCATCATTGGCACCAAGGCAGAAGCGACTCTCATCGCTGAAGACGACACGTCTCCGTTCGTCCCTCCATTCACGCCTATCGCGACACCACTGGAGGCGGGATGCACGATGTTGGGGCGTGAGCGGAAGACGGCCTAACGGTGTGCGGGACCGTAGCCCAGCTTCATGGAGACGGTTGCGAATGGTCTTCGCCGATACCCCAGGAGCAACAGTGTCCCTAATTTGCTGGGAAGTGGCGGTGCGGTCCCCTACGGCACTGCGTAGGATCCTACGGTCTTGGCGTGCATCCGTGCGTCGCTGCGGTCCGGTCCCAGGTCGACGGGCACGTGCACCTTCCGCCGACCACTGGCGACAACATCGATGTACTGTGGAGACCTCACGCCCCACGTGTTGAGCAATTCGGCGGTACGTCCACCCAGCCTCCCGCATGCCCACTATACGCCCTCGCTCAAAGTCCGTCAACTGCACATACGGTTCACGTCCACGCTGTCGCGGCATGCTACCAGTGTTAAAGACTGCGATGGAGCTCCGTATGCCACGGCAAACTGGCTGACACTGACGGCGGCTGTGCACAAATGCTGCGCAGCTAGCGCCATTCGACGGCCAACACCGCGGTTCCTGGTGTGTCCGCTGTGCCGTGCGTGTGATCATTGCTTGTACAGCCCTCTCGCAGTGTCCGGAGCAAGTATGGTGGGTCTGACACACCGGTGTCAATGTGTTCTTTTTTCCATTTCCAGGAGTGTAGCAATATCGCTTGCATAGCAGTATCGCTCTCGCAACATAATTCCGAAGATATAGACTGGAAATTATTTCCATAGAAACCCGAAACTTTAGCGAGGTGGAGCGTGCTGTAAACCACTGAGTAACTAGAAACTTATCCCGCCTGCGAAGACCTTTATGTGAAAACTCGAAAAAAATAGAGGAAACCGATATATCCACTCGCGAATACTGATGTCGGTGATGTAACAGATTACAAATCAACCCTATAATTTACAAAGTCAGCTAAGGTGTTCCTCATGTCTAGAGAACCAGTAAACGTGTCTTCCACCCTTTCTTTCACTTGCTAGATGCACACACCTCAATCGATGTTCTCTCAAATAAATAAAGACAGGAAATGTGAAGATTAGTCAATCGGACAATTTACATAGGAGGGAATATTGGTCCAGTGCAAACACTTGTCCATACTGAATCTTCTCAAATTTCCACGCTATCACGAAAGCTGTACAACACATACTAACTAGTAGTTCGCTATTCGGGCGTCTAGAGGACGACACGATTAAGTCAGCTACATTCCTGCATCTCAACAGGCCTCTCCATTCTGACAGCTCCATGAATCATTCCCGCTACAGGCCACTGCCGGCGCGCCACACACCCCTAGACAGAATTATCCTAGGTTCAAAATGCTTCAAATGGCTCTGAGCACTATGGGACTCAACTGCTGAGGTCATTACTCCCCTAGAACTTAGAACTAGTTATACCTAACTAACCTAAGGACATCACACTCATCCATGCCCGAGGCAGGATTCGAACCTGAGCCGTAGCGGTCTCGCGGTTCCAGACTGCAGCGCCAGAACCGCGCGGCCACTTCGGCCGGCAATTGTCCTAGGAAATCAGTCACATACATATTTGATTGCTATTCTTACAATGAAATGTTACGTTCACAGTCCCAATTGGATGACATTCAACAATGAGCCAATTATCGGAAATACACCTGCTGACGGCGGTGTCCCTGGAAATAGAAATATCTGTAACATTCTTAAGACTTGACCTACTCTTCCCTTTGCTATCACAGTATTCCACATCAAATCCATAACTTCCTTACGGCTGGACATAGACATTTCCTTTGTACATGTCGGAACACACACACATACTTTTTATAAGCTGATGATCATGGCGAATCTATCACGCACCCCCCTTCTACTAAGTATAATACCTCGCCAATAACCGATTGCTGAAGATACGAAAGAATACTGACAGAAAATCAGCGATGGGTGGACATATCTCATAAGTTTTTCTTGCGAGTGATACCACTGTATCTTAGAAAGAGAGGCGTAATCGTCTTACAAACGACCAAATATTAGAAAAACACGATCGCAACGACCATGTTACTATCACAATCGGTCTTGCTTCTACAGGTGCACACAAGTATACATGTTATAAGCTATACCGGCTTTATAAATCGAGGTATGGCACTACCTCCGAAGGAAGTGATTTTTCCATGCAAATACCGCGACACTGAATATAGACGGTGATCGTCGGAGTATATACACTACTGGCCATTAAAACTGCTACACCACGAAGATGACGTGCTAAAGACGCGAAATTTAACCGAAAGGAAGAAGATGCTGTGATATGCAAATGATTAGCTTTTCAGATCATTCACACAAGGTTGGCGCCGATGGCGACACCTACAACGTGCTGCCATGAGGAAAGTTTCCAACCGATTTCTCATACACAAACAGCAGTTGACCGGCGCTGCCTGGTGAAACGTTGTTGTGATGCCTCGTGTAAGGAGGGCACATGCGTACCATCACGTTTCCGACTTTGATAACGGTCGGATTTTAGCCTATCGCGACTGCTGTTTATCGTATCGCGACTTGCTGCTCGCGTTGGTTGAGATCCAATAACCTTTAGCAGAATATGATATCGGTGAGTTCAGGAGGGTAATACGGAACGCCGTGCTGGATCCCAACGGCGTCGTATTACTAGCAGTCGAGATGACAGATATCTTATCCGCATGGGTGTAACGGATCGTGCAGCCACGTCAACAGATGGGGACGTTTGCAAGACAACAACCATCTGCACGAACAGTTGGAAGACGTTTGCAGCAACTCGGAGACCATGGCTGCAGTTACCCTAGACGCTGCATCATGGACAGGAGCGTCTGCGATGGTGTACTCAACGACGAATCTGGGTGCACGAATGGCAAAACGTCATTCTTTCGAATGAATCCGGGTTCTGTTTACAGCATCATGATGGTCGCATCCCTGTTTGGTGACATTGCGGCGAACGCACATTGGAAGCGTGTATTCGTCATCGCCATACTGGCGTATCACACGGCGTGATGGTATGGGGTGCCGTTGGTTACACGTCTCGGTCACCTTTTGTTCGCATTGACGGCACTGTGAACAGTGGACGTAACATTTCAGATGTGTTACGACCAGTGGCTCTACCCTTCATTCGATCCCTGTGAAACCCTACATTTCAGTAGGATAATGCACGACCGCATGTTGCAGGTCCTATACGGGCCTTTCTGTATACAGAAAATGTTCGACTGCTGCCCTGGCCAGCACATTCTCCATATCTCTCACCAACTGAAAATGTCTGGTCAATGGTGGCCGAGCAACTGGCTCGTCACAATACGCCAGTTGAAACGTCCCCTTTCAACAATTATACATGACTGTGCTTAAACTGACACACAATATTTTGTTAGCGCAACGCAATCTGACTTTCAAAATTCCCTACAAAAGAATGGCCCTGACTAACATTAAACTATCCCTATCAGTAATTTGAATCTTTTATTTAGCTGGCAGTAGTGGCGCTCGCTGTATTGCAGTAGCTTGAGCAGCGAAGATTTTTGTGAGGTAAGTGATTTGTGAAAGGTATAGTTTAATGTTAGTCAGGGCCATTCTTTTGTAGGGAATTTTGAAAGTCAGATTGCGTTGCGCTAACAAAATATTGTGTGTCAGTTTAAGCACGGTCATGTATAATTGTTGAAAGGGGACGTTTCATAGAGAGATGGCGGAGTTTTGTAATTTGTCATGAACTGCTATATTTATATATGATGATATCAAGGTAAATACATTGTTTGTTCTCTATTAATATCTTTCATTTGCTAACTATCCCTATCAGTAGTTAGTGCCTTCCATAGTTTGAATCTTTTATTTAGCTGGCAGTAGTGGCGCTCGCTGTATTGCAGTAGCTTGAGCAGCGAAGATTTTTGTGAGGTAAGTGATTTGTGAAAGGTATAGTTTAATGTTAGTCAGGGCCATTCTTTTGTAGGGAATTTTGAAAGTCAGATTGCGTTGCGCTAACAAAATATTGTGTGTCAGTTTAAGCACAGTCATGTATAATTGTTCAAAGGGGACGTTTCACAGTCACTACTCTTGATGAACTGTGGTATCGTGTTGAAGCTGCATGGGCAGCTGTACACGCCATCCAAGCTCTGTTTGACTCACTGCCGAGGTGTATCAAGGCCCTTATTAAGGCCAGAGGTGGTTGTTCTGGGTACTGAATTCTCAGGATATATGCACCCTAATTGCGTGATAATGTAATCACATGTTGGTTCTAGTATATTTGTCCAATGAATACCCGTTTATCATCTGCATTTCTTCTTGGTGTAGCAGCTTTAATGGCCAGACCAACAGTGCAGTTACACGTCGCTGACAGTGCAACCTCATGATAAAATCACCCAACTGAGAAAGTGATTAGGCTAAGAAACGTGGTATGAAGCTGGTATTTGCAACCCCCTCACGCCGCCGCTAGACATTTCTCCAGTATTTGTAACGCATTCTTTCTCGAAGCCACATCAGAGGTTCGATTATATATCGACTGGTTTATAGGCAATGGTTGATTGAGAAGGATCACAAACAGTAAATGGTGTGCTGATTGAGATCGTAAGAAATGTTCACTAGCTTTTCAGATCTCTAGTGCTATGCTTTCTGGTGAAAATCACGTCTATGATTTGGAATCAAGAAAAGTCCTTGAATGATTACAGACACTAGTGAATCGTATTTCTGGCACTCTCATATCTCAAATCGATTGAACGGGTGAACATGAAAACTGGCGAAGCCGTGTGGGGGAATTTTTTTGTTTTGTTTTGTTTTCATTGATACAGAACACATGATTTATGGAGGTGATATTTTCATTTCAAAGAAATAAACTGTGAGATACAGTCACTGGTTACAATTTAGCACGAAGAACCTCTACATAAAATAAGGCTTCGCGAAGATAAAATAGGAGGCAAAGGACTGGAAAAAATAATGGACACATTTTCCTACACAGTCAATGCTGCTGATATTTATAATTTTCTTTAATGGTATTTGTTTATCTTCTTTTAACCCTCTTTTTTCTTATTAGATCAGAACGTTCTACCATTCGACCCTATCCGTTCTGTGTCAGTCTCCAGAATTATGGAGGAAATATTTGTTTTGTTGCAGGCATCCTACAGAAACTTCTCTCGGCCTGGATGAAAGCGGGATAATGGAGGTGGAGGGACGCCGTCACTGGCAACACGCAGGCCGGGCTGTTGGTCGCAAGCTTACGCGAAGTTTCGACGGCTGACGACCACAACTTCGGGAAAGTGCTTCCTGTCATCCAGGAAAGATGTAATAGTGTCTGTCAGCGAAATAACAGTACTGACTTTCAAATGTGACACGAAAAGACTATTTTCTGACGTTTTGCATCGCGCAAGGACAGTGCAGAATGTCTAATGTTCTTTAATGTATTGATAATGTATATAAACATTAATAAGAGGGGAGATACGATGAAACATGAAAATATATAATAATCTGAATGTATCTATTTTGTACAATATATATGCTCTCCTCTCTTGTGGAGCTGTTTTATTCATTATCTGGTAGCATTAAAAGGGAAGACCAGACGGCCTCGACATCGACGTCCCAGGGCAGCTGGAGGAGGACGCTACGAGCAGACAAGCAGTCATCTGCAGCTTCACCACGGGAACCTCTGGAGCAGTTTAGGAAAACCACGAAAAACTCAGGACTGGCTCTAGGCTCTTAGTCAATTGTAAATCAGAATCCAAAGTTATGTCAAGCGAAAATCAAGTAGTTCCACAGTTTCTTCTTGTTATAGTTGATTGAAACAGTATCATTGATTCCGAAGGAACACTTCCACGTTGCCTTGTCTTGTAGCTTCTTCCTTGTAATATGGCTACCATGATCGGAATACGATTTTCTGCGTCCGATCTAGAAATATTACTTTCAGTGAGATTCCGATTGGTGTACAAAAAATCCTAATTTATGGAGCCGTTACTCTGCTAAAACACAGAGGAGGCAACGTTGCAAGATGAGCAGTAGATAATCGACACAACTGCTAAGCGTCAGGTGCCAAAACCAGTTCCCTAGTAACTATCATTTTCTGGATACTTCAGCATAATATTCAGAAAATGGGTTGGGGGTGGGGGTCACCAATGTAACTTTATATATCTGAGATTAAGTTTCTTCCACATTGTTGTCTGACATGAGATAGTTAATAAATACGTTTCACAACAGAAGGCAGTACAGAAATTATGTAAGTATTATCTCATTTCGTTAAAATATTTTTGTCAAAAGATCTGTTTTACCTCTTACCGTACTATCACAAGCAATCGTACCCTGGTCGGAGCGGCTCAAAGCAAATCCGCCATCTTACAATCCCAGTGAGGAAGCGCACCACTACAAACAAAGAAGTGGTCCACCCGTAGCGTCGTTGACAGTTGATCGTCGGTCCTGGGCTGGATCATAAACTCTTCATAAATTTTGAATATAAAACATCACCAGAGCCCGAAATATTCTGGCCTGATGAGTCACCCACGTTCTGCCAAAGGCCTTGTCGAAGAGCCCAGAGAAGCGGTCAGAGGTTCGGGTCACGCTCCTACCCTTGGGTTGGAAAACCGTTCCTAAAAGGTGAAAGAAGCACTAATGACCAGTGGTCTAAGGACGTAGAAGGTAATGCGGAACATTACATTAAGTGCACTTAATGTGTGCCTACAGACTTATGGACTGTGATTGAAAAATTTCTTTCTCGCTGCATGGAAAATAATTACGAATTAGTTCAGCATTTGGACCTCCCACAGGGAATTTCCAAGGCACTTGGAGTTGCGTTTTAGACTGTGTTTAGCATTTTGGAAAATTGGCGTAATGTTTCCTGTCAACATTTTCAGTTAATTACTGTGACTTTAGCTGCGTTCAAGTTTAATAATCGTTGTTCAATGAGCAATGCATTTGATCCAGAATCAGGTTTTCATTAATATATTAGTAGGCATGTTGAAAACACCACATTTCGTTTACATATGAATAAATTATTTCAGGATTTCCTAATATGTGTGGACTTCTTCAGTTCCTTCTTAGGTGGTGGCCTTGTATGCCACGTGGAGCAAGTACGGACAATTTCATTCTTGCTTGCATCCAAGATTAGGTTTTCATTCGTAGAAATTATACACTGCATTGAAGCTTCCTTGATTTATTTACATTCCCACATAACTGATAAATTAATGGTAAATGGTACTATTATTTGTGCAGCATTTTATATATTTTACACACTTCACTTAACTATGAGTATAAACTCTAAACTATACTCTGCCTTCAGCAGGAATGCTAATGTTGGGTGAAACTGCAATCAGGATAAACTTTATTCAGAACAGCAGTCATCAGAAACCGTTAGATATCTTATTGCTACTCAGGTAGGATAGTAAGTGACAGTGTTGGGATTCCGAGACTGCTAGCTGCTGGTCGTTTCATGTTCGACGTGATTGTTTTGAGTCTTTATATTTCAGGTTTTGTACGGAAAGGTGTCATCAGACGAAGCCGCACATCCTCATTTCAAATGCTTCACCTACAGCGTGGACCATATATGTCTTCTTAGAATCAGGCAATGAGATTGGCTCCTATAAATTTACTCATTGTAGGCCCCTAATTCTTTCCGTTGTACAAAGTAAGCAGCACCTACTCTTTAACCTGCCGTTAAAATATGCTCAGATCGCGTTATAAATCATTTCCTGGATCAAAAATTCGTATAAAAGAGGGCCACTTATCCAGAGCATGTTTGTGAAGACGTACATTCAAGTATCTGACGCTACACGTACATTATTACTCTGCATTTCATAATTAAGTGCCTGGCAGAGAGTTGATCGAGCCACCTTCAAACTATTTCTCTACCGTTCCACTCTCGAACAGCGCGTGAGAAAACCAATACATACATCTTTCTGTGCGAGTTCTGATTTCTCTTATTTTGTTAAGATCATCATTGCTACTTTTGCAAGTGGGCCTCAACAAAATATTTTCACACTCTGAGGAGAAAGTTCGAAACTTCATAACAAGATCCTACCTCAGCGATCAACGTCTTCGTTTTAGAGACTGCCATCCCAATTCACGTATAATATCCGTGGCGCTCTGTTACCGATTTCGCGACAGTAGAAAATGAGCTGCCCTTCTTTGAACTTTTTCCATGTCCCTCGTCGATCCAATACGATGAGAATCCCACACCGCACAGTAATACTACCGTGCGAAGTGGCGCAGTGGTTAGCACACTGGACACGCTTTTGGGAGGACGACTGTTCAAACCCTCGTCCGGCCATCCTGATTTAGGTTTTCCGTGATTTCTCTAAATCGCTTCAAGCAAATTCCGGGATGGTTCCTTTGAAAGAGCACTGCCGACTTCCTTCCCCATCCTTCCCCAATCCGATGGGACCGATGACCTCGCTGTTTAGTCCCCTCTCCCAAATCAACCGACCAATCAACAGTAATATTCCAGAGGAAGACGTATAACCGTAGTGCAGGCAAATTCTTTAATAGACCTGTTGAATCTCTCGTCTTCTGCCACTAAGTTGTAGTCTTTGGATTGCTTCAGCCACAACATTATATATGCGATCGTTGCAAATTAAATTATTCATAGATGTAGTTCCTAAGTATTTAGTTGAATTTACAGCCTTTAAACTTGTGTAATTTATCTTGTAAGCGAAATTTAGCGGATTCCTTTTGGTACTCATGTGGATGACTTCGAATGACTTCACAGTTTTCATTATTTAGTACCAGCTGTCACTTTTCGCACCATACAGACGTCTTGTCTAAATCGTTTTGCAGTTTGTTTTAGTTATCTGAAGACTTTATAAGACTGTAACTGATAGCATCATCTGCAAACAGTCTAAGAGTGCTACTCAGATTGTCTCCTGAATAGTTTAAGTAGATCAGGAACACTGAGGGCCTATAACACTTCCTTGGGACCGCCAGATATTGTTTCTGTTTTACGCGATGACTTTCCATCAATTACTACGGTCTGTGACCCTTCTGACAGGAAATCACGAATCCAGTCACACAATCGAGAAGGTACTCCATACGCGCGCAGTTTGGTTAGAAGTCGGTTGTGAGGAACCGTGTCAACAGCCTTCTGGAAACCTAAAAATTTGGAATCGATTTCACATCCCCTGTCAATATCACTCATTACTTCGTGAGAATTTAGATAAGTCATAATGTTCGAATACAGTGTATCATAATATTACTGATATTTTGAAAAAAATAGTATTATAAAACTTTTTAATCACTTCTGCTGGAGGCAAAGCTTGTGAAATTGTAGAATGGTGCACGGAAATTTTTTCTTGTTAATAATGAAATTTCATTCCGCTATCCAGCATCAGATTCCCTTCAGACCGAAGAGAACGTTGACCGACGGCATTGTTTGAGAAATTACATTAACCGTGTACTGATAGGAAAGAACGCTAAAAGGGCTCTCAGGGACGCTGAAATAAAATTTTGATAAAGTAAATGCTAATTGTACACGAGTAGCCTTCAGTTGTGGCCACCAAACAGTTCGTCGGCAACTTTCCTTCGATGCAGCCTGAAAAGGTTCTAAAATACAACATAGTAAATTGATATGTAGCATTAATCTAAGAGGAAAGTAGGTTTCTTTATGCAAACGCGGATATTATAATTAAATTCTAAAAATGCATCCCCTATATTAAATGATGACCTTTCCTCCTCACTTTACAGATTTATTTACACAGCGAAAATTTATTCTTAATGTATTTTAGCCGTAATTAAACGTTTGGAGTATATTCTACTAATTATTCAGAGAGCAATATTTCAATATTTTCCAAAATCCTCTTGCAAATCGACGTTAGCAGTACGGATCCGTAATTCAGCGGATTACTCCCTATTTCCTATTTTGGGTATTGGTGTGACTTGTGCAACTCTCCAATCTTTAGGTACGGATCTTTCAACGAACGATCGGTTACATACGATTGCTTAATATGGAGCAATTACATCAGCATACACTGGGAGGATCCTGATCTTGCCTTTATTAAGTGATTAAAGCTGCTTTGCTACGTAAAAGATATCTACTTCTAAGTTACTCATGTTGGCAGTTATTCTTGGTTCGAAATGTGGTATATTTACTTCGTCTTCTTTGGTGATGGAAATTGGAAAAACCATGTTGAGTACCTCTGCTTTCGCGGCACTGTCACCAATAGCGTGACAACTGTTACCGCGCGGGAAAGGTACTGATTGTGTCTTTCCGCTGGTCTACTTTAAATATTTTAATAATTTTTCTTTTCTAATTTCTACCCCTTACTATTCTGTGCAGTAATGATATGTCTAAATAGTTAACTCTAAAAGGTGATTACGTAAAATTTAATGATTTCGGACCCAGAACAACTCGTTTTACTACCACAGTCATTGTAATGATCAATTAATAATTTAGTAAACAAAACCAAAAGCGTCCTGTCAGTAAAAATGGTTCAAATGGCTCTGAGCACTATGGGACTTAACATCTTAGGTCATCAGTCCCCTAGAACTTAGAGCTACTTAAACCTAACTAACCTAAGGACATCACACACAACCATGCCCGAGGCAGGATTCGAACCTGCGACCGTAGCAGCCCCGCGGTTCCGGACTGCAGCGCTAGAACCGCACGGCCACCGCGGCCAGCGTCCTGTCAGTAACTTTGAACAAAAATGAGCAAACAAATTGTAATATCACTCACTGGTATCTGCATTTTCTGTCAGATTTCGAGAGATAGTTTCATTATGGAAAGTATTAAAAGCTTCTCGCGTTAAAGTTCGCGTTTATTTCGAGCTTCTGAAAAACATCGACAGTCTTGTAAGTTTTGAGTTCTTTTAAATTCGGCGTGATACTTAGATCAATAGACAAAAGAACGGCTGGCTTACACCATGAAAAAAAAATCGAATACCTAATGAAAGAGTAAATTTCTACGAGTCACAGTGTGCAATGCCAGAAGTCTGAATGTGGTACTGAAACTATAGAAAGCTGAAAATAATTACAGTATCAGTTCTACAACTTTTACGAAGAAGGTATGAGGCTGGAAAAAATGAAAAATGAGTAAAATGTGGTTGCACTCTAGCGGCAAAAGTGCACCAAGACGACGCACAAGTTACCTGACTTAATTAAAATTGTCTAGCACTCTGAAGTTAACATTAATGTACCTCCAGGATACGCTTTTCCCACTGTTATAAGAAAGGATAGCGTCGTTCAACGAAATTAAACTCTTAGTGAAAATTCTACTTTTACCGTATTTCACGTACATTGTTCGGTAGCTCAGTTGTTAGATCGTCGAATTATACAAAAAATGGCTCTGAACACTATGGGACTTAACATCTATGGTCATCAGTCCCCTAGAACTTAGAACTACTTAAACCTGACTAACCTAAGGACAGCACACAACACCCAGTTATCACGAGGCAGAGAAAATCCCTGATCCCACCGGGAATCGAACCCTGGAACCCGGGCGCGGGAAGCAAGAACGCTACCGCACGACCACGTGCTGCGGACCGTCGAATTATACCAAACAATATACAAAGAGCGCAGGTTCAATGCAGCCCGGAAGAACATTCAAAGTCATTTGTTAAATGACTCGGAAGTCCTCTCATATGAAAACCAAATCACAATTACAAAGCTTCACCACACCAATCAGAAAAAAGAGTATTATTTTGTTTTCCTTTCCGTTTATGTGCCTTACATTTGCAATCGCTGTTCACACACTTCACATTCAAAAAGATATTTGCTAGTTAATGTAGCCACACTTTTCACTAAGTTAGAAATAAAGTCTTTTTATCTTCGTACTGTCCAGCTAGTATCCTTATTGTTTAAACGTTTGAAATTTCATCATCTTACATAAAGATGAAGTAAGTCTGCTCTAGACACAAATGTTAGTTTACACTCACGAAAATCACAACACTTACGTCTGTGTGACCTTCATGTTTACATCTCTCCTCATACAAAACCTCATCATCCTACACCTCGTTGCACTGTGGGCGTGTGGTAATATCTTCACTACTAGAAATGCTTTTCAACAAAGTGAATTGTTTATACACAAAATAAATGCATTGACCCTCAGCTGTACATTGATTAATTTGAATCTATATTTTACACGTCCTACCATTTAAACAACTGCTGCAATGAGTTCTTGCTAACGGTATTTTCTTATGTCTTGTAAAACTTTTGAAAATATACTATTGCTCCAAGATTGGAGCCTTGGTCCTCTTGACCTGGAATCACATGCGCTATACGTCGCGCCACAGAATGCCTGGTGAGAGCTGTCTCCCCACCGAGAGTCTTATATGTAGGAAATTGGCGCGAAGATTTGCCAACAGAAATTTTGTTGTGTTTCGGGTCGTAGTTCACGACTAATAGTCGACAGTCTAGTTATAAGATACGTATTCATTTGCAAAAGTTTTACAATTCTTTAGTTTTGAGCGAGTTTATTGATTTTGCAGGTAGCAAGGAAAAGAATGTCCGTCGTTGCATATCTCACAGCTCTAAATGAATGGAGCATAAACGCATTACCTTTCGGAAGTTTTCCACTATCAGCGTTCATAAAATCGTTGCTATTGTTACTTAAAACAAGTAACTGCGCTATCTAAGACTAAATACCAAAGCTGTTGGCAGAAAAAGTGCGTAAACACCTAGTCTTCGGCTAACACTCCTATAACAGATGAATAGCTTCGTCTTACTCCTAGTCCGTGACATCACCAGAGCTTCGGCCAATCACAGAGCGTTTTCGATCACGTGACCAAAACTTGAATGATTGTTAAGCTTTAGTTACATAAAAATAACTGACCTTTTGTGAGAATGTTTACCGTAAATGCTGCTTGAATATTATAATCGCTCAGAATAATAACAACCCGAACCATATTTTAAACATAGGAAATTGCCTGTTGGCTGGGAGAGTCACCAGTGTTGCGTACGATTTCGTACACAATGGTAAGGAGCGGTGGGCTTCAGAATAGTGTGGCGACAGTCGTTGAAGGAAAACTGGACAGAAGCAGAAATGATTAGTGAACAAGTTAACACATTAAACAGAAGATTTACTTAACTTTTATTTCTCCAAGCATACGAAGACTCATTACAAATACAACAGCAAAGACATAAGTCTAGCTATCGACGTCACTGAGGATGAGATCCTAAGTGCTAAGTATGCGCGATTGGGTCGGAGCCGCGACTAAGCGGCGTCTGCGCAGCATCACATAGCGAAGAGGCTCCATGCCCGAGTGTGCTTCTGGCTGCCGCCCGCCGTCCTATATCGTGGCGGCGGAGGCGCCAAAGGCGTGGATCAGCGGGCGTGCGTCACCGACTCTGCCAGATCCTGCATTACTCCTGTCGTCGTCAGGCGGGAACACGCAATTGTGTTGCCAGCTGTGAGTCGCCAGTGTGGTGATATCTATATGTGATATGTCAAGCTGCACCGGTACAGCGACACAGATTGCGGGTGCTTTTCGGTCAGCTTTCTACATATGTTACAATAATCTGGGACCTATATTCCTGTATGCCACGAATCTATCCAAATTTCCTCACGCTGCTAATGTGTTTTTGTCGTCCACCTGTAGATGGTCTCTGCTGCCTGCAGACGGGCTGTGGAGAGTCGCGCCATAGTTCCTTCCAAACGTCTTGTCCTATGCTGGCCGTCCACCCACACAAAATACAAGAGTTCACGGCCCAGCTCATGAAAAGACAACCCTGGGTGCGTTACAACGGAGTGGCCGTTGCAGCATCCCTTCGCTGTCTTATTCTCGTTTGGGCCAAATGGCCCAGTGATTGTCTTTTACACCTCTAGTTATAGGATCTCAATGAGGAAAGAGCAAGCGTATACAATTAGTAACAAGTTTGCAATCACTGCCACATCCAGCCTTATGATTCAAAGTGCGATTGATATATCCTGTCTGTCACTAGCATCTTCATGAGTTGTACACTCCTGGAAATTGAAATAAGAACACCGTGAATTCATTGTCCCAGGAAGGGGAAACTTTATTGACACATTCCTGGGGTCAGATACATCACATGATCACACTGACAGAACCACAGGCACATAGACACAGGCAACAGAGCATGCACAATGTCGGCACTAGTACAGTGTATATCCACCTTTCGCAGCAATGCAGGCTGCTATTCTCCCATGGAGACGATCGTAGAGATGCTGGATGTAGTCCTGTGGAACGGCTCGCCATGCCATTTCCACCTGGCGCCTCAGTTGGACCAGCGTTCGTGCTGGACGTGCAGACCGCGTGAGACGACGCTTTATCCAGTCCCAAACATGCTCAATGGGGGACAGATCCGGAGATCTTGCTGGCCAGGGTAGTTGACTTACACCTTCTAGAGCACGTTGGGTGGCACGGGATACATGCGGACGTGCATTGTCCTGTTGGAACAGCAAGTTCCCTTGCCGGTCTAGGAATGGTAGAACGATGGGTTCGATGACGGTTTGGATGTACCGTGCACTATTCAGTGTCCCCTCGACGATCACCAGTGGTGTACGGCCAGTGTAGGAGATCGCTCCCCACACCATGATGCCGGGTGTTGGCCCTGTGTGCCTCGGTCGTATGCAGTCCTGATTGTGGCGCTCACCTGCACGGCGCCAAACACGCATACGACCATCATTGGCACCAAGGCAGAAGCGACTCTCATCGCTGAAGACGACACGTCTCCATTCGTCCCTCCACTCACGCCTGTCGCGACACCACTGGAGGCGGGCTGCACGATGTTGGGGCGTGAGCGGAAGACTGCCTAACGGTGTGCGGGACCGTAGCCCAGCTTCATGGAGACGGTTGCGAATGGTCCTCGCCGATACCCCAGGAGCAACAGTGTCCCTAATTTGCTGGGAAGTGGCGGTGCGGTCCCCTACGGCACTGCGTAGGATCCTACGGTCTTGGCGTGCATCCGTGCGTCGCTGCGGTCCGGTCCCAGGTCGACGGGCACGTGCACCTTCCGCCGACCACTGGCGACAACATTGATGTACTGTGGAGACCTCACGCCCCACGTATTGAGCAATTCGGCGGTACGTCCACCCGGCCTCCCGCATGCCCACTATACGCCCTCGCTCAAAGTCCGTCAACTGCACATACGGTTCACGTCCACGCTGTCGCGGCATGCTACCAGTGTTAAAGACTGCGATGGAGCTCCGTATGCCACGGCAAACTGGCTGACACTGACGGCGGCGGTGCACAAATGCTGCGCAGCTAGCGCCATTCGACGGCCAACACCGCGGTTCCTGGTGTGTCCGCTGTGCCGTGCGTGTGATCATTGCTTGTACAGCCCTCTCGCAGTGTCCGGAGCAAGTATGGTGGGTCTGACACACCGGTGTCAATGTGTTCTTTTTTCCATTTCCAGGAGTGTATATCCTGTCACTAGCATCTTCATGAGTTGTATTTCCACCTAAGTGCGAGACATAGCTAGCCAGAAAGGGTAGCCGACTCTTAAATGATGTATGCGTACATAGCGTATGACTGAAGTATATCTGTGCTGATGCGAGTGAATGAATGAATGTAACTATTTCTGACTTTAGTCCTCACTGAAACCTTTCTTTTGCTGATATATCGCTGTGCTGTGCTTGAATCGACGTTGTGAGAGGGTTGCAAACACTGATGCTCATAAAACGTTGCTTATAATAAAAGTTCTTCAGTAATTGTATCTTCTGGCTTTGTGTTTATATGTTTTGTGCACATAATCGGAATGAGTTATTTTTATTCAGTTTTTTTCTTGTTGTGTAACCGAAAACCTGTCTTGGTAACAATAAAAAATTACTAACGAAAGTTATTTTACCAGAGGGTAATGAAAGACTAGAGAGTGAGGAGCTGGAAGCATTAATTGTCAAAAAACATTCTCAAAAAAATATTTCTATTTGAGACCAGTGCTGCACTAAAAACATAAAATCCATGCAGTATTTTTCTCGTCACAAATACAGACAATACTCAAGAGCATCAGCGGTACTAAAATAATATCAAAATGTACATTGATGCACACGAAGTACAATAAGCAGCTGGCCTTGGTCACCATGTCTTGAGCACATTACACTGATTGTACAGGTTTGCTGCAACATTTGAAACACTCTTATGAAGCACGCAAGCTAAAGAATGCACACAATTAAAGTCCACAAGTTAGAGTGGTAAACAGGAAGTTCAGAACGTTCCCATCAAAATGTCCCTCACCGGTTCATTTCTTCATCAGTGTTCTATTCGTGGTGCAGTGAACGAAGGAAGCCAGAGCTAGTGTTGTGTGGTCTGTGACTATATGGATCGACAACGACGTTTTTGGGGTTGCAGTCTCCTCACTTGCAGTGACCTGAGTACGTCTTCCTCAGTGGTGCCTCATGTTCACAGAAAACAAACAGAACACCAGTCCTTGGTATCAAACAACGCACATACTAATCTGTGTGAATGGCACCACTAGACTCCCTGCGGGTAGTAGACTGAAGCCGCTACGAGGAAAAACACTGTGTACCCGAGATTTTAAACACAGAGCTCGCAACTTGGACAGGCGGAGCCTGTTGCTCTCTCTAGTGGGATGCCACAGTACTGGTTGCTAGGTAATGACGTCCAAAGACCGCATAAAGGGAAAGCCTCTATCGATAATCGTTCCTTGAGCTGATAAGTGGCTGAGACAGTGTAAGGTGCACTGTAGTATGTTACTTTTTCGACTCATATGTGGGGGCAATAGATCGAGATACAATACAGTGTCGAATAACCGAACTATTGGGGAGGGGGGGGGGGGGGGGGGAGGAGCCGTTTTGGATAACAATTTTTTTTTTCTGTTAAGCCATGAACAGCAGCTAATAAGTGCTACACTATTTCCTTTCGTAATTACACTGCGTAGCTTTGAAAGGTTTTTTCTACTTTCTTGGTACGTGATTTCTTGTAAATAGCTGAGACGACCTATTCATACACCTTGAACATATCAGGGTCTTCGCCTCCCAAAATTCTTTTTACCATTTCTGTTGAGATTTCAAAATTTTCCAAGTCGTCTCCTCCAAGACCATCATACAGTTTTTTTTCTATCACCTTTGAAGAGTTCCTATTTTCACATAATTCCAGTTGTTGTTGTTGTGGTCTTCAGTCCTGAGACTGGTTTGATGCAGCTCTCCATGCTACTCTATCCTGTGCAAGCTTCTTCATCTCCCAGTACCTACTGCAACCTACGTCCTTCTGAATCTGCTTAGTGTATTCATCTCTAGGTCTCCCTCTATGATTTTTACCCTCCACACTGCCCTCCAATGCTAAATTTGTGATCCCTTGATGCCTCAGAACATGTCCTACCAACCGGTCCCTTCTTCTGATCAAGTTGTGCCACAAACTCCTCTTCTGCCCAATTCTGTTCAATACCTCCTCATTAGTTATGTGATCTACCCATCTAATCTTCAGCATTCTTCTGTAGCACCACATTTCGAAAGCTTCTATTCTCTTCTTGTCCAAACTATTTATCGTCCATGTTTCACTTCCATACATGGCTACACTCCAAACAAATGCTTTCAGAAACGACTTCCTGACACTTAAATCTATACTCGATGTTAACAAATCTCTCTTCTTCAGAAACACTTTTCTTGCCATTGCCAGTCTACATTTTATATCCTCCCTACTTCGACCATCATCAGTTATTTTACTCCCCAAATAACAAAACTCCTTTACTACTTTAAGTGTCTCATTTCCTAATCTAATTCCCTCAGCATCACCCGACTTAATTCGACTACATTACATTATCCTCGTTTTGCTTTTGTTGATGTGCATCTTATATCCTTCTTTCAAGACACTGTCCATTCCATTCAACTGCTCTTCCAAGGCCTTTGCTGTCTCTGACAGAAAACAGAATCTTCTCGTTCCCCATCTAACAACTCATTTACCATTTTAGCTCTTCCTTCCATTATCAGGATTAGTCAAACCAGTAAATTACTAGTTTCATATTTATTGCCTTGAGTGCTTTACTCAAGTTTTTGTTCTGCATGTCACTATCTTGCAGCACGGTTCTCAAAAATAGCCCACAGTCGTTCCTTCTAAATGTTTCTATTACGCCCTGATTCAGTAGCTGAATTATACTGGTAACGTTTGCCGGGAGAAAACACACAACAAATCGACTTTTTGTAACTCGCAAGGATGCGTAGGTCCACTGCCATTTAGTAAGTGAGCTTTCTTTAGGGAGACATTTTTAGTTTTGAACTTTCGGTACAACTGACCACTAAAACGTTCAGTAAAGAATTGAAAAGCCCTGCAAGAAGATTTTTGGTCTCTACAAAAAACTGGTAGTGTATTTCGGGACCATTCTTCAATGCTCGAGACTTTGCAACTTCTTGATGCGTATTGGGAATAATCTATGTGTACCGTGAAGGAAGCTAAGGATCTTGTTGGCAACACTCGTTTCATCGGCACTGTAAATATTGTTCCTTAGCGTAGCCTCGCCTGTAATCTTCAAATTTGGTCTCAAAACATCAAGTGCATCTGGGTCTGCAGATACCTTTTCTCCTCCGACATTAAATTGCCGAATGCTATATTTGTTTTTAAACTTAACCACTCAGAGATTGAAAACAGAATCGTCTCATTCCCCATCTAAAAACTCAGTTACCATTTTAGCTCTTCCTTCCATTATAAAGCCAGAGCAAGGCATGCATTTTTCTTGCTGTTGTGCCTACTTTTTCAAAGTCGCATGTTTTAAGCGCGATTCTGCGACGACTTTACGGAGGTTGCTCTAGAATATTAGACTTAACCGGTTCCGAAACGGTAATTAGCCGCAATAATTTTCAATAAATTTCCTCTTTCAGTTTCTAATTTGTCAGTGAAAATAATCGCAACACACTTACGCTATTGCACAGAAGAAACCACACTCGCAGAAAAGGAAACAATCACAGGTGATTGTTTCCTTTTCGGTGAGTGTGGTTTTTTTCTGTGAACTTTCGGTGGCAGTATACTGGTGAGACGATGGCTGCAGAAACAAGGTTGGGCGCCCACCTGCCCCCACTAGCTATACCACAGAACACTCTCGCCCTGAAATTATTTCTGTTCAGTACGATATTAGTTTTTGGGTATGTGGTTTTCGGAGGCGTTTCGGATAACCCGGGTTTCGGTTGGCCCGAGTTCGGTTAATTGGGCTGTACTGTATTTCCATTTGAGCTAGTTTAGCAAGTCATTAATACAGGCACTTTCTTTATTGGCTTTTTTGGTAAAAGATTCACTATAAAGCTACGGGAACGTTTCAGGTATTGCACACAAGAGTTCCCACATTCCTCTCAATTTTTTGCAGCTAAGGGGGAGTCAACGGCACAAATCGTACCTGCCCGGAGAGCATCCAGTACGGTTGTACATGAGCACAACGTTACCCTTCTGCCAAGTTCTGTGCGTAAGAGCAAATTCTGCCAGTAACCTGCCGTCTCTACGCCACCTGGCGCGCTCAAGTTAGTTTGCTAGCACTTCCCTCGCACTCCTATTATGGAAAACTGTCTTCGTGTGCTAGTAGAGAATTAACTCAATTTAAAATGTCTATCACGCTCGGTCCCTGACGATGCCGTAATAATTGAGAGGCCCACACCGCTCATCGGGTATTCCGGAAGCCTGCGGGCCGTATACACGGCTAATCAGCACGCCGCGCGCAAATATTGAGTGACTGCGGCCCGCCTCGGCTGCACTGCTAACGCCGCCGGAATTTTCCCTCCAGCCGCGGGGCGCGACGAGGTGTCTGGAGCGTGAGTGAGGGTGGGCGGCGCTTCGGGGGGCCCGGCTCGTGGTGAAGGAAGAAAGAGAAGCGACAGTGCGGGCGCTAAGCAAAAAAGAAAAATATTTTCTCGCTCGGGGGCGCTTTACTCTGTCTTCTTCCCCCGTCCTACCCGAAGTTCTCCCTCTCTTTCTCCTTTTTTCTTTTTTTCCTGTACGGACTCCCCTCCCCGCCTCCTCTGCGCGGCACGCACATCTCTCGCCGTTTATTTCGCCTGCGTTCCTCGCGGTCCTGTTTCCCCCTCGACAGGCCTGGCGAGGGCTATCTGTGCGTCCAGAAGAGTATTCGGGAGAGCCGGTGTTAACGCAGGATTTAGCCCGGCCGCCCCCCGAGGGCTGCCGCCTCCGTCTTAATGAGCCGCCAGCCGCCACCTCCGCCGCCTCCTTCCGCCATTGGCATTCGCGTCAGGCGCGCGCCTTCGTTAGAGGGCCCGTGGCGGGCGGAGGGCGCGAGCCGCTCTCAGAAGACGCCGACTGCAGCGCCGCCGTATGTAAAATTCATAAACGGTCCCTGGCGGCGCGGCGTCACAGCCGCTCTGGCGTAACAAGTTGTTTAGCCGGGCGAGTCGCCGAGGTCGCGCGCGCCCTGATGAATAGCGCCTCCCTTACACAGCTCCCGGCTCCCTTTCCTTCCTCTTTCCCTTTCTTTCTTTGCCGTCTTCCCGTAGAGCAGCCACTGTCGCTGCGGTCCTTTCCTGTCGCGTCCCGTACGTCACCTCGCTCTTTCAGTCTTCTCGCTCCCTCACCTCCTCTCTCCGTCTATGCCTTTCCCTTTCTCTATTTCATCGCGGTGGGAAATCTCTCTCTCTCGAGGGAAACGGGATTTAGTCACGTGTCTCGTGTAGAAGACGTTGTTGAATGTGGCGGAATTATCATCTTTTACAGCTGACGGCTTCTTTTTTCCCCCTCCTATTTTCCGTCCTGTGCGGGGACGCGGCGCGCGCGGGTACCCATACAGCGTGACAACCCCCGTGGTTCCTCCTCTCACAGACTTGCTGCCTGTCCGCCGTGATGCTATGACGCAGGTGTGAAAAGTCCCCTCTTTTCGGTACCAGCCATCTCATTTCGTGAGCTAAGTCCGTACAGCGTGCGTCAACTGGCCACATCTCGCTACAACATACGAAGGCAGGCCACGAAATCCGGGTCACGGATTTACTACAAACTTTCACGTCTAGTTGTCCATTGGGACAATATACCCTAAGGAGTCATGGGACTGCGACATGTATACGTACAGATGGCGCTAGTATAGCGCACTCAAGGTGTAAAAGGGCAGTGCATAGCCGATCATTTGTACTCAGGTGATACATGTGGACAGCTTCCCGACATTAATACGACCGCACGACAGGAATTAACAGGCTTTGAACGCGGAATGGTAGTTCGAGCTAGGCGAGCAGTGAAATGTCCTGCTTAACCCGCAGGATAGGACAGATAGAATAAATTATGGAAAGGGGCCAAAGTAAGAGGTTGTCAGTTACACTCGAACATACAACTTCATTATTTGATCAAACATTACAAGAGCCCAAAAAAATGTGGTGTCACCGCCAGACACCACACTTGCTAGGTGGCAACCCTTAAATCGGCCGCGGTCCATTAGTTTAGGCTGCGTTCACACTGCCGGCCGGGCCGAGCCGAGCCTGGCCGGGCCGCCGCCCGCTTCGATATCAAACACATGGTTTTGAATTGCGGTGTTCACACCGGCGGCCGGGCCGCGCCGACACGGCGTGAGCCTCCCGGAGCCGAGCCGACGACATTCGGAGTGTTTAATATTGCCGGCGCGAGCCGACCGCAGGCGCGAGCCTGTGGAGCAGCACTACAGCTTCTGCAGTACACGCATCACACGTCTCCCTTCTGCTTTCTTCACAAGTGTGACTGCACACGTCTTATTTTAAGATGTTACCTCACATTTCACAATCAGTGAGGAAAAATTACGTTTATTATGATGATACATGCGAAATTACTTTTATTTCATTTATTTAATCTACCGTATTTGCATGCATTTACAACAATAGCTTGCCAGCGATCGCGGCATTGCCGCCACTGAATAGTTCGCATTTACTTGTAAACGGAGACAGATATGAGTGTCACTGAGGGACGGAAAGGTGTCCCTACCAGATGATAATGCATTGTAAAGTCATGCTGTGGCAGTTCCTTATCGGTGGAGATAGAACCACTGAGTCAAAGGGCATTATCTCAAAACTCTTCGCCTATCAATCTGTCTATCTTACAAGGTAATGAAAAGAATTCTGTGAGGTCATCAGTGGCTCCACATGATGAACCATCACCACTGCCAAGCGCTGCATCATGAAGAAAAAAGAAGAAAAAACTTGGAAAATTCTGAAGGAGTATTTCTGCGATTCTTCGTTGAAGGCACAGCAAGACATTACCCAAAATGACGAAGCTAATTACTTCCTAATGATTCTCAGGAGTCCCATAAACTCTCTTCCCCTCAGAGGTTAGTGTTTGTGAAATTTAAAATACAAAAGCATGACTACAATTAACTGGAGGTAGCGAATGCTGTACAAAGTTCTACTGCAAACCAAAAAGTGTGTACTAACGAATCTTACCTTATCGTTATACACAATTTTTCTTCTGCTGTTATACTTCTGCGAAAATTTGTGTTCTGTTTAGAAATTTTGTCTTGAATGTTCTGCAGCACATACTGAAATGTATGATGATTCATTCTGTAATTTGAATAAAATTTTTCAGGATAGTTTTTAAGTTCTTCATATAAAGAGAAAAACTCTCCTAAATGCAGAGTCAAAACAATACCAATAAAAGAGTGAAGACATTGTTCTACACAGCACAGACTAGGTAAAGGCGAGCAGCTGTTGGCTGCAGCTGCGTTTTCTACTGACTTGCTTGTCAGCTGTCGAAGGGTGGGGATCTTTTAAAATTTATTTATTTGGCCTCCGGCAGCTGACATCCATTTAGCCAAAGAGTGGGTATTACCTTGACAGTGCAGCGCAGCCCGCCAAGGAAGAAAAAAAAAACAACGAAGAACAATGAAACGCACATCTGTGTCGATGTACAGTAGTTTTTCTGTCAAAGTAGACAACGAGACTACAGAATTGCGCTTCAGTTTCTGCAGTAAACGTATCACAAATCTCCAGTTTGTTTTTGTGATTAGTTTTACACCACTGATCACTAGTAATTAGTTTTTTTCTGTCCTGCATTATATGACTACATTAAACCAAGCTGTAACCGCTCGAACTCCGTGGCTTGCGGACGCGGCACTGACGCCACTGAATATCTCGCATTCCTTGTGACCAGAGACAGATATCAGTGTCATTATCATTTCAAAAACTTTTTGGTACTTTTAGCTACATTTCATTCGCAACAATGTATGGTGTAAAACGCATCTAACAGTAAGCTACCCGCTACATAACTTTTTCACTACAAGATTTGTAAATCAAGTGCACAACGTTGACAAATAGCATCATTTCACAATGACTGTTATGAAATATGAAAAGATAAATGATTCAATACGAAGCTAAGATGTTACACTAGCACGTGTACAAAAATCAGATTTTTTAGCCGCATACTTTCTTCAAAATTGGTTGGGAAGCGTTACGAAACTAAGAAATCACGCGAAACGAAAAGTAGACTTTTTCTTTTTTCACGACGTAAGTAACGCTTTTAAGGAAAAAATGAGTTCATAAAACGATGTGGCGCAGTCTTATATGCCGCTAAGAATTTTTAGAACATGAAAATCGGAGAAGTGGATTTTCCCCCATTTCGCCGACCCGGCTCGGCGCGGCGCGCAGTGTGAATGCACTACTCGTCGGCCTGAGCAGGATAGGCACGAGCCGAGCCAGTACGCGTCGGCCCGGCCCGGCCCGGCCGGCAGTGTGAACGCAGCCACTATCAGTGATTGCAGACCGAGCGCCGCCACACGGCAGGTCTAGTCTAGAGAAACTTCCTAGCACTCGTCCCAGTTGTACAGCCGACTTTGCTAGCTATGGTTCACTGACTACAAACGCTCTCATTTGCAGAGACGACAGTTTAGAATAGCCTTCAGCTACGTCATTTGCTATTACCTAGCAAGGCGCCATATTCAGTTACTATGTCTTCTGAACAGATAATATTGTGAATCATGTACCGTCAAGAGCGACGTTTATCATTAATGGATTGATGTTAAGTATCAAACTAATTACGTCCGCTTTCTTAATTCTAATTCCTTGTCATCTTCCAGACCTCACGTCAGTATAGTTCTTCCCTCCTCAAGCCAGCCTGCGTGAGCTAAGACGCGTGCATTTCGGCCTCCTCTAGTAACGCGGTGTTGGCTCTTCAGCCAACACAACAAAAAACTTACACACACAGCTTTAATCTTTGGGACTTAATTACCGGCTGAAACCCACTTTAATTTAAAAACGGCTGAAGGCCAATAACTTAAAATGCAAGCATAATCAGAAACTTAAAAGGCAAGCCTTATCTTAAAACAGTTATTTCGTCAGGCTGAAGTAAGCAAGTTAAATTGAAATCGGCTGAAGGCCGAAGACTTAAAAATTCAAAATTTGTAAAAATGCCAAAGGTCTTACGTGAAACAGTGCTTTAAACTAGGCTGTAGGCCTTAAGAGTAAAACAACTCTAATTTAAAACACAAAACCGGGTAGAGGTCATGTACCAACAACAAGCACAATTTTAAAAAAATAAGGCAGTACACACAAGGGAGCCCAGATGTTCAAGGGTCGGCCTGTAATTCAAACACTAACGCTCGCTTTGGTGAGACAGGCGGACGGGCCAACCATTCACGGCCCGACGACAGCCCAACCGACCAACAGTCAGCGGACCCACCGACAAAATAACGTCCACTTCACCCGACCATTGTACAACAGGGAGTTCAACGGAACAACGTAGAAGATATTGGCGCCCACAACCAATCATACACGGAGTTGTCAAAGTACACACCGCGCTGGATGGCAACAGCACAATGAGGAAACCACACTGCCTGAATTTCACGTCAACGCCTAGGGCAGGTAACCGGAAAGTTAAGGGCCACAAGGCAGAAGATTCCGCTGGTGCACTTCAATTCAAATAACCAAATACAGTGAAACTCCACTGGAGGGTAGCTAGAATTTTCCAACTTGAAAACTAGGCTGTTGCTCGCGGGAATATCCCAACAGCCCACATCGAACTCCAAACGACACAATGTGAACAGTTGACTTGCTGGTAGGTTAAATCAAAACTCAACTTTCGTGTCCAGGGTCGGTGAGCCACGGGCCTCGTAGCAATGAGAACAGCGCGACACTCTTCGAAACCGAGTAGAGACCGCCAACGGGCTCTGGCCAAACTACGCCCCGCCAAGAATTCCTCATTGCCAACTGACCGACTGGTCGCACACCAGCCGGAAACTATAAGCGCCTGGTCGAAGGTAGTCCAAGGTGCGAATATCGATACACACCGCTGCTGCCACCCGCGGAAGGAGAGGAAAACAACATAATCGCGATAACCGCGGGAGACTAAACATAGAATCGCAATGCAGGTTCCATCCAGCGCATAACACGAGTCAGCCACGGCTCAAGTAGGACATTCCATTTCGTAAATCGTTTGGGAATTCAGTATTCCGAGATCAACAGTGTCAAGGGCGTACCGAGAAAACCAAATTTCGGGCATTACTTCTCACCAACGACAATGCAGTGGCCGACGGCCTTCACTTAATGCCGGCCGAAGTGGCCGAGCGGTTCCAGGGGCTTCAGTCTGGAACCGCGCGGCCGCTACGGTCGCAGGTTCGAATCCTGCCTCGGTCATGGATGTGTGTGCTGTCCTTAGGTTGGTTAGGTTTAAGTAGTTCTAAGTTCTAGAGGACTGATGACCTCAGATGTTAAGTCCCATTGTGCTCAGAGCCATTTGAACCATTTTGAACCTTCACTTAACGACTGAGAGCAGCGGCGTTTGCGTAGAGTTCTCAGTGCTAACAGACAAGCAACCTTGCTTGGAATAATCGCAGCAATGAATGTGGAACATACGACGAACGTATACGTTAGATAAGTCATGCGAAATTTGGCGTTAACAGGCTATGGTAGCAAACGACCTTTGCTAACAACACGACGCAGCCTGCAGCGCCTCTACTCGTCTCGTGACCATAGCAGTTGGACCCTAGACGACTGGCAAACAATGGCCTGATGAGATGAGTCCTGATTTCAATTGGCAAAAGCCGACGGTAGGATGCGAGTGCGGCGCACACTCCACGAAGCCATGGGCCCAGGCTGCAAAAGGTCACAGTGCAAGTTGGTGGTGATTTCAGAAAGGTGCGGGCTGTGTTTATGTGGAAGGCTCAAAAGGCTCTGAGCACTATGGGACTTAACATCTGAGGTCACCAGTCCCCTACACTTTAGAACTACTTCAACCTGACTAACCTAAGCACATTGCACACATCCATGCCCGAGGCAGGATCCGAACCTAGGACCGTAGCGGTCGCGCGGTTCCAGTCTGAAGCGCCTAGAGCCCCTCGGCCGCAGAGGCCGGCTTACGTGGAATGGACTGGGCCTTCTGGTCTAACTAAGCCGGTCATTCACTGGAAATTGTAATTTTCGATCAGTTGGGGAGCGTTTTCAGCGACTCATGGTCTTCATGCTACGGATGACAATGCGCCATGTCACCTTGTCACAACTGTTTGCGGCTGGTTTAAAGAACATTCTGGACAACTAGAGCGATTCTTATGACTACCCGGATAGGCCGACACGAATACCTTCGATCACTTATGGGGTGTAAACGAGAGGTCAGTTGGTGCACAGAGTCCTGCACCGGCAACACTTTCGCTATTATGGACAGCTACAGAGGACGCATAGGCCAGTATTTTGGCAGCGAACTTCCAACAACGTGAGGCTATGTCAAGTGGAGTTGCTGCACTGCACCAGGAAAAAGAAGGTCTGACACAATACTAAGAGTCCTCTCATTACTTTTGTCATCTCAGTACATGCTCTCCGTGTTACTGGAGGAGTAATCAAGACCTGAAGTTACATTTCGAGTTAGTAAGGTATCTGGGCTCTTAGAAATATTTGGGAGTTTCAATTGACGAAGATGGATCTAGTAAAAGCGGAACCGAGAACCGCACTGACTAAGGAAGAACGAAATGGAGGTTTCTGGAGCTCACATATTAGGAAAAGAAAATTAGGATACTTAAAACTACCGTAGAAACATGGGAAATAACTGAAAGAATTAAGAGGAATTTATTGTCAATGAAGATGGGATTTTGGAGGTTTTGCTGTAGGTTGACGCTCATCATCACCGTATTGGGAGTATGCTACGGCTGGCGTCGTTTCCACATCCTCCATTCGTGCCAGTATTCTTCTTGTTGTGCTCTGGCATCAATCGACACCCGGACATCCCGACCCAGCTCATCCTTGATCGTCCAGGTATTCTCATTTCCGCTGGGTGCACTACTACACTTTCTTTGGTCGTCGGCTATCAACCATCCATTGTAGATGTTCATTTTGTTTCAGATATTTCATCCTTCTGGTGTTTGTTGTGATTCACCGACACCCATTGCAACTCAAATGTTGGAATTCAGTACACGGTCCAGCACAAGCAGTTCGTTTATTTGACGGTTGCTTGCTACTCATTTCTTGCACTACACATAGGAATATTTTGAACAGTTGAGCGATGTGTCAAGTGTTGGATGCTTTTGTTATTCCAAAGGCCGAGTTCACTTGCTGCACGGCCCTTTTGCCCTCCCGTTATACTATTTATTCATTTTTTGTTTGATGATGTCATAATCCCCAGATACCAAAAATGTTTACATCCCCTCATCCATCTGGTCCAATTTCCAGATCCCCTATAGTGCTGTCACCAACCTTCACACATTCCCTTTTCTGTTTGTTTGTTTGTTTGTATTTTTTTCAAGTTGATTGTGAGGCCTCTTTGTTCCATATTCCTCTTTTAGCTTCCGAAAAGTGCCAGCTTTATCCTGGTCTCCTGCTACGATGACCTAGTCATCAGTAAAGAGAAGTGTGTACAAGATTTCGTCCTCCACAGGGAGTCCCATGAGTTCACATTTGCTCATCCAGGCTTTAAGCACTTCCGCCGCTTAGATTTTAAATAGTGTCGATGCTATAGCACACACAAGATGCAAACTTGTTGTAACAGAAAACTCCGATGACAGAGAATTTCGTACTTTGACATCATTCGTGCTGTTTAGATGTAAATGGATGACACGCCATAATACTTCGTACTTTTCCACAAATACTGTCATGGTACCGTGGCGTTGGGCTACTGCGAATCCACGCTTCTCTAATATATTCCATAATGCATGTATTCCATCAGTACGTGAGAATCTTGATCTAAATCAGTTCTGTTCTTCAGATGTTTAGACCCCCGTCTCTGTTCTTTCTTATCTGATTCCCCCGTGTAATCGGGCTAGTGACGGCGTGACACTTACGTCTCTGTAATTTACGAAGTCCTGTCTACTCCCCTTGTTATAGATTGAAGTAATGACGCACTGTGGGTACCTGATCTTCATCCAAATATATAACTGGGGCAAGATATCATACACAACCTTAAGAGCTGTTTCATTAACGCTATCTTAATTCCCCCAGATCAAGTGATTTCCCATTTCGCATGTGCTTCATAGCTTTACAAATGTCTTACGAGGTTATTTGTTGTGTAGATGAATGTTCGTCTTCCTCCGCCAAACTTAGCATTCCTCGCCTGAATGTCTTTCTCTTCTCCATGAGCAAGCTCACTCTTCCGTGCTTAGTAGAGTAATCACAGTGCTATCTTTGTTTTCAACTCTCATCGTTTTTAGTTTTTCCACACTGTGTTTGGTCAAATAATACCAAAGTTGTCTTCTATAACCTCTGCAACTTTCTGCATCGCCTTATTTTTAGCCTTAGTACTGGCCCTTTTCTTTCCTCTACCCTCACATGCTTCATGGCCCTCATCAAACCGAGTGCTCGAACGTTGAAAGAAGCCCTCCTTTTTCACTTTCATGAATCCTTCCTCTATCCGCCAAGGATTTCTCCTTTCTTTTTCCAATTTTGTTTTCTCCCTCAGGGCTTCATGTGTCATTGCTTCAGCTGACTGATACATATTCTTTACAATACTCTATCCATGATACGTGATGCCTTTGCTGCCAGTCTAGGTTGACAGAGAAAGTGTGTCTCTCGCAAACTTAATATTTAATACCAGATCTTCGAAGACTTAACACTTCCGAACTCTTCACCTACTACTCCTTTTCATCAAAGGGGAAATTAGATTCTTGAAACCAATAAGTTATCGGTTGATCTACATTCGGGGCTCCGTAAAACTCTTATGCCCCTTGATTTCTGCCGTGTTACCACAGACTTAATTGTTGACCTGAACTTACGATTCGGTCGTTCTCATACGTATTTATGTGTTGATATATTATGTCTAAGCCATACATTCATTATTTTCAAAGCATTTTGCTCACAAAAGTCTATCAGCCTACCCGCATTGGTGTTTAATACATTTTCCTATGCTGACCAAGAACGGGGTAATTAGTTGTCCACCCAATACGTGCACACAGATCCCCAATAAGCAAAATTTCTTTTCGATCACTTAACTCCTCCAGTGATCCCGTCAGTTCCTCATTCTTTCTTTTCCTCTCTCTCGGCGTTGTTAACTGGGCCGTGATCCCAACTGAGTGGCAAAATAATTTCATTTGCACCGGGACGATCCTTTCTCTAATCTTATATCAGGATTTTATATCCTGACGCTACGGGATAAAATTAAAAATATAGACGTGCACAAAGGAATGAATTTCATATCTTGACGTTACTGGATAAAATTAAACTTGAAGACATAAGTAAAAGAATGGAACTGGGCACTTCAGTAATGAACAAAATGGAAGCACAATGGTTGAGACGGTAGGAATATGTATCCGTTTGGATGAGGAAAGATGATGTAAGAAGATGATGGAATGGGTTCCAGCTAACAGAAGAAAAAGAGAAAGCCCGTAAACAACGTGGAAAGAGGAAGTCAGAAGAGCTATAGGAGAGAGAATTTGCAAGCGGACTATTGGAAAGATAAGAGACTTTCGAAGCTAGGATGTGGGAAACAACTACAATGTATAAAACGGATTTTTCAACTACATGTCTCTGTGCGTGTCCTAATTCCTCTTATTCTCATGATCCCAGCTTGCGCCTTATGTAGGTAGCATCCTAGCTCTTCTTAGAATACATTTTCGCTAAAATTTCCCATCGCGGTTCCGCGATAATTGCGTCTTTTTCCAGACGGTTCCAGTTTTACTTCCCCCAGCATCGCTGTTTCGTGTTGGCTATACCGAGCTCTTACAAAACTAGCAGCTCATTACAACGTTGGTGGCGAACGTCACGGCATGTTGCAAGTGTAATATTGAGAAATGATATGAAAATCGATGACCACGTAAAATCGGTAGTGAGGAACACAAAAGGGAGTCTTAGTCTTGTTCTAGGGATTCTAGAAAAATGTGGTGCACGTATAAATAAAATGGTATATAATACTAGAGTTTTGCTAGAGCGTTTGGAGTCCTCACGCAAAAGACGTGGTAGTGGAAATCTAATTTAGAGGTTCCCTGCTAGAATCGTAACAAGAACGTGTAACAGCGACGGTCCAGGAACTAAAATATGAATCTTTGGAGAAAGTTGAGATTGTTTTCATAAACTGCAATTGAATAAATTTAAAGAACCAGTATTTGTGAAATACTGTGCGGCAGTTCTGCTGCAACAATGATACATATCGCTTCGAAACCCTGAGAATAAGGGAGATTAGTCTCCACACGTACAGACAACAATTTTTCCCACACTCATCGTGAGAATAGAACAGTACAGAAATCTGTCGTACTGGTGGGAAGTACGTACTTACTGCCAAGCACTGTGGGGTGATCTGTGGAGTGTATACGTATATTTCGCAGCTAACAAGACTGTCATTCGTGGCTGTTTGGAAGTAGTTTGAGGTCAGCGTCTTGAGCAACAAAATAGTCTTCCTTTACCTATCTTTCTAATGTGGTACAGAAACAGTGTGACTTCTTGATGCGTGGTGATTGTAGCAGTTAATATAAACATCCTGCGACAAAGTTTGAACTACAAATGTAGGAACGTTTCTGCTATTTTTCTATTTTACACTATCACATGCAGAGGAAGTGCTCCAGTTTCCTGTGGGATGGTGGATGTGAGTTGCGACTACCATGGATAATGTTATGAGACATTGTTCTCATACGAGACCAATCATGTGTGAAAATACGAATAATAAATGTTGAATGGAGAAGCTACAAATTGTTGCTTCCACAAATAATTGTTAGGTCAACAGCTTGTGAGCATCAACATGCTAGTGTACGAATAACAATTGCAAATCACAGTGCTTCTGAAATGCGTGGTATGGTTTTTATCTGTCGTATAAACTGCAATCTAAGGGCCAAACAACGCATCTGTTGCGTTAACCCTAAATAAATTGAGTCACAATTTCAGATAAATGCCGGCAGGAATTTAGGGTGAAAATAATGTTCGTTACTCACAGCGCTCTAAATTTTAACAAACGTGAGTTTATTTCAAATAAAGTACCATTTATCATAGTTAATAATCGTTCATCACTAAATAATAACACTCTCAGTGAGGGCTTAAATGAAACAGAACAATAACTCACGCTCGGCTAAACTACTGGACAAATCACGAAAAAATAATTGTGGTTTGTTTGGTGTAACTCTGAAGTTAAAGTGCCACAACCTCAAAGTATCCAAATTCCAAGTGCAGGTGACTCTTCCCACAGTAAAGTTTTAAAATTCAGACTATATGGCCTAATGTGCAACATTCAAAGTCCGCAATTTGAAAATATTATATTCACCAGCGACATATGTGTATGTCACATGTCTACGAGTCAACCTGTTCACCTGATGCGAAGTATTCTAAGTCCCCATATCTCAGAGTGTACACTATTGCCACACAGGAATATCATAATTCACGACTAAATGCTCATAAATATTTCAAATCACTCAAGTGTGACTTGCTGCCGCCCATTCGCCGTGTCTGTTCATCATACGCTGATTCATTTTGAATGTCTCATCTACCTAGCTGCACGTAACACATGGACTTTACGTATACGCATCTTGACAAGAAAGCTTAAGCGTCCATAAAGAGAAAAGAAAACAAAATGAAACTTCACCGTTTGAGGGCTTTGTAATGTTATTTCAATCTCGTAAAACAGTTTTGACCGCCTCTGAGGCAAGTTGGCCTAAAACTATAGTAACTAGCGTAAGTAGGCTGTTTATGTTTTCTCTATGTAAGTAGGCTGTTTATGTTTTCTTATTGGCAACGTTACGTAGCGCTCAATATGAAAATCACTGGCTGTGCTGTGTGCAGTCTGTGGCTAGTTTGCATTGTTGTCTGCCATTGTAGTGTTGGGCAGCGGCAGCTGGATGTGAACAGCGCGTAGCGTTGCGCAGTTGGAGGTGAGCCGCCAGCAGTGGTGGATGTGGGGAGAGACATGGCGGAGTTTTGAAATTTGTCATGAACTGCTATATTTATATATGATGATATCAAGGTAAATACATTGTTTGTTCTCTATTAATATCTTTCATTTGCTAACCATCCCTGTCAGTAGTTAGTGCCTTCCATAGTTTCAATCTTTTATTTAGCTGGCAGTAGTGGCGCTCGCTGTATTGCAGTAGCTTGAGCAGCGAAGATTTTTGTGAGGTAAGTGATTTGTGAAAGGTATAGTTTAATGTTAGTCAGGGCCATTCTTTTGTAGGGAATTTTGAAAGTCAGATTGTGTTGCGCTAACAAAATATTGTGTGTCAGTTTAAGCACAGTCTTGTATAATTGTTTAAAGGGGACGTTTCACTAGTACTTGATATCTTGCACATTGGCACTGGGTTAGAGTTAACGTCCTGAGCTGGTCCCACACACGTTCCAACAGGAGGACATCTGAGGATCTTGCCGACCGCAGGAGTACCCCAACATTACACATACAGTGCATTAACACACGTGCCATCTGTGGATGACTACTGTCCTGCTGAAATATGGCATAATGATACTGTTGCATGAGGCATAACGCATGCAGGTGCAGGTTAACTGTGATGTATCGTTGTGTCCTTATAGTTCCCTCCATCAATATAAGCTGTGATGGTCAAGTTATACATGATGGCTCTCGACACCATGAAGACAAGAGTATTACCACTGTCGCTCTCCAGAACCTTGGAAAAATTGGTTGTTTCACCAGTTCGACGCCAACCTCACCAATGATGGTCGTATGGGTTAGTGAAGAACCATGTTTCAAGACTGAACACAGTGCAATGTCATCCATCAGCAGACCATTTATCCCAATCGTAGCATCACTACAAATGTAGCCATGTGGGCTTGTGGTGTTGATAGCAGCCTACGTATAAGACAGACTTTATCCAGTTTGGCTGTTGCTAAACTCTCTCTAATGTTGTGTGAGGACACAGAACTTTGCAGGGAGTCCATCACATGTTCTCAGATGGCAGGTGCACATGTGAAGTGGGCGCATTGTATTTGGAGCACAGTATGGCATTCTTGTCCTGTGGTGCTCAGACCTGGTTGACCATATTATGCCACAAGTTGCCATACAGTCCACCATCGGGTCAGTCACACTCAAATGCCCTACAAATTTACCAATCGGTCAAATGGAGACGCACAATAAGGTCCATTTCAATCTCGTTGAGGTGCTGATAATAGTATCTCACATGTTCATATTGCATTTCCATGTCCTTCACAGTGGCCATTTAACATATGCTGCTGTTCACGCTGCTAATATATCTTGCCAGGCGTGGTAAGAACTCTAAATATCAACAACACTAATGCACTCTGGTGGCCATGCTACCTGTCGCAGGGAATTATAACTCTATTGATTTAAACACTCGCCAGTGATGTTTGTGTGTGTATACGAAGTTACTTTTATATTTAACCAGTTTTTCTGAGTGTTTCACTATGTCAGGATAGGATATAGTGGTGTCTCTGGGACAAATTTAACCTTCGGCTTTGTGTTGCCTACATCCAGAGCAGGAATCAATGACCTCTGAAATATACCTTGACACTGACTTTCAAAACGTTATGTCATGCTGCACCTTCTCTCCTCATTCCCCCTCCCCTCCCCACCTCCTCACCATCTCAAACCAATCACAGTGTTGTGTTAAAACTACAAAAACCAGTTAAAAACTCCAAGATGGCAGAACTATCCAATTTTATTAGTGGGAAATTAAAACCTCTACCCCACCCCTCTCCTCCATACCCTCTACTTCTAACCGTTCATAGTGCAATATAAGAATGAAACAGCCAATAAAAAATGCAAGTTTACAGAAATAGCTCAATTGACTAATGGAAAACTGAAAACGCTTCCGCCCTACACTTCACTCCTTATCTCCAACCAATCATTCCCAACTATTAAAAATCAAACAGCTTATCAAAAAATTCATGATGGCGGAAATTTAAAACACCTCTCCCCTCCTCTTTTCAATCAAACACAGTGAGCTATTAAATATGATCAGAAACTAGTTTCAATAAATAGATTAAAAAATCCAAGATTACATAACTAATACATAAACTTGTTGTAGCTGGGATTCACAGTCATAAAGAATTTTTTGAAGGACATCATCTTTCCGGCAGTGACTGTTATAAGTTTTTATTACACTATGCAATTTAGGCCTTAGGCCATTATCAAGTGCTGATATTATGGCTTTAAGTCATGTCAACGTAATGTAAGCTGACACATTTGTATGTCGTTGTCAATATTGTTAAATATACTCGTGGTGTTGTTACACAGTGCGAATATGTAACCAATGTTTACGTTTTTAAATGAATTTAATGTGTGTTACTTATATCAGACTGCTGTTGTGTATTAA
The DNA here is from genome assembly GCF_021461395.2 of Schistocerca americana. Classification (NCBI taxonomy): domain Eukaryota; kingdom Metazoa; phylum Arthropoda; class Insecta; order Orthoptera; family Acrididae; genus Schistocerca; species Schistocerca americana. The sequence goes on from NC_060119.1 coordinate 330,589,950, forward strand.
ACTATAATTAATTTAAGTAGTGCCAATAAGCAAACTGTCTTTTGACAAGTAATACAGAAAATTTAGATAAGGGAACATCCAGTCCGAAGTACTTGCAGACTTTACGTAATTGGCTCTTCCATATTAATGATGGAGGAGAGGAAAACAGAGGTGGTACATTGTGCAATGCGTCTTTATCCAGTTTTACGTAATAATCACGAAAATAGTGCGACTTAGTGCTGTTTTTACGCATCTTTTAATAATACATTCTTATTGGCTGGAAGGGACGGGGAGGGGGCTTGGGAGTATAAAACACAATTGAGCTAGTTGTTTTTGTAGAATTTATTTGCTAAAATAAATTCTGATCTGATGCATCATTTTAATACATCGCTGAGATTGATTGTAAAAGGGGGTGGGACATAAGATACAGTTGAGGTATTTCTGCATCTTTAATTTTTTGATTAGGTAGAAATAAGGGGGGGAAGGTTTTTAATTTTCCACTAGCACAACTGGGTTAATTATAGCACCTTGGATTTTTTGACTGGCTGTTTCATTTTTCACACTATGCTGTTATTGCTTGGTGGCAGGGGTGGGGGGTAAAGCGGGGACAGGGAGAGGGAGAGGAGGGGCATACTTACATAATGAGTAGAATTCGAACTCAAGCTCAAAGTCAAAGATCATTGACTGCTGCAGCTGTATGTTCGTAAAGGTCAAATTTGTCCCAAGGTGACCAGTCTCATCCTATTGTCACTGAGCGTAATCTGATTAGCTGTTGTCACACATGAGTGTACAAACAGTAATAAGTCAAATGAAACTCAGACCCATTCCCACAGCTGAGACTCCACTTAACGAGACAATGATGCGACTATAGAGTACGCGGGACAGTGGATATTATCTTTGGAGCTGAGCATACGATTCACTGGAAACTGCGCAAATCACGACAAAATCACTTTCTTGCTGCTGATTTTCCAAACCTCCATATTAGCTACAAAGGATCAGACAATTTCAACTTGTACCTACGCTATATGTTATGTCAAGTGATATGTGTGCCACGTGAGTTCGTAGCAGTAACAGATCCCAACATATCACTTCGTCGACTATTACCCATATCAGCGACCTCAGTAGTCAATAGACATTGTGAGAGAGCAGAATGGGGTGCTCCGCAGTCCTCAAGGGCTTCGAACTTTTGTCAGATGATTGGGTGTCACTTGTGTCATCCGTCTGTACACGAGACTTTACATTCCCAAACATCCCTAGTTCCACTGTTTCCAATGTGATAGTGAAGTGGAAACGTGAAGGGACATGTACAGCACAAAAGCAGACCGGGGTGGCCGAGCGGTTCTAGGCGCTACAGTCTGGAACCGCGCGACCGCTACGGTCGCAGGTTCGAATACTACCTCGGGCATGGATGTGTGTGATGTCCTTAGGTTAGTTGGGTTTAAGTAGTTCTAAATCCTAGAGGACTAATGACCTCAGAAGTTAAGTCCCATGGTGCTCAGAGCCATTTGAACAGCACAAAAGCGTACAGACCGACCTCATCTGTTGACTGGCAGAGACCGCCCACAGTTGAAGAGGGTCGTAATGTGTAATAGGCAGACATCTATCCAGACCATCAGACAGGAATTCCAAACTGCATCAGGATCCACTGCAAGTGCTATGACAGTTAATCGGGAGGTGAGAAAACTTGGATTTCATGATCGAACGGGTGCTCATAAGCCATGCATCACGCCGGTAAATGCCAAACGACGCCTCGCTTGGTGGGAGAAGCGTAAACGTTGGACGATTTAACAGTGGAAAAACGTTGTGTGGAGTGACGAATCACGGTACACAATGTGGCGACCCGGTGGCAGGCTCTGGGTATGGCGAATGCGGTGAACGTCATGTGCGAGCGTGTGTAATGCCAACTGTAAAATTTGGAGGCAGTGGTGTTATGGTGTGGTCGTGTTTTCATGGAGGAGGCTTGCACCGCTTGTTTTTTTGCGTTGAACTATCACAGCACAGGCCTACATTGATGTTTTAAGCACCTTCTCGCTTCACATAGTTGAAGAGTAATTCGGGGATGGCGACTGCATCTTTCAACACGATCGAGCACCTGTTCATAATGCACGGACTGTGGCTGAGTGGTTGCCCAGAGGCCTGACCTGAATCCTATAGAACACCTTTCGGATGTTTTGGAACGGTGATTTCATGCCAGGCCTCACCGACCGACATCCGACACCTCTCCTCAGTGCACCACTCCGTGAAGAATGGTCTGCCATTCCCAAAGAAACCTTCCAGCACCTGATTGAACGTATGCATGGGATAGTGGAAGCTGTCATCAAGGCTAAGGGTGGGCCAACACCATATTGAATTCTAGTTTTACCGACGGAGGCGCCATTAACTTGTAAGTCATTTTGAGCCAGGTATACGGATACTTTTGATCACATAGTGTATTTGTTATATAAAAGCTTAAGATGGTATGGTTTATCGAAAAAGTGACACATGCACATTTCACTATTAACTTACACAAGCTGTAGCATAGCCATTACTAAAAACAGTGATCCAGGGAGTGTGGAATTTGTTTCTTGGCCCACTCCCAAAGGATGAGAGGTAGGCAAGAAATTCACAGTCCTCTCGCGTCTGCTGTGTCGTATGTCTGCAGTGGCGACACCTGAGTTGAAAACCGAGTGTCAAGACTACACAGCGATGTGTGGCGTAAGCAGTCACCCAATGGATCGTCGGCTGGAAGCTGCTCAGATCGTCCCTCAGCCTATCGATGTAGATGCTCAGGAGGTCGCCGATTCGGCGCCACTTGCCGGCTAGACGGCCAGAATTTATACGCATCAGGGCCGGTTTGTTGAAGAGCCAACGCCCCACATCGTCCACTTGCCATGATGCTGGCGCAGTGTTCGGATTTCGGAAATGTCGTTGGTCATTGACCAACCGGTTGTGCCAGTGTACCGTGAAGGGCATAGTGGCGAAATGTTGCGCTAGCTGATTGCGAGAAGAAGCGAGATTACGGCGCACTACATCTATATAAATAAAAATGTAAGTGTTCGTTTGTTCAAAATGGTATATCTTCGAAAGTTCTTGAACGATTGCTTTGAAATTTGGCACAAAATTGAATTCTAATTCGGATGTGTTCTTAGATACCTTAAAAATGTTCAAATGTGTGTGAGATCGTATGGGACTTAACTGTTAAGGTCATCAGTCCCTGCGCTTACACACTACTTAACCTAAATTATCCTAAGGACAAACACATACACTCATACCCGAGGGAGGGCTGGAACCTCCGCCGGGACCAGCCGCTCAGTCCATGACTATGACTGCAGCGCCTTAGACCGTCGGCTAACCCCGTGCAGCTGAGATACCTTATTCTTTAATATATGATATATTACGTACACGTAACTTTTCGAGAATTTTTGTAACGATTGATGTCCATTTTTGTATTATATATACTTATCAATAGATAAAGGAGACACGCTCGTATACCAGCAGAACTTGTGTCAAAATTTAAAAACAGTCCATCAAAAACTTTCGGATACTTGCGATTAGGTACATCTGCGTTTCTATACAAACACAAATGTAGATGTTCGTTTCTTCAAAATCTCAAACCTCCGTACGTTCTTCACGAACTGCTTTGAAATTTTAACAGAACGTTCCATTCGAATACTCAAGCGTTTTTGTATACCTACTGGAACTCCATCTGATATGTATGTAATATATATCTGTAATGAAAGGAGAAACATTATAAAAGTGTAAATGCAGGTTTGTTCAAAACGTAAATCTCCATAAGTTCATGACCGACTGCCTTGAAATTTTGATGCAATGTTGAATCGTAACACAGGCATGTTTTTAAGTACAAAAAATGTGTGTGAAATCCCATGGGACTTAACTGCTAAGGTCATCAGTCCCTAAGCTTGCACACTACTTAACCTAAATTATGTTCTTAGGTACCTAAAGTGAAAGTGTTATTACCAAAAATCTCAAGGTGTACGTTTCTGATTTACTGAAGCTTTTCACACTTTAAAACGTTTAGACACATAGGGACTAATACTTGTAATAAATAAATATGTATACAAAATATACAAAGTGAAACGTTGTTACCAAACAGGGAAGTTGTACTTACGGATCATTGCTTTATGATTTAAATACTACAATCAGAATTTCCCGTAAAAATAAACAAGGTTCAAGGTCTGAGACGAGCAGAAGGGAAGGTGGACAGAGGGGTCGTAGGAAACGGGCACGGAAAACGGGAAGGAGGAGAGGACAGAGAAGGAGAGGGAGTAGAAAGTGGTCACACAAGGGCAGAAGAGGTGACTAAGAGGGGAGGAGAGAGGTGGCAGGAGGAGATTGAGAGACAGAGGGGGGGGGGGGGGTGGGAGAAGACGATTGAGAAAGAGGGGCAGGTGATGAACAAAGAGAGGGGGGAAAGAGGAGGAGATGGACACAGAAATGGGGAGGGGGAGATGGACAGAGGCAGTGGAGACAAGGAGATTAGGACGTGTATCCAATTCCCATACGTATTGGAAACGGTATTTTCTTTTTTCCTTATTTCCCATTGAAGCAGACCGAGCCACAGCTAAGTGTGGCTGCGTACAGCAGTTATGGCATAGAAATGTAATAAATTATAGACTGTTCTGTACGAAACCACAAAAGATGTTGCGTTGTCTTACACGAGTAATTCTGACTTCAATACCAGCGGCGTGTGCTGGTGCAGGCAGCGGTTCTAGGCGCTTCAGTCTGGAACCGCGCGACCACTACGGTCGCAGGTTCGAATCCTGCTTCGGGCGTGGATGTGTGTGAGGTCCTTAGGTTAGTTCGGTTTAAGTAGTTCTGAGTTCTAGGGGACTGATGACCTCAGATGTTAAGTCCCATAGTGCTCAGAGCCATTTGAACCATTTTGTAATTCCTAGGCATTTAGCTGAATTTACTTACGGCCTTTGGCTTTGATTGATTTGTCGTACAACCGAATTTTAACGGATTCCTTTTAGCACTCGTATGGGGAACCTCACACACTTTTCATTATTTAAGACCAATTGCAATATTTCGCACCTATCCGATATCTTATCTAAATCCTTTTACAGTTGGTTTTGATCATCTGATGATTTTCCTGGACGATAAACAACAGCGTTATCTGCAAATAACCTAAGACAGCTGTTCAGATTGTCTCCTAAATCGCTTTTACAGATAAGGAACAATAGAGGACCTATAACACTACCTTGAGGAAAGCTAGAAATCTCTTCAGTTTTATTTGATGACTTTGCATCAGTTACTACAAACTGTGACCTCTCTGACAGGAAATCACGAACCCCGTTGCATATCTGAGACGATATTCCACAAGAACGAAATTTGATTACAAACCGCTTATGACGTACTCTGTTAAAAGCCGTTTGGAAATCCAGAAATACAGAATCAGTTTGAGATACCCTCTCGATAAAACTCACTTCTTCATGAGAATAAGAAGACGTGCTTCAGAAGAATGAAATTTTCTGGCTCCTTGGTATGTGTCAATATACCGTTCTCTTCGAGGTAATTCATAATGTTCGAACACACGTTAATGACATGGGCCTGTAATGTAGTGGACTAGTCCTACTACTTTTCTTGAACGTTGGTGAGTCCCGTGCAGCTTTTCAGTCTTTGGGTGCAAAAGGTTGTATATGATTGTTAAGAATGGAACTATTGCATCAGCATATCCTGAAAGGATACTAATAGATATACAATCTGGAAAGGAAGACTTGCTTTTATTACGTGCTTTAAGTTGTTTCTTTACTCTACTTCTGACTTACTCACGTGGGCAGTTGTTCTTGATTCGAATTCTGAAATATTTACTTCGACTTCTTTGGTGAAGAAATTTCGGAAACCTGTGTTTAGTAACTCTGCTTTAGCAGCTCTGTCATCAATAGTATTTCCATTGCTATCGAACAGAGAATACACTGATTGGTTATACCCATTAGCATACTATAGACACGACAAGAATCTCTTTAGATTTTCTTCCAGGCTTCGAGACAAAGTTTCGTTGTGGCAGATATAAGTATCACACATTGAATTCCGCACTAAATTTCGAGCGTCCGTAAAAGACCGACAGTCTTGGGGGATTTCGTGTTTTTTAAATTTGGCATGCTTTTCCATTGTTTCTGCAACCCCTTTGTTTGTTAATTTATTTGGTATAAGTCTCTCAATTGCTGTCGATACTATTTCTTTTAATTCAAGACCATCTGGTCTGCACTTACATTTTTACTTGGGAAGGAGCGGAAATTGTCTCTCAGGAAGCGGACAAGCGCATTTTTATCTGATTTTTTGAACAGTTATAGTTGTCGTTTATTTTGGTGGATTTTGGAGTTACGATATTCAGTCCCGCAACGACGACCCTGAGTTCGCTAATCGCTATATCTGTTTTGGTGCTCGTTATTAGTTAAGGATTATTTGCTTAATGTGTTTCCACAACCCTTTACTATTCGAGTGGGCCTGTAAATTAATTGCTCGAAATGTATGTCAGAGAATGCATTTAGTATGATTTCGAATCATGTTTTATGCGTATCACCGCATTTAAACAAGCATTTTCTACAAAATGTCGAGGTTAAATTAAAGTCACCACTAACTATAATTGTATGAGTCGGGTATGTGTTTGAAATTAAACTAGAACTATGCATTTACTACGTTTTGCACAGCACACTTTTTTGTATACCGCCGTTATTTTTTATTTTTTATACTAAGTGTGTATCGTGTTTTGTAGCGCTACCAACGAAACATTGCACTTATTTGTCTTTGACCATTACTTTCTTCTTTTAGTTAATTTTATGTGAGCTTTTCAATTTGATTATATTGTTGTGTATTTATATACTTTGTAAGAGTTACGAAGGAATGATGTTGGAGTTTTTCTATGTGTGGGGGAGGGAGAACCAGACATAAGTGCATATTAGCGTGATGGAGAAGTCCACAGCTCGTGGTCTCGAGGTAGCGTTCTCGCTTTTCTTTGTTATTATGTCATCAAATATAAATTTTTCTACACGATTACAGAACTGGTTTTTGTCTAGCGTTTTGTTATTCTTCGGAATTCAGCATCCTTATGTATCTCTCCAAAGTTAGCGTAGATGTACCATCTTTCATTATGAGTTTGGAAGAGGTTGGTGAATATAGCTCGTTGAAACTTACCTCAGAACTAAAAGCTTCTTTCTTCTTCTTTCCCTGTCTTTTCATAACACTATACAACTTTTCAGTGGTCTGGATCATCACTTTTTCAACATCCTACATATTTTGTAGAATTTCGTCATTTTCCTCACGCATTCCATTCATTCTCTACAGCAACAATGAATTGAGCCGTGAACAAGTTAATATTTTCCTTACTTTCATTTAGGAAAAATATTGTGCAGACACTTTTTCAAGATCATACGCTTTATTGTCCATATCACAATATACAATATTTCCAACGCTCATTGTCCAATTCACCGATTAAGTTTTGGTATCCTATAATCATCTCACAATAAGCCTGTGACTTATTTCCAAGTCATATCACTAATCACTAGTAAGAATAATTTCAAAGGTGGAGTATGTTAAGCTCACTCACAAGATCTTTACTGGCAAGATTTCTATTCCAAACGTTTCAAAAATCTAGTGCTGGTATGTTACGTTTAACCGTTTTACCACCAACTCTATCGTGAGTTGACACCGTTGTTTTCGAAAGACTAGGTCATCATGAGAAGTCCAGACTCTGTGATACACATTTTGTTTCTTTAATTCGGTCATTTCCTGTACCATCTCAAGTCCTCTGCCGTTAACCAGAGCTAATTCCTACCCACTTAGAAGAAATTTATCTCTACCCTCTTTTTGACAAGGCAACCGCTTGAAAGAGGAAGACTTCTTAACCACAAGTCTTCTTGTGTTATCATTCGCAAAATAATCGGTGGTTGATATCTTACTGTGGTAATTAGATTAGTAAAGCTCGCTAACAAGTAGCCCACAAAATAGACGATAACCAATAAAGAATGGTGGCAAACTTTGTTTTTAAGGTAAAATGCTATTCTGAATTTCAGACTATCATGTGGTTCATGCATCACCAGTACGAAGTACGCCACAGAACTGATTCGGCGTTGTTAACATGAGGTTATTAATATACACGTTCCAGTGCTGTTTCAGGACCCAACAGTTCAGTCGCACAGTCCGAGCGCGCATCAACTTTCTGTGGAGAATCGTGTGACAGTTCACGTCACGTGATCTTCTATGACATTCTCAGGTGTGCTTATAACGACTACTTCCACACGCCAATCGAAGACCTCCTTTCACCTTCCGCAGAAACCAAGGCCATCACTACTGTGGTGATATGTATTTCCGTTTCACACATTTTACTTTATTACTACTCTAATTACCGTTCCGTGCTCTTTTCTTAACAAAAACATAAGGTCTCTTCATTTGGAATTATTTGTTGTAACGCTCAAGTAGTTCAACTGTCAATGCAAAATATTCTTACTCTGCAAGTCACATTACACCCTCCCAGGTGAGACCATCGCATCGAAGGCACTTTCAGTGCTGGGCGGGAGCATTTGCAAGTTTTAATAAAACCGTGGGCTGTATCTGTGGTAGTGTAGCAACCAGAATCGTCACTCAAACCGGAGTGGTCTCGTCAGGGGAACCAAAGTGTGTCCTACAACACAGGAGAAGGAGGGTACTAGAGGCGTGGTGGAGGAAGCTTCCCAAAGGAGACAGAAGTCTAGCAGAAAGCATATCAAAAGGCGAGGTAGATCTCTTAAGCAATGAAAGGCAACCTAACAAGGAGAAGGTACTCCCATTTAAAATTCAGTCTCACAAGGTGCGGGCTGTGCGATAGGCTGGTACTATATATAGAGAGAGAGAAATACACAGGGTGGTCCATTGATCGTGACCTGGCCAAATATCTCACGAAATAAGCATCAAACGAAAAAACTACAAAGAACGAAACTTGTCTAGCTTGAAGGGGGCAACCACATGGCGCTATGGTTACCCAGCTAGATGGCGCTGCCATAGGTCAAACGGATATCAACTGCGTTTTTTTAAATAGGAACCCCAATTTTTTATTACATATTCGTCTAGTACGTAAAGAAATATGAATGTTTTAGTTGGAGCGCTTTTTTCGCTTTGTGACAGATGGCACTGTAATAGTTACAAACGTATGGCTTACAATTTTAGACGAACAGATGGTAACAGGTAGGTTTTTTAAAATTAAAATACAGAACGTAGGTACGTTTGAAAATTTTATTTCGGATGTTACGATCTGATACAAGTACCATTGTGAACTTATCAATTCTGAGAACGCATGCAGTTACCGCATGATTACCTGTAAATACCACATTAATGCAATAAATGCTCAAAATGATGTCCGTCAACCTCAATGCATTTGGCAATACGTGTAACGACATTCCTCTCAACAGCGAGTAGTTCGCCTTCCGTATTGTTCGCACATGCATTGACAATGCGCTGACGCATGGTGTCAGGCGTTGTCGGTGGATCACGATAGCAAATATCCTTCAACTTTCCCCACAGAAAGAAATCCGGGGACGTCAGATCTGGTGAACGTGCGGCCATGGTATGGTGCTTCGAGGACCAATCCACCTGTCATGAAATATGCTATTCAATACCCCTTCAACCTCAGGCGCGCTATTTGCCGGACATTCATCATGTTGGAAGTACATCGCCATTCTGTCATGCATTGTAACATCTTGTAGTAACATCGGTAGAACATTACGTAGGAAATCAGCATACATTGCACCATTTAGATTGCAATCGATAAAATGGAGGCCAGTTATCCTTCCTCCCATAATGCCGCACCATACATTAACCCTCCAAGGTCGCTGATTTCTCACTTGTCGCAGCCATCGTGGATTTTTCGTTCGCCCAATAGTGCATATTACGTTACTTAAAATCCGTCTTGTTTGCTAATTTTTTTTTTTATTATTCATATGACCGGTTTCGGTTCATTCAGAACCATCTTCAGATCTGATATTACAGTTACAGAAGTAACCAGTCCAAATCCAGCAACTTTCACATGCTACGTCACAGTTACTTCTGTGACTGTAATATCAGATCTGAAGATGGTTCTGAATGAACCGAAACCGGTCATATGAATAATAAAAAAAAATAAAATTGCAATCAAGACGGATTTTAAGTAACATTATAAAATCACTGATTGCTGTTATCCCATAAGACATTATGTCTGTTTTTGCAAAGTGCATATTATGCCGGTTTACGTTACCGCTGTCGGTGAATGACGCTTCGTTGCTAAATAGAACGCGTGCAAAAAATCTGCCATCGTCCCGTAATTTCTCTTGTGCCCAGTGGCAGAACTGTACACGACGTTCAAAGTCGTCGCCACGCAATTCCTGGTGCATAGAAATATGGTACAGGTGCAATCGATGTTGATGTAGCATTCTCAACACCGACGTTTTTGAGATTGCCTGCTACTGATGTGCGTATTAGCAGTGACAGCAGCTAAAACACCTACTGGGGCATCATCATTTGTTGCAGGTCGTGCGTGACATTTCACATGTGCCTGAACACTTCCTGTTTCCGTAAATAACGTAACTATCCGGCGAACGGTCCGGACACTTGGATGATGTTGTCCAGGATACCGAGCAGCATACATAGCACACGCCCGTTGGACATTTTGATCACAACAGCCATACATCAACACGGTATCGACCTTTTCCGCAATTGGTAAACGGTCCATTTTCACACGCGTGATGTATCACAAAGTAAATACGGTCCGCAGTGGCGGAATGTTACGTGATACCACGTACTTATAAGTTTGTGACTGTTACAACGCCTTCTTTCACAAAGCGAAAAAAGTGGTCCAACTAAAACATTCATATTTCTTTACGTACTACTCGAATATGTAATAAAAAATGGGGGTTCCTATTTTAAAAAAACGCAGTTGATATCCGTTTGACCTATGGCAGCGCCATTTAGCGGGCCACCCATAGCGCCATAAGGCTTCCCCCTTCAAGCTAGACAAGTTTCGTTCTTTGTAGTTTTTTTCGTTTGATGCTTATTTCGTGAGATATTTGGCCTGCTCTCTATGAATGGACCACCCTGTGTATATATATATCAAGGATGACGACAAGGCTATGATAAAGGAAAATGAGTTTGTATTAAAAACATTTTATGTACAGGAACTTGTAATATAACGGAAGTTTGTAATGAAGAGGAAGGCTGTAGAAAATTTGAAACGAAAAGTACAAATATAATAACAGAAACAAAGAAAAAACTAAGAGAAACAAAGGATTAAAGAAATTTCACATCAGTTTAGAGTGGAGTCTGGCGACTGCAATGAGCAGTGAGTGGAATAGATATTCTACAGGTAAAAAAGGAAAACAATGACTTTTTATGACTAAGTAAATGAAAGAATGCTAGCTTTAGAACTGATATAGGGCATCTACGCACATGAAGGAAAAGGCTAAGATTCTGAAATATTTTACGAACAACTGAAAAAACAAGTAAAGAAATATAACAAAAATGAGCCATTCTTAATATTAGGAAACTTAAATGCGGGAATAGGAAAAGGAACAATAGTAAATGCAATAGCCACATTTGGTGAAATAATTTTCAATGAAAATTTTATGAAATTGAGTAAGTTTGCTACGTTTCATCAGTTAAATACTAAAGTACCTTTTTTTAGAAAGGAAGACATAAATAAATACACCTCAAACACAAAATGTCCATACTCAGCAGTAGATTATGTACTAGCTAACAAAATACTCAAAATTTTGATACATTTGTATTTAGAGCTAATAATAAAGGCTATGATCGCCGGACGAAGCAAACAAATGTAAAGAAGACCCATAGCCAGACATTGAAATTTTATATTCGTCCCACACAAGAAAGAATCTTAGAAAATTTATATAAAAACAGACTCACACACAAACGACAAAGGGCTGAAACTAGAGACAATATTGTAGAAGAATAAAAAGACTAAAAACAGCAATGTTGAAAATAGTTACATCGATACTAGGCAAAAGCGAAACATCAAACTGTGAAAGCCAATTGAAAATATGGAACACAGAAATAGCCAACAACATTAAAGAGAAAAAAATGCTTATAATGGCTATTTATAAATATAGATGAATGAAGCCTGAGAAATACAGAAACAGAAAAGAAATAAAAAAAATTAGTAACAAGATACAAAACAGAATACTGGAAATATTCATTGCTAATGTTGAACACGACATTCATGGAAGACAGAGTATATGGTTTAAATTTATGAAACATATTAATAAAACTGAGAAATATTCTGCAAAAATTAAGATAATAACAGGAAATAATGAATACAACATTACAGGAATTTATGATATGATGAAAACAATAATGAAAATTATTGTACAAAAACTGATAATACCTTAGTAGATAAAATAGAAATAATTCAAAGCAGCCATAAAAGAAACAAAAAATAGAAAAACTACTGGTCTAGATGGAATTAAAGCTGAGTTAAACAAGTATAGATGGATAATTTTAGGATTTTTCTTTCTCCATCTTTTAAATATATTGGAAGAACTCTTCTGTACCTTAAAAATTGAAGAAAGCGTACGTTATTTCTACATTTAAAAAACGTAATAGGAAAGACACAGAAAATTCATGAAGAATACATATACTAAACCCAAGATTTAAAAGATATGGAGAAATTCTGAATCAAGTATACTAAACTATCACTGATGCAATAAGTTCAGAAGAACAGTCAGATGTCAGGAAGGGATTTTTGTGTAATTATATTTACAATAAGAAAAATTGTTAAAAACACCAGGATTTCGGTTTAGACTCACAACTGGCATTTAGTGTGTATGAGAAAGACTTTGATAACATAAAATGAGCCATTTTCTGGAAAATATTAGAAATAAGTGTTTCTTTCTATACACTTTATTTATACGTTCAGGCTCAAAAATGTAAGGTGTGCTGATGACGTAGTTATAAAGTGGAAGGATGAATTATAGTCACGAATCAAAATAAGATCATACCATTAAATACTCTATTACATGTTGATGACCAGATACTTGGCCAGTAAACAGAAAGTAATTTACAAAGAGGAGTATACAGTTTGAGCCAAAATGCAGTATACTAGAGTTTAAGGTAGTATATGCGAATAACATAAAAATAACGGCTTTCAAAGGAAAGAATCCAGACAGATGCAAAACAGTAAATGAGAAAATTTTATAATAATTACACTACTGCCCATTAAAAATGCTACACCACGAAGATGACGTGCTACAGAGGCGAAATTTAACCGACAGGAAGAAGATGCTGTGATATGCAAATGATTAGCTTTTCAGAGCATTCACACAAGGTTGGCGCCGGTGGCGACACCTACAACGTGCTGACTTGAGGAAAGTTTCCAACCGATTTCGTACACACAAACAGCAGTTGACTGGCGTTGCCTGGTGAAGCGTTGTTGTGATGCCTCGTGTAACGAGGAGAAATGCGTACCATCACGTTTCGGACTTTAATAAAGGTCGGATTGTAGCCGATCGCGTTTGCGGTTTATCGTATCGCAACATTACTGCTCGCGTTGGACGAATTCCAATGATTGTTAGCTGAATACACAATCGGTGGGTTCAGGAGGGTAATACAGAACGCCATGCTGGATCCCAGCGGCCTCGTATCACTAGCAGTCAAGATGACAGGTATCTTATCCGCATGGCTGTAACGCATCGTGCAGCCACGTCTCGATCCCGGAGTCAACAGATGGGGACGTTTGCAAGACAACAACCATCTGCACGAACAGATCGACGACGTTTGCAGCAGCATGAACTGTTAGCTCGGAAACGAATGATTGCGGTTACCCTCGACGCTGCATCACAGACAGGAGCGCCTGCGATGGTGTACTCAACGACGAACCTGGGTGCACGAATGGCAAAACATTTTTTCGGATGAATCCAGGTTCTGTTTACAGCATCGTGTTGGTCGCATCCGTGTTTGGCGACATCGCGGTGAACTCACATTGGAAGCGTGTATTCGTCATCGCCATACTGGCGTATTACCCGGCGTGATGGTATGGGGTGCCATTGGTTACACGTCTCGGTCACCTCTAGTTCGCATTGACGGCACTTTGAACAGTGGACGTTACATTTCAGATGTCTCACGACCCATGGCTCTCCCTTCATTCGATCCCTGCGAAACCCTACATTTCAGCAGGATAATGCACGACCGCATGTTGCAGGTCCTGTACGGGCCTTTCTGGATACAGAAAATGTTCGACTGCTGCCGTGGCCAGCACATTCTCCAAATCTCTCACCAATTGAAAACGTCTGGTCAAGCAACTGGCTCGTCACAATACGCCAGTCACTACTCTTGATGAACTGTGGTATCGTGTTGAAGCTGCATGGGCAGCTGTACCTGTACACGCCACTCAATGCCCAGGCGTATCAAGGCCGTTATTACGGCCAGAGGTGGTTGTTCTGGGTACTGATTTCTCAGGATCTATGCACCCAAATTGCGTGAAAATGTAATCACATGTCAGTTCTAGTATAATATATTTGTCCAGTGAATACCCGTTTATCATCTGCATTTATCTTCTGCACTTTAATGGCCAGTAGTGTATCCCTCTTCAGTTACCTAGAACGTGATATTAGTTTCAACTATGACAATGATACTGAGGAGAACGTTAATAAATTTGAAGCTGTCTGCGGAACAACTGGAAGAACTTTGGAAAGAAAAACATAAAAAGGAAATACTAATGAAATTCTATGAAGTTATGGTTGTACCTACTCTTGCCTATGGTGCCAAATTATAGACCTACCAAAAAAAAAAAAAAAAAAAAAAACCTCACAAATACAGGCAGCAGAGATGAAAGTCATGAAATATCTAAGAGACTCTTATAAAATGTATAAAATAAGAAATGAAACAATAAATTCAGTTTTTAAAATATTTTCAGTTAATGATAAGGCAGAACAGAATAGAATAAAACGGAAGCGTCACGTTGATAGAATGAAGAAAACACTTCACCAAAAACTAAATTAAATATCAGCAACAGGAAACAAAGTAGTGGAGAGACTTCATAGGAGATGAATGGATGATAAAAATCGGAACAGGTGACTATAATTAAAATGATGATGATGAGATGATGTGATGATGACGATGATGATGAAGCCACCTTACGATATTAGACACAGAAACAAATATTACGTATACACCTGTCTCGATCTCAAAACTAAGGAAAAGATGTTGCATGTAATAACTATTTCTGTAGGAGAGTTGGGAATCAGTAGATTCTCCCCTCCGTTAGGTGGTCAGCCGCGGTGGTCTAACGGTTCTGGCGCTGCAGTCCGGAACCGCGGGACTGCTACGGTCGCAGGTTCGAATCCTGCCTCGGGCATGGGTGTGTGTGGTGTCCTTAGGTTAGTTAGGTTTAAGTAGTTCTAAGTTCTAGGGGACTTATGACCTAAGATGTTGAGTCCCATAGTGCTCAGAGCCAGCCTCCGTTAGGTCAGGTAATCTAGAGGGAGAACGTCTTTCCAGTAAAGTGTTGGTGGAACTGGAGTATAGAAGGGAGCTATATTATATATTGTAAGTATTGCGATAGGAGAGAGAATCGCATTTATCCGTGGAATACTAAACATAATCGGTATTGTTTTTTTCCTGGTATTAGAATCAGGAACTAATATTGAACTGCTATTTTTCTGGATTTTATGATGAAAGTGTTAGATATTTCAATTTCTTTATACCAGAATCAGCCTTATTCCTTGTTTTAGCGCCGGACGGAGTGGCCGTGCGGTTCTAGGCGCTACAGTCTAGAGCCGGGCAACCGCTACGGTCGCAGGTTCGAATCCTGCCTCGGGCATGGATGTGTGTGATGTCCTTAGGTTAGTTAGGTTTAATTAGTTCTAACATCTAGGCGACTGATGACCTCAGAAGTTAAGTCGCTTAGTGCTCAGAGCCATTTGAACCATTTGAACCTTGTTTTAGCCAAACCAGTCAAATTAACGTAAATCTCTCACCTACACTCTACCATCGCTTTGTCGCTGCAGTTTTTATACTGTGTAAGTACATTTTTTTCTTATCAAATTACCGGAACCAGCTATTTACCTAGATATATTATGTGATGATTATAAAGTTCAGTTTTCACGTCTTTCCTGCATCATCAATAAGATCCCGGTCAGTGTAAACACATTACGATCTTGCTGCCAAGCAATGTGTTTCCAGATGTGGGAATGTTTCCTTGCTGTCATTATTTCCTTTCTCAGATGGAGAGAGTGTCTCAGACTGCTTGACTTTGTAGGTATTAAACTATAAAGTATATCCACTACAACAAGTTTACTGATCATTAGAAACGAATATCGTGTCCTTTGAAAGTGAACTCCGTAGCTATAGCGAACGCTATGCGCTGTCCTGTTACTGCAACCTTCCATCGTCTGGTTGCTGAAAGATGTCCCGGGAAGTCCTGTATTGTGGTAGGATGCTACCTCCTGGGTCTCTGCCTGCAGTGCTGGCCTCCGTCATGACCTTTGCGGCGCTTATGTTGCTCTAGGGCATTTCGCGACTTTACCTCGAACAGTGATTCACAACAGGCTTTCCCCGCTGGGAAGAGTGACCGTTTGTCACCAGTCTCGCTACGACACTGTCGCTCATCACTCCAAGACCGGCCGAGCGAAATCGCACAGTGATAAGACATGGGATTCGTACGCCGGAAGGCACCAGCTGACCATCCACAGTTTCCGTGACTTCCTTGTATCTCTTAAGCCGAACGATTCCTATGAAAGAGCATGGCCTATTTCCTTCCATACCCTTATCCTATCTTAGCTTGTGCTCCGTCGTTCACGCGGTCTTAAACCCTAATCTTATAAGAAATACTTAAAGGTAGCCCTTAGCCAGCCGTGATCTTTTAGTTCGAACTGACACATATATTGAGCTAAAACAATATGATGCTGTCAAGCTGTTCAACTTGAAGGCTCATCACGTTGTACGGTAAGTATACACTGAGGTGACAGAAATCATGAGATACCTCCTAATATCGTGTCGGAGTTCCTTTGCGTAGTCCAGCCACTCGAAGTAGCATGGACTCAACAAGTCTTTGGTAAACTCCTGCAGAACTATTGAGCCATGCTGCCTCTACAGCTGTCCATAATTGCAAAAATATTGCCGGTGAAGGATTTCGTGCACGGACTGAGGTCTAGATTATGTCGTTGAGATCCATGTCGGGTGATCTGGATGGTCAAATCATTCACTCGAACTCTCCTGAATGTTGAAGGTTTCTCGGGTCTCCAGCCGGGTAGTAGCGATGTTTCGGGAAATGTCATACTACCCATCTTCTGGCGAAGTGTCGAGATTCGCGGAGAGCGGGCTATTTATATGCGCGGTCACCCCCTCCACTAGACCTCGGGTTGATGCGGTGGACTAGCGGTGTGCGCGCGGTGGCGGGGATGGCGCTCGATCCCAGCGGCCGCGTTCGGTTCTCGGTGTAAGCATTTTGTCTGCGTCCGCGGCGGAGGACGTTCACGGGCACGCTCCCGACGGATTGCCGCAGGGTTCCATGCTGCGCTGAGTTGGTATCTCCCTCATCTCTGTTGACCAGATTGTCGTGAATCCTTATTTCTGTGGATACTTTGATAAAGCTTTCCCAGAAGCCAGATGCTCGGCACAGTACGTTCGTGTTTTCGAAGTTGAAGGTGTGTACTTCATTTATGCTGTGTTCTGCTATGTCTGATTTTTTTGTGTGAACTAGTCGCACACATCGGGCATATAAATAGCCCGCTCTCCGCGAATCTCGACATTTCGCCAGAAGATGGGAAGTATGACACTTCCCGAAACGTAGTGAGATATCAACGCTACCACCCGGCTGGAGACCCGAGAAACCTTCATCGATAGTTTACGCCGGGAAAGCCTACAGTCTCCTGAACGTTCTTCAAACCAGTCTTGAACAGCTGTGGCACGGTGAGTTGACACATTGTTATTCATAAAAATTCGTCGTTGACTGCGAACAAGAAGTCCATGATGGTCTACAAATGACCTCCAAGCCGAAAATGAACATTTCCAGTCAATGATCAGTTCAACTGGTCCACAGGACCCTTCCATTCCACGGAAACACAGCCCACAGCATTATGCAGCAACCACCAGCTTCCATAGGGCCTTGTTACAACTTGGGTCCATGGCTTAGTGGGGTCTGTCCTACGCCCGAACCCTATCATCAGCTCTTATAACATGAAATCGGGATTCATCTAATGATGCCAGTCGTCTAGGATCCTAACGATATGGTAACGAGCTCAGGAGAGACGCTACGGGCGATGTTGTACAGTTATCAAGGGTATCCACATCGGTCGCCTCCTGCCATAGTTCATTAAAGCAAAATTTCGCCGCACTTTCGTAAAGGGTACGTTCGTAGTACGTTCCACATTGATTTCTGTGGTTGTTTCAAGCAGGCTGTTAGTACTGAGAAATCTATTCAAACGCCGCTTCTCTCGGTCATTAAGTGAAGGCCGACGGCCACTACGTTGTCCGTGGAGAGAGTTAGTGCCTGAAATTTCGTATCCTCTCTTGACACTGTGGATCGTGGAATATTTAATTACCTAACGATTTCCGAAATAGAATGTCCATGCGTCCAGTTCCAACTCCCATTCCATATTCAGACTCCGTTAATTCTCTTCCTGTAGCCATAATCAATCGGAAACCGTTTCCCGTGAATCACCTGTGTATAAATGATAGCTTCGACAATGTACTTCCCTTTTATACAGAGTGTCGCGATCCTACGCCCTCTGTATATGGACACATCGCTATCCCACGGCTATAGTCACCTGAGTGCATACGCATAGCAGAGACGAACTGGAAATTACTCTCAAGGAGATACGGACTGCAAATGACGAACCAAACTAACAAAAGTGACTTTGACAAACGGAAGGGTGCTATGGCCCTGCGACTGTTGTGTACATCTAGGGAAAATGGTTGAAGGACGGTGAAGCCACAAATAAGCGACAAGGTGTTGGATGTCCATGCACCATTACAGAAAGTCCAGGTCCCGAGACTTGCTCAGTCCACGTATCTGCATGGCAGACGATATGTGGCAGATCAGGCGACGGAGTACAATGCTGGTGCAGGCACTTGTTCCAGAGAAGACCGTTCAGTGCACATTTTTGAACTTGTGACTACAGCAGATGGCCCCAACTTATTACTGTATTCAGCCACCGAGATACGATTTTAGTGGGAATAAGATCATCTGGACTGGAAATTTGTCGACTGGTTTGTTGAATCACAATTCTTGTCGGGATATTCCATCATCCATCATCTGATTCGAACACTGACTGCGTCATGGATCCAAAACAGTGGGGACAGTTTTATGCTATGAGGGACATTCGCCTGGGTCTTCATGAGACTTGTAGAAATCGAAGGCACCATTACAGTTGTGAAGTATGTGAACATCACTGTAGACTACCTGCAGACTGTCAAGTATAGTTTCGTCCCCGACAGCGGTGGCGTCTTCCTGCAGGATAACGATCTACGTCAAAACGCTAAAATCGTACTACAGCAGTCTCAGGAGCATGATAATGAAATCACGTTCATGTCTAGCACACCAAATTCACCTCTGCCGAACCTGACTGAACACTCGTAAGACACTATCCAGCGCCAGCTCTACATCTACATACCACCAGACACTAATTTATGGAAACTGCATATATTTTGCGTTAACATCTGGTTCCTCTGGCAATCTCCCAAAGATTTGTCGAAACCATGACAAGTAAAATCACTGCTATACTGTCTTCCAAAGGTGGACCAACGCGCTATTAAACTGTTTCGCACCATCAGTGTAGGATTTACTAATAATAATTTATCATACTGGTAGTTTTACGTTAATTGTGCTATGATGGACAGCAGCTTACAATGTTAGTGTCCTGTTTTTCACATTTATGTATCATGCACTTAAGTAATGTTTATGAAAACGCTAAAATACTATTAACTAAATTTCTCCACAGTTACTGCTCACCTACTTGAAATTTCTATGCGTATGTGCCCCAACATAGAAATTAAAATCATAATTTTTTTTTTTCCTTCCAAGAAGACCTTATACCGCGGAATAGGTAGGTTGAGAGAGAATTTTTTCGCTTATGTAGTGCATAATTTTCCTAGGCAGCTGTGGTGGTCGAGGTCGATCACACAGTTTTCGCATCAATTGACACACTTGAGAGGCAGAAGTAGGGAGAGAGATATTTTAAGCACGTCATTTCGTTATATTACCACTTCTACAGATCGCTGCAAATGTATTATGTGGAGTAATTCGCTTACTGCACTAACTAATACGATACTTATATGTCAAATTACAGCAGTATGTTAAAGTTTGAATCGTGAATTTTCTGCAACATCTCCAGTATAAAACCCACAACTTGTCAAGAATGTGTCTTTGTTGTGTACGTGATGACTAAGAGGGTAGTTCTTACTTACCTCAGACGTTGCTCGTAGCACTAGCTGTTCCCCTTACGTTTCTTTCTACGGCAGTCGTTCTCGGAAAGTAAACGTATTTCTGCCTACAGCAGAAACCTGTAGACGAGATGGTTGGATGAGAGAGGAGGGAGTTTCCACTTTCATTTTGGGCCGTAGGTTTATCCACCAAAGGGAGCGCTCCTAGACAGGAATACGTTTTATTATACCTGCTGCCAACATTTGTGAGCGACTCCGTCTACCCTTTCGCTCGCCTCCAAACACGCTGCGTAACGTGCGTAACCATTGCCAGAACTGCTTTGTAGTCTGTAGTTGGTAATACAGTGATGCTTAAAATCAGTATCTTTTAAACTATACATAAATCTTAATAAAATTCTTGGAAACTCTTAAATAAAATTCTCCACAAGTATTACAAAAACGATCTGAACAGAATAACTCTACTTGAATCCCAATGTCATACTTGTTCGATATACAATTGCCAGGTCGATTACACAGTTTGTTCGATTCGAGCAACTGCTACAGTCTGCCAGCGAGCAATAGAATGGACAGCTACAACAGATGAACAAAAATAGCGCTAATAAATCCAGGTTCCTGAATTCAGCAAAGTTATACTTAAACGTTCACAGGGGCATATAATTATTTTTACTAACCATGTTATACTGACGTTGAAGTTAAGCAATGCCGCTTTTATTTTTAAGAGAAACGGATATTTTTAAAGTTTTTGAAATGGTACACAAACTTTACTTGCAAAGATTAACCTCTTCTATGGAACGACAACCAAAACAATTAAAGTTCAATCATTAATTTTATTAAAGATTTCCTATTTAAGAAGTGACTTTAACATTGTATAACTGTCACACAGAACGAACAATTCCAGTCGGGCTAGAGAATCAGAGCACTCTAACATTAAGCACGAATCATCAAGTTGGTATACGTTTACTTAGCTTGGAGCCAGCATGTCTTTATAGCGTTAAACATGTCTTTCTTTTTGTTCTACAAGTATTTCGTAATAATAAACTTCATCCACGTCTCATGAATAACGCTGCTTCTGCTTATTACACGAAGCGGATATTGCTTTATGCGAGTCACTAGGTTTTCTTGGTGCCAGTCACACTCACTTGTCATAACTGCTTTTAGCCTTATGATGTCATGCTTTCGGTCCGCATAAGGGCCATTAGCAACTCTGCTTTCGTAGTGAACTACTACTCTTGTCACTCGTTACAATGTCGTACCGAATGCCACTAACCATACCATTACTCTTTCACTGTTTTCCTCTTAACGTCGCGGCGTATTTATTTTTACTCCTATTGTCATGGGTTGTTTCAGAGCCTTAGAATATTTCTTTCCTGTCCTGATTTCAGATATCACAAAAATACATCTCTCTCTTCTAGCGTATATTTCGCTCTATGAGCTAGAGAAACAGGGACTGTGGGAGAACCGGAACAGAAGACAATCGAAGCATTTGAGATGTGGTGCTACAGGCGAATGTTGAAATTTGAGTGGACTGATAAAGTAAAGAATAAAGAAGTTCTCCGCAGAATCAGCGAGGAAAGGAATATGTGGAAAACACTGACAAGAAGTAGGAACAGGATGATAGGACATCTGTTATGATATCAGGGTACATAGCCCGTGGTACTAGAGGGAGCTGCAGGGGATAAAATCTGTACAGCGAGACAGAGACTGGAATACATCCAGCAAATAATTGACCACATGGGTAGCAGTTGGTGATCTGAAATTAAAAGGTCGGAACAAGAGTGATTTGTGGCGGGTCGCATCAGGCCAATGAGAAGCCAAATGTCGCAAAAAACGTAGGACCAACTGTTTCTATGATTTCTCTTTTGTCTTTTATTTTTATCTTAGCTTTGTGGCCAGATACCTTTCTTGCCACCAAAGACGTCGCTCGGCCTACAAAGGGAAGTTGTGTAAACTTTGCCTGCAGCGTTTGTGACCGCGTTGTCAGTATGTAAAACTACCGCCGTTTCGGTCACTGTTGCAAGCGACTTTCTTCAGGATTTTTTTTTTAAGACGGAAAAACCCTGAAGAATGTCACTTGCAACAGTGACCGAAACGTCGGTAGTTTTACATATTGAGAATGCGGTCACAAATCCAGAAAAAAATTTATTGATTGACAATGGCCGCAGAAGCCTAGGTTTATATTTGCCTGAGACATGGCTACTTCTACAGAGTCAAAAACAAACAACGAATAACTTGCTCTGCGTGTTATGGTATTTTAACTGTTTATGTGTTTTATTTTGCGTAACAGAGATCATGAACTAGCTCAGTATTTTCGCAAACGAGAATGGAAAATTTTCTATAAACCACAGTCTGGTTATTTGGTTTACCAGACCAAGAGCCGTTAATCTGAAATGCGGAGTAGATCCAGGTCCAGAAAATATAGTACACTCTACTTTAAACTGTACGAAAAGTTCTATGTCACAAACACTTATATTATTAAGACAGTTATATTCTCACTCATCTCTTTTTTTTAGTAGGAAACGAAGGGTCACCACCTAACCGAAAAGTTTTCTTTCTTCGCACTAAGTGACTCCTTTTCCTGCGATGTGTCAGTGCTGTGATCTAATTGTATTGAGTTCAGGTGAACAATATTGCGTCAGGTTGTATATGATGGTGAGAGAAGATAGAGGGTGAAACCTGGTGGAGGCACATAGCCTAAATCACCGATGCGTGAGGTGACGCCTTGGCCACACTGGACTAATATTCGGAAGATGGTGATTCAGATCCCCACCGTGCCATCCAGAAATAGGTTTCCCCTAATCACCCCAAATCGTTTGAGGCCAGTGCACGGATGATTTATTTGCAGAGACACAGCTGATTTCTTTCCGTATCGTTTACTAAACCAAGAATTCTAAATCACAAGCATATTGCAAGAATGTACTGTAGCAAGTGATTTATTACTGAAGTTAATTTTTCCACAGTCCCTGTTTCACTATCTTACAGGGCTAAATATATTTTAGTAAAGAGAGATGTATTTTTGTGACATCTAAAATCAGGATAGGAAAGAAATATTTTAAGGCTCTGAAACAAGAGCTAAAGTAAAGACTAAAGCCATGTCTGCCAAAAGATACTTCATGGAGTAAAGGGACCAATGGTAGGCCTCTATTGCTGTGTGATCTCTGTGTGAGCCCCATTTGAATGACACAGTGCAGGAGAAACTGTACACATGTTCAATACACTCCCACATGACGTCAAAATGAGGTGAATGTGTCCAGGAGCACATATCGAGTAAGCCAATCGTGACACTGACACCAGCTTCTCCTGTGAGTGACTCTCAGAATTCGCAGACACAACAGCTAAATATTTCACACACAGCAATTTAAACTTCTTAGGTTCCTACCTAATCACACCCTCGTTTTCTAATGCAACAGAAGTCACAAAATCAGGGAAACTCATTCCTGAGAGAGTGCGCTCTTATATGTGTGTAATATCGAATACTGCAGAACATGCTTGTGTTGCATGCTTAAGCAAGTCAACGAATGTGACAAACATGGCCGGCCGCGGTGGTCTAGCGGTTCTAGGCGCGCAGTCCGGAACCGCGCGGCTGCTACGGTCGCAGGTTCGAATCCTGCCTCGGGCATGGATGTGTGTGATGTCCTTAGGTTAGTTAGGTTTAAGTAGTTCTCAGTTCTAGGGGACTTATGACCACAGATGTTAAGTCCCATAGTGCTCAGAGCCATTTGAACCATTTTTGACAAACATGCAGAGGTGAGAAAGGGAATAATTAGCCACTATGCTACGTCAATAACAGCAATAGGGTCATGGAAGTACTGCTGCATTTTGTTAGTGCAAGTTACATACATTCCGGGGCAAGCATACATTCAGGGGCAAACCTAGTGTTCTGTCAACTGATTTTAGACCCCCTATGGATTATCCACCCATCTGTGAGGGTCACAGGCTCAGCTGCCAAGTGCAGGTATGAGCTGCTATTATTATGGAACACTGATAAACTATGGTGTCAGTATACACCAGCTGCAGAGTGTGTCATACACAAAGTAGTCACATCATGTAGTTGGCCGCCTGCACAAGCAGAATAGTATTTTTGACTCACAATGGAGTATTGACAAATCCGTATTTGTTCATTGGTATGACATCACATACAGATATGACAGGTCGACGTAGCGACCACGTTATAATAAATACCTTCATAGAAATAAAGTGATCATGGCTAATAACCTGTAGTCTGTGTACTTCTGTACCTGATGGATCCAATGCCTGCAATAATTCTGACAAACACCAAGGAAAACCCTCAGCTGAGGATAAAAACCTCATAAATGTCTGATAGAAGTGGTGTAATTGTGGGGATCAATTAAGGAAATCCTTCAGGCCTGAGGAGGTACAGCAGTGTGTGAACATCAGAGAATTTTCGAGTTCTTTGCATATCCCCATGGTGAATCAACACCAGCAGCAGCAGTGCAGACATCATCCGCCAACATGTGGTCATCCAACGCTGGAATTCAGGTTATTCTGCTCAAATTTGGCTACAACACAAACACAAAACGTGATGGGATTCATAAAACTTTTGCTGTAATAGAGTGATTTTGCTGGTGTGCATAAATCAGTATGGCAGAATCTAATCGGGGTGACACGGCCGATCTCCAGACCATTACAAACGATTTTCGGAAAGAGATTTAATGGTTAAAATCACACAGAAATGAGTCCAGCCTGTTACATTACTTACCCAATGATAGCTCTTCAGTACTGGCTCGATAAATAATTTTTTATTATAACCACCAATACCAGTGTTTAGCAGTAAACCCGAGGAAGATGTAAAAGTATTCTTTCATAATAATAAGAATAAGAATTAGAATAATTTAGCAGTCTCTAAATTAAAAATTCAGGGAGCCACACAAGATTTCATCAGTGCAGATCCCACTTGTGTGAAATCGGAAGATTACAATAAATTCAAAGCGACAGTTGTTCAAAGATTCAAATGCAGAAATGCTATCAGACTCTACAGAGAGCAACTCCATAGACACAAATGCGACGTGACGAATCTGTTGATCAGTTTTCTCACAGAATCCGAAACATTAGTGCTCAGACATACAAGCTTCTCGAAGATGAGAGTGAAACCGCATTCAGTTGTTCAAAGCCAATCAGAGAGCTTAAGACACAGTCATTCAAGGGTTGAATGGCGAGGAAATAAGGAAAGCAGTCAGATTGGTACGAAAAAAAATGGCTCTGAGCAGTATGGGACTTAACTTCTGAGGTTATCAGTCCCCTAGAACGTAGAACTAATTAAACCTAACTAACCTAAGGACATCACACACATCCATGCCCGAGGCAGGATTCGAACCTGCGACCGTAGCGGTCGCGCGGTTCCAGACTGTAGCGCCCAGAACCGCTCGGCCACGCCGGCCGGCGATTGGTACGATGTAAGACCTTTCAAGAAGCAGTAGAAGCAGCTGTTAGCTAATGAAGAGTATCGCATGTTCAACACAAATGCAGAATATTACAGATGTAACAAGCCTGGTCATAAACGTAAAGACTGTAAGGAAAAACAACTTTGCTACAACTGTGAGATACAGAGCCGCATATCGAAAGACTGCTTCAATAAAAGAAAGAGTAATGCGAGCAACAGACAACTCGGCAGATCGTTAAATCAGTACAGGGCCGTGCTGGCCACCACATTTTCCTGCCCCTGCCCGAGAAAGTGATTGCTGCTAGCTCCACAGAAAATCAGATCAACAATGACTTTGAGATAAGTGCTTTAAATCGTGCATGACAGATCAAGCTACTTATTGAAACCGGAGCGCAGACCTGACTGCTGTGGTGTTACATTGACAAAATGGTAAGTTAAGACCACCGCAGCTAAAGATACTCGGGTTAAACGGCGCAAATTTAGGTAACCGCGGAGAGGTCGACGTAGTATTATGTTTAGGCCAAGAAAAATACACTGCAAGTGTGCAAGTAGTTACAAATAATAAAACACGCTATGACAGTGTACTTGGATTTGATTTCTTGTCCACTGACAGATCAGGGAAATTTATTGCAGTTAGAAGGATCAGACTAGGCCACATAAACTACAACCTAGGAAATCATTCTCCATATTTTGCTTAAAGGGGCACCAATACTGACGTCATGGGATCGATCAACACGACCGACGCATCAGTCAAAACTCTATGAGTCGAAGTAAAGATTGGTCAGCCTCAACAAATTCCCTACGAAAAGGAGAAACAATCTTCGTCGAAGTCAAGTCACCCCAATGTAAAGAAGGAATTTTGTTACTGACTGAGTGGTCAGATACATATGAGTTACTGGATAAAATGCATTGTTATGTTGCCAGAAGCGTTGGAGTAGCTACAATGGTGAGACAGAATGTAACTAGAGTCCCAATAACAATAACGAATATGAGCAACGAAGACGTTGTATTGCAACGAGAAACGAAAGTTTCTGAAGTGTCAACAATAAGTAAAAGTGATGTCATACAGATTCCAAATGAAGTTTCAAATGTCGCACTTACAAAGACAGATTTTTCTAGTGGTAACGAAAAATTGCAGTCAGGAAACGAAATTAATGATGAAATAAAGAGTAAGATTTAGCAGAAGACAGAACGTTTGACCGTTGAAGAGCCGAAGATTTTGGCCCCTATTTTATTGGAGTATGCACATCTTTTCTGAGAACGTTCAAATTTACCTGTCACTCATCTGGTTCAACAATGTATGCATTCTGTAAATGCAGCACCGATCACTCAGAGGCATTAACAATACTACTGAATCAGGGAGAGCTGGTAGAAGAAATGGTTAAAGAACAAATGGAAGTCGGAACTGTAGATCCCTGCAGATCCATCATGGCGTGAAGAAGAAATCTATTTCAAGAGGACCACAGTTCCGGTTTTGCTCGGATTATCATGCTCTGAATGCGGTAACCATGCCAGACATTTATCCCTTATCAAACCTGGTAGAAACCATGGATTACTTGGTTAGATGTCGATTTTTTTCAGTTTGAGATCTAATACGCGGATATCATCAGCCGACAGTGCATCTAGATGATCGAGCGAAAATTTCGTTTGTTACAGCTACAGGAGTATATAAATACTTGGTATGCTATTTGAACTTTGCAATTTGCCAGCCACCTTTCAACCCCTGATGAATTCCGTTTCACGAGGGCTCACACCAACACAAGCTCTTGTATACCTCGATGACAATAATTTTCGGTGAAAACATGAAGCAGCATACTGAGAGACGTCAAGCACTTTTTGAGTACATAACAAACGCAAATCTGTTTTTGTCAATAGATAAATGTCACTTTGCACAAAATCAAGTGAACTACCTTGGACAAGTTATAAACAGTGGAGGCATCTGCCCCCATCCAAAATTAATTGAGGCTGTCAAGAATTTTTGGAAATCACAGACTTTAAAGGAATTAAAATCATTCTTGGGATTAACAAATTTCTATAGGCTTTTCATAGCCAGTTATGCACATATAGCACATCCAATGACACAACTGCTGGAAAAGGGAACTACGTACAATTGGTGAACAGAATGCACGAAGGCAATGGAAGAACTTAAAACTGCCCTAACACCAGGTCCAGTGTTAGCCTATCCAGATTTCAGCATGCCCTTCATTCTTTCAACACATGCTCCAAATTTTGCTGTTATGCTGCTTTGTCTCGAGAAATTGACGGCCATGAACACCCAATACAATTTCCTTCCAGACAATTAAACAAAGCAGAATATAGCTATACTACAACAGAAAAAAGCTTTGTACTTTTGTTTTTGGTATGACGCATAGCAGATGTTTTTTTGACAGTAAGATAATTCACAGTGATTACAGACCATGCCACACTTAAATGGCTATTGAGCTTAAAGGACCCAAGTTCCAGACTAACGAGGTGGGCTTTGAGACTGAGTGAGTTTCAGTTTAAAGTTATTCATCAAGTACCAAGGAAGAATCAAAAGCAGCTCAGGAGGAAGATCCACAATGCAAAATATGGAAAAACGATCAACGTCTTGTCGACTAGATTGATTGCTGTACTTGATCAACAATAAAGGAAGCCGCCTTGTTATTCCAGAAAGCATGAGAGCAAAAATCGTGATGGAAGAGCATGATTCTTTATTATCTGGACACTGCAGTAAGAAAGCAACAAACATAACAATATCTGAGATATATTGGTGGCCAAAACGTAAATCTCACGTTTCTGAGTTTGTTTCACAATGTGTTTCCAGACGAAGTAATTCCGGAAATACTAAGGGACCATTACAAGAACTGCGAGAGACTAGGGAATCATTCGAAAGAGTTGGACTTGATGTCGTTGGACCTTTGCCTGAGACTAACAGTGGGAATAAGTACATATTGACCATGTTAGATCATTTACCCAGAAATCTTCTCATGATCAGAGCAACGAGACTGTGGCTAAGATTTTTTAAAAATAGTGAATTCTGAAGTTTGGACCACCAGTAAGCATAATCAGTGACCGAGGATCAAATTTCATGAGTGAATTCTTTAAACAGACATGTAAGCTAATTCAAATAACGTAACTAAGAACTACACCAGCACACCCAGAAGTAAATGGATGTGTTGAGCGAGTTCACTCTACTATGTTTAGCCATCATATAGGTAGCAAATATGACAATTGGGATGTGTGTCTTCTGTACGTTGTGAGCACTTACAATGCAAATATGCACACATCAATTGGCCTATGCTCGTACGAAATTGTAGATGGTAGAAGGATGCATCCACCCTTGGATTTTGGATTGGACTGGATTGTTTGGGGGAAGAGACCAAACAGCGAGGTCATCGGTCTCATCGGATTAGGAAAGGACGGGGAGGGCAGTCGGCCGTGCCCTTTCAAAGGAACCATCCCGGCAGTTGCCTGGAGCGATTCAGGGAAATCTCGGAAAACCTAAATCAGTATGGCCGGACGCGGGATTGAACCGTCGTCCTCCCGAATGCGAGTCCAGTGTGCTAACCACTGCGCCACCTCGCTCGGTCCCACCCTAGGACTTTGCACAATCGACCGCTGGAATCAGCAATGAACGTGTAAAGGAATTAGCACGCAAGCTAAAGCAGGTATAGAAGAGAGCGAAATGGGGGATCATCAATCTTTTCTGCACCAACCGAAACAACACAATCGCCAAGCAGTCACGCCACAGTACCTAGTCAGAGATCGTGTCTACGTGAGCAACGTGGTGTTAACGAAGAGTCACGTCAAAAAGCTTAAGAAGTGTTGGAAAGGATCGTATCTGATCTTGGAGGTGCTGTTCCCAGTCACTCTTAAGCTCCAACTGCCTTTTTGTTCGATTGTTGTCCATGTTAATCATGTAAAGTCATTTCTGGGTACACTTCCTATAGCATCGCGAAACGACGACGAGGACCGACCAGCTGTTCCGAAATCCAGGACACAAGCAACGCGAGGCCGCGGTCCAGGCTTCGAGTCCATTCCCAGATACCCCTTCAATCTTCGGACATATGTAGCGTGATTGAGTGTAAATTGTGTATTTATTCCTCATCAATGTGAGTATATAAATCTGCTGTGGAAATATAGAATGCAGTGCGCAAGTGTGACTAAATTTTATTCCGCAAGACACACATTGGTATTATATTCATTATTTAGCTCTAGCGTTTAGGACTAATTTATCATGTTTACCGTAATTCTAATTTTCACTATGAGAATGTGTTACATAAATGCTGTAGTAATAGTACAACAGAGAAGAAGCGTTTTGTTTGAACCATGATCAGCGATTTTAGTTTCAACAAATAACGCTAAGCTTGTACTTAAAAACAATTTAAGTGAGATTCAAAAACAATTCAGTTCTGTTAAGAAACAAATTGATTTGATTTACTCAGTCAAAGATAATGACACAGTTTTGGAAATGGGAACGTCTTGGTATAAAAACTGTATTACCGCCAAAACGCAGGTAGAGTATACATTTGCTAATTATGAAAAGGAGATTAACTGTTTCTTAAACCTTTTGCACCCTAAATCTTGATTAGGCGCAAATGTGCCTGGTTCAAATATCTGTCAGCTCTATCAATAAGCTACAATAGCATATCGATCACTAGAACAACACAAGTAGCCATTTTCAGGGCAAATCAGGTCTTTACAAGCTCTTAAGTGACAACTGCCCACATTTTTACATAGGCCATACAGAAAGGGGCATCACTATAAGATACTGGGAACACATTGATGCCTTATGACTAAATAACTTTGATTAATCCACTTTTGGAACAGACCTGAAAGAACATTACCAAGCAGCCACTGCCACAGAAGACAGTTAGTGGATATTACACACTGACAGCAAAGAAAAGAAAATGAATGTCCCTGAACAGCTCGGAATTTACATCCACAGCTCCAGCTAACAACACCCCATACTCGGTGAGCAGATAGACTCTGCAAGCAAGTCATTTCTTGATCGAAGTGTCCACGGGTGTACTGGTTGTTCATAGTGTCCAATGGGCACAATATTTCGGTGATCAGACATGTCGCCATCGTCAGGAGCGTTGACGAACTGAGCTCCTGAGTATTTGCATGATTGCGTGTTTGCATGATTGGGTTTGCGCCCATTTATTTACTGACGGACCGGTGGACTTTTCCTAATGCCTTCTGTGTAAGATAAGGGGAGAGGGGGGGGGGGGTAAAGTGAGGGGTTTACCTACATGTGTATGTGTTTCTGTTAGTGCGTAGTTTTCTGTGTTTAGTGTGATATTTAGCGTGGTGTTTTTTGCCCTGAAATGACAAGTGGTTATGTTTCTTGGGTGTTTGTAATTTACATGAATAGGATCCGATTCGAGCGACGAGATGAGGTGGAATGGTGAGTTTTCTGTTTTGTCATAAAATGATTGGGATCTGTTGTGTATGATGGTGGTGGTAGTTGGCATATTTGTGTCGTTGTGTATATTTGTATGTTGGGGACGAACCAAGGTTCGTTAGTAATGATCCTCAAGCCCTTGTTTTGCAGGACTTGTGCTTTGTGAGTGTCTGCGGTCATGCCCCATAATTCACTTCCATAAAGTATTGCCGGAAGTACTACCATCTTCCAGACTAAGTTTGCTTTGGTGGTTAGACCACTACCCTTGAACAAACTGAAATATCCTAGTTGAACCCCGATTATACACGTCGTTAATGTGATGTGGCCAGAGTAACTTATGATCAAAATTGAGGCCTAAATATGTTACCGTGTCACACCAGGGGAGGTCTTGCCCGTCTGTAGAGAGTTGGCGGTTGGGAGGTCTCCTTTTGGTAGTGTACATAATTGCATTGCATTTTCCACAGTTAATTTTTATCTTCCAAATGTCGCACCCTTGAGTAATTTCCTCATGGTGCCGTCGGAGTCACATGACGATGTAATTGGGGTTTGGGTGGCTAGAGTAGACAGCAGTGTCAACTGCAAAGTGAGCAAGATAAGTGTTGTCACGCTTTGGTATATCATTAGTGCAGATATTATAGAGTATGGGCCCCAATACTTAGCCTTGAGGGACCCCTGCCTCTATTATATAGTCTAAGAAAGAAATTTCTATTAACTAAAAATGAAGCTATCATCTTAATGATGTAGAGGAAGCATTAATACTGGTGGAACTTGAATAGCATGCCGTCGTGCCAGACACAGTAAAAGGGTTTTTCAATTTCCAAAAATACTGCACCGGTGCTGTGCCCCTCTGCCCTGGCATTGCTGACCTGCTCAACCACACAAGTGGCCTGGGTTGTGGTGTCATTCCCAGCAAGAAAGCCGAATTGATCTCGGATAATAATCTGTTCGTCGTTGAGGAAGGTATGCAGTGAGATAAGGATTAAGCGTTCCAAGATTTTTCCTAGGAAGCTTAGGAGTGATATAGGCCTGCGGGAATAAGGAGTTTTTGTTGGGTTTGAGAATGGTGATTACCTTTATGGTTTTCCATTGGGTGGGGAAGTGATTGTGAACAAGACAACAATTATAGATGGATGTGAGGTAGTGAATAGCTGTGGGTGGGAGATTTTTGAGTTGTAGTGATATGCATGTGGGCCGAACACTTTGATGGTTGAGCTGACTGTTTGGCCAGAGACAGGCTGGAACGAGATCTGGAGGCTCTTCTCGGTGGTCTTGGGATGGATCTCTCTACGATTTCTTCTTGGTCGTCGGCATCGTCATCGACGATGTTGTTGTCTCTGAACTGAAGTTGTAGGGAATTTGCCATGGCCTCAGCCTTGTATATGAGATCTTGTGCTAGGCCGTTTTCCCTGTGCTGCGGCCTTACGGACCTGGCAGGTTCCCTTCGCGCCTTGATGATTCCACAGAGCTTCTGTGAGTTGTTCTGGGTGGCTTGGAGTGTTTGTTCCCAGCAGGCACTTCTGTACTTTGCTAGGTGGATCCTGAGTTCCTGAGCAAGGCTATAGGCAATTCTCCTGTCAATGGGATTCCTGTAAGCCTGCCAGCGTTTACGAAAGATCTTGTTTCCTGCTCAAGTGGCCCGTTTTCGTGGTCCTGAGGGCGGACCGCCGCTTTACATACTCTCCCCTCAAGAGCCGTTCCCTCCGCGGTCCGCGGTCAGCGCCCGCGCGCGTCGGCAGTCGCGTCTATAGTTGGCGTCTATAGCGGCGTCGATGTAGATGCTACGTCCGCCCGGCTCGCCAGATCGTTTCCGTTGCTGAGTGTCTTGTTAATTATACTCAGTGCTGGTTCCCACACCTTGCTAAGATTATAAGCGCTATATCGGTTGATGAGTTCGTCCCTGGTGCGAATTTCGATGGCGTCTCTAACTGACCTGTCCCAGTATTTAAAAGTCTGAACAAAGATCTTGGTACGCTCGTGATCCATCTCTCGTTTTTTGGACAAACAGTGTTCTGCGATCGCCGACTTGTTAGGATACTTCAGTCGTGTGTGCCTCTGATATTCTCGGCAACGATCTTCAATGGTGCGCACTGTCTGTCCGATATAAGTCTTACCACATTGACAGGGAATCTGGTATACGCCGGCCTTCCACAAGCCGAGATCATCTTTCACACTTCCCAATAACGCTGGTGTTTTATTGGGCGGATAAAAGACAGTTTTTACTCGGTGTTTCTTTAATATGTGTTCGATTTTCCACGATACTGCGACAGTGGATGGAATAAATTCAGTAGCTACGTCTTCCTCCGTGAGTTCTTCCGTCTCCAAAGGTTGTACTGTAGTGGTGGCGGGGATATCGCGTGTAATATGCCATTTCGAGTACCTGTTTTTTCGGATACGGCTCTGAAGTGTTCCAGCTCCTGGGGCAGGCTCTCTGCGTCTGAGATGCTGCGCGGTCTGTGTATCAGTGTTTTGAGAACCTCATTTCTCTGACAAGGGTGGTGACAGCAGTCCGCACGCGAATATAGTTCAGTGTGCGTTTTCTTCATGTACACACCGCGACCGAACGTGTCATCAGCTCTTCTCTTGACCATGACGTCCAGGAAAGGTAATCTTCCTTCTGCTTCGGTCTCAATTGTGAATTGGATGTTGGGATGCATGTTCAGATGTGGAAGGAAGTCCAGGAACTTAACCCTACTATTGGGCCAGATGACGAACAGGTCATCCACATAACGAGAAAAAAAACAAGTGGGTTTCCATTTGGATGACGACAAGGCTTCGTTCTCGAAGTACTCCTTATACACATTCGTGACCACAGGTGAAAGTGGGCTGCCCATTGCGACACCTTCAGTTTTTTCACAGTGTTATCCGTTAAACAGAAAATATGAGGGGTCAGGACATTCTTAAAAGGGTTGGTGGTCTTCTCGTCAAATTTCTGCCCAATAAGCTCGACTGACTCTCGTAGAGACACCCTGATGAATAACGAAGCAATGTCAAAGCTCACCCGGATATCTGAGTCTTGCACCCTGAAATAGTCAAGTCGTTATACAAAATCCACAGATTTTTTGTTGGGGTGGGGGGGGGGGGGAGGGGGTCAACAGTCTTCTGACTAGTTTGATGCGGCCCGCCACTAATTCCTCTCCTGTGCTAACCTCTTCATCTTAGAAGAGCACTTGCAGCCTACGTCCTCAATTATTTGCTGGATGTATTCCAATCTCTGTCTTCCTCTACAGTTTTTGCCCTCTACAGCTCCCTCAAGTACCATGGAAGTCATTCCCTCATGTCTTAATAGATATCCTATCATCCTGTCCCTTTTCCCTAACAGTGGAGGTCCTGCTACACATATTCTTTCCGATTGTGCGCAGGACCTCCTCATTCCTTACGTTACCAGTCAACCAAATTTTCAACACTCGTCTGTAGAACCACATCTCAGATGCTTCAATTCTCTTCTGTTCCGATTGTCTCACAGTCCATGTTTCACTACCATACAACGAAGAACTCCAGATGCACATTCACACAAATTTCTTCCTCAAATTGAGGCTGATATTTGATATTAGTGGACCTCTCTTGGCCAGGAATGCCCTTTTTCCCATTCCTAGTCTGCTTTTGATGTCCTTGCACCGTCCGTCATTGGTTATTTTACTGCCTAGGTAGCAGAATTCCTTAATTTCATCTACTTCGTAACCATCACTCCTGATAAGATTCCCGCTGTTCGTATCTCTACTACTTCTCATTACCTCTTTCTTTCCTCGATTTACTCTCAATCCATATTCTGTACTCATTAGACTGTTCATTCCGTTGAGAAGATCATATAATTCTTCTTCACTTTCACTCACGATAGCAATGCCATCAACGAATCATATGACTGATATCATTTCACCTCGAATTTTAATTCCATTCCTGAACCTTTCTTTATTTCCATCATTGTTTCCTCGGTTTACAGATTGAACAGTAGGGTCGAAAGGCTACGTCCTTGTCTTACACCCTTTTTAATTCGAGCACTTTGTTCTTGGTCGTCCATTCTTATTATTCCCTCTTCGCTCTTGTACATATTGTATATGACCCGTCTCTCCCTACAGCTTACCCCGACTTTTCTTAGAATTTCGTCTTCCACCATTTTACATTGTCGAACGCTTTTTCCAGGTCGACATATCCTATGAACGTGTCTTGATTTTTCTTTAGTCTTGCTTCATTATTAACCGCAAAGCCAGAATTGCCTCTCTCACGCGTTTAATTTTCCTAAAGCCAAAATGATCGTCATATAGCGCATCCTCAATTTTCTTTTCCACTCTTTTGTATATTATTCTTGTAAGCAACTTGGATGCATGAGCTGTTAAGCTGATTGTGCGATAATTCTCACACATGTCAGCTCTTGCCATCTCCGGAATTGTGTGAATGATGCTTTTCCTAAAGTCAGATGGTATATCGTCAGACAGATACATTTTACACACCAATGTGAATAGTCGTTCTGTTCCCTCTTCCCCGAATGATTTCAGAAATTATTATGGAATGTTATCTATTCCATCTGCCTTATTTGATCTTAAGTCCTCCAAAGCTCTTTTGAATTCTGATTCTAATACTGGATCCCCTATCTCTTCTAAATCGACTCCTGTTTCTTCTTCTATCATAACAGACAAATCTTCACCCTCATAGAGGCTTTCGATGTATTCTTTCCACATATCCGCTCTCTCCACTGCATTTAACAGTGGAATTGCTGTTGCGTTCTCAATGTTATCACACTTGATTTTAATGTCTCCGAAGGTTGTTTTGACTTTCCTGTATGGTGAGTCTGTCCTTCCGACAATCGTTTCTTTTTAAATATCTATAAATTTTTCCTGCGACCATTTCGTCTTAGCTTCCCTGAACTTGCTATTTATTTCATTACTCTGAGACTCATATTTCTCTATGCCTGATTTTCCCGGAACATTTTTGTACTTTCTCGTTTCATCGATCAATTGAAGTATTTCTTCTGTTACCCACGGTTTCTTCTCAGTTACCTTCTTTGTACCTATGTTTTCCTTCCCACCTTCTGTGATGGCCCTTTCTAGAGACGTCCATTCCTCTTCAACTGTACTGCGTACTGAGCTATCCCTTACTGCAGCATCTATAGCCTTAGAGAACTTCATCCGTATCTCGTCATTCCTTAGTACTTCCGTATCCCACTTCTTCGCGTATAGCCGGCCGGAGTGGCCGTGCGGTTCTATGCGCTACAGTCTGGAGCCGCGAGACCGCTACGGTCGCAGGTTCGAATCCTGCCTCGGGCATGGATGTGTGTGATGATCTTAGGTTAGTTAGGTTTAAGTAGTTCTTAGTTCTAGGGGACTGATGACCTCAGATGTTAAGTCCCATAGTGCTCAGAGCCATTTGAACTTTCAATATCCTCATACACTTTCTGTATGTCTTCATCTCCAGCTTGCGAGGTCGACATGAATACCTGAACTATCGTTGTTGGTGGTGGTTTGCTGTCGATTATGATAAGAACAACCCTATCACTGAACTGTACCCAGTAAGACACTCTCTGCCCTACCTTTCTATTCATGACAAATCATACTCAAATTATGTCATTTTCTCCTGCTGTTGATATTTCCTTATACTCATCTGACCAGAAATCCTTGTCTTCTTTCCACTTCACTTTGCTGACCCCTGCTATATCTAGATTGAGCCTTTGCATTTCCCTTTTCAGATTTCCTAGTTTCCCTATCACGTTAAAGCTTCTGACGTTCAACGTCCCGACTCGTAGAACGTTATTGAGACGCCCTGCTAAACCCGCAGGACAGGACAGGTAGTTTAAAGTGTGGAAAGGGGCCAAAACAAGCGGCTGTCAGTTACACTCGAACATACAACTTTATTTATTGTAGCAAGCATTACAAGGGGCAATAAAATTTGAGAAAACACACATCATTAATTTTTAGAACTTTATAACCGGCTGAATACGCCATAATATCTCAATGCCATAAGGGCAAGACAACTTTAATTTAAAAAAAAAGAAAGAAAAAAGACTGAAGGCCCATCTCTTAAGACTCAAACCAAATTTAAAATATTTAAAGGCAGAAGGCCTTATCTCAAAACAGTTCTTTAATTAGGATGAAGGCTCAAACAATCTGACACCTTAAGAGCAAAACAACTTTAATTCAAAATCGGCTGAAGTCCCATCACTTAAGACTCAACAAAATTAAATTTTTAAAAAAGCCAAAGACCTTACTTAAAACACTTCTTTAAATTAGGCTGAAGGCCCAAACAATCTTACCCCTTAAGGGCAAAACAACCTTACTTTAAAAATCGGCTAGAAGCCATACAAATATAAACAACAAGAACAAATAAGAAAAGGCAGCAAACTCAACGGCACTCAGAAGTTTCCGAGGGTCGGCCTGGAATTCAAACACTAACGCTCGCTTAGGTCAGACAGGCAGTCGGCCCAACCATTCTCGATCCGACGACAACACAACCGACAGACAGTCAACGGACCCACCGACAAGAAAACTTCCGCTCCATCCGACCAGCACACAACAGGTAGTTCAATGGAACAACGTAGAAGGTATTGGCGCCCACAACCAATTTCACATTGAGCTGTCAAACTACACACCGTGCTCGACAGCGACAACACGATGAGGAAAATACACTGCCTGAATTTACGTCAACGGCCAGGGCAGGTAACCGGAACGTTAACGGCCAAAAGCAGAAGATTGCGCTGGTGCACTTCAGTTCAAAATAACCAAGTACAGTTAACCTCCACCGGAGGGTGGTTAAATTTTGTCAACTTGAAAACACACGATGTTGCTCGCAGGAATGTCCCAACAGCCGACAACGAAATCCAAAAGACACAATGTGAACAGTCGTGGCTTCCTGGTAGATTAAGTCAAAACGCAGCTTTCGTGTCCAGGATCGGTGAGCCATGGACCCCGTAGCAGTGGGAACAGCACCACACACTCTGACTGCACGTAGACGCCGCCAGCGGCCCCGGATAAAACTACGCGCCGTGGAGATTTCCTGCCTGCTCCACACCAACCGACCAACTGATAGCACACAGCACAGCCGGAAACTCTAAGCGCCAGGCCAAAGATAGTACAAGGTGCGAACAGCGATACACATCGCTGCTGCCACTTGCGGAGAAAGAGGATAACAGCATAATCGCGATAACCACGGGAGACTAGATACAGAATAGCAACCAAGATTTAATTCAACGCATAACATGAGCCAGCCACGGCTCAGTTATCCTTCCGAGTATTATTCAATCTTTTTCTTATGGTCACCTACCCCTTGGCAGTCCCCTCCCAGAGATCCGAATGGGGGACTATTCCGGAATCTTTTGCCAACAGAGAGATCATCATGACACTTCTTCAATAACAGGCCACGTGTTCTGTGGATACACGTTGCGTGTCTTTAATGCAGTGCTTTCCATTGCCTTCTACATGCTCATGCCGTTGATCATTGCTGATTCTTTCGCCTTTAGGGCCGTTTCCAACCCCTAGGACAAGAGAGTGACCTGGACCTTTGTCTGCTCCTCCGCCCTCTTTGACAAGGCCTTTGGCAGAATGAGGGATGGCTTCTTATGCCGGAAGTCTTCGGCTGCCAAAGCTGATTATTAATCAAAATTTGAGCAGCAGCGGGATTTGAACCTGGGGTTTTGATTATGAATCAAAGATGCTACCCCTAGAGCGCGGGTGCAAATTTCCGGATGTGATGAGGGCATTTATCTACATTAGGGCTTAGTATTTCCGCCAGGTATTTTACCACTAAATATGTAGATACCCTAATATTGCTGACAATCGGGCGTAACGGCAAGCTCTCTTTATGGACTGCAGGGAATCCACAAAAAGTTTGGGCGGTACAGGACCTTGAGGTAACAATTTCTTGGCGACCCAATCTGGTAAATCCGCGTCCTTGAGAAGAGACCTTGTCTTGTGCTTTATGTTATTAGTGGAATCATCGTTGATTTTTCTGTAGGCGTCGACACCTGTCAGGCGCTCCATCTTCTCAATGTAGTCCTTATGGAGAAAAAACAACAGTAGCATTACCTTCGTCTGCCGGTAAGGCAACAATCTCAGGGAACTATCTCAGATCCCAAATGGCCGTCTTCTCTCTGCTGGTAATGTTCGACTTCGTAGGATTAGTTCGTGTCAGAGGCTGCGGCGGGTGAATCGCACCATGTGAATTACCAAGGCATGGCTGGCCCGCTTCTAAATTCTCTTGGTTGATGCAGAATCGATGTGATGCGTGACCTTAGCAAAGTTCGGGACAATTTACTCGGCATGACATCTCTTCAGAAATGCAAGACCACTCAGCAAAAGGCACATTCCGTGGCGCAGCTTGTCAGATCTCTTTATGCTGCGATACAACTGCTCTCCATAAAGGTGCGCTGACGAACTGAGCTCCTGAGGGTAGGCAACCGCCTTATATCCCCTCTCCCCACGGGCAGTTCCGTCCGTGGTCCGTGGTGGGCAGGCGCGCGTCGACAGTCGCGGAGTATAATTAAGAAGACACCCAGCACCGGAAATGATCTGGCGAGCTGGGCGGACGTAGCAACTACACCGACACTACCACAGACGCCGACCCTTGAGTCTCCGCGACTGCCGACGCTCGCCCGCGGGTGCGGACCGCGGAGGGAACGGCCTGTGGTGAGAGGGGATATAAGGCGGCTGCCCGCCCTCAGGAGCTCAGTCCGTCACTGCACCCGACGATGGTGAAATGTCTGATCATCGATATATAGTGCCATTGGACACTATGAACTGCCACCAGTGGACTCTTCAATCAACAAATACACCGGGAGAAACTGACGAAACAAAAGTCATCTCTTACACATATTTCACGAAAGACTGTAACTCATTGCTCTCTTACAACTAAGAATAAAAAAATGTATATTATTAAACGCCTTACAACACAAAACAATTTCATCTAACTGCTTGATCTGCATAAATCCTATGAAATTCCAACATATGAAAATAGATCATTTTACACTCATTTCCCATAAATAATTTGGCAATAACTATTTAACCTAACATAATTTGCCGTTCTATATATTATAAATGA
Organism: Schistocerca americana; assembly: GCF_021461395.2. Lineage (NCBI taxonomy): Eukaryota > Metazoa > Arthropoda > Insecta > Orthoptera > Acrididae > Schistocerca > Schistocerca americana. Next base: position 330,630,074 of record NC_060119.1, read on the forward strand.
CAGTGTGGTTCCACAATCTCGTAACTATTTAAATTTTCCTAAGTTGTAATATGTCCCATGCTTCTGTGTGGGTAACATCTCTGTACTTCTTACATCTAAGTTACATGACCATAACTTCTATACTCCAATGTAAATGCCTTGGATATTGTGACTTAATGGCTTATGCGTGGTTATTAACATCTAAAGTGTTATTATTGTGTGAAATATGGCAGTTCAAATAATTACTAAAGTGAAAAATGACCAGTTAATGTGTGAAAATCGAAAAGTATTCGTGCAAAATTGTGACAAATGTGTTCTTGCGATTTTGATATTCCACTAATATTTTCAACACATGTCACTTCACCAATTCCAAATCTTTCCCTTGAATCTATTTAGTCAACATCACGTAATCTGCCTTTTATTTAAACAGTGAGCTCCAATACTGAACATCGTTGGTGATGTCTCCTAACAATCTGTCCCTTAATTTAGTCAAATTGTGCCATGAAGCCCTTTTTCACCATTTCTATCGACTAGTTCTTCAGCAGTCACTCGATCCACCTACCAAATCTTCAGCTTTCTCCTACGTACAACACCACACTTAAGAAGCTATTATTCGGTGCTTGTCTATACTGTTACTCGTCAACGTTTCACTTCCACGTAAGACTGCACTTCAGACAATTACTTTCACGAAAGTTTTCTAAGACTTAAACTTGTATTTAATGCTAACACATTCCTCTTTGATGGAAAGTTCCCCTTGCTTTTGCTAGTCTGCCATCATCAGTTGTTTTCCTATCCAAATCACGAACTCATTTACCAACTTATTGTCTCATTTCCTAATGCCATCTCTTCAGTGTGAAAGATTGGAAAGGATAGTGCCTTGAAATCAGATTGTAAAAAGAAGAACCTTCGAACTGGTTTGAATTTCTCTGTGTGTTTTTTAGCCGCGGTTGTATCCGAGCTGGTATGCCGTTCCTCTCCTCTGATCATTCAGTTGACTTACTTAGCCAGAGGGGCTTACAGTTTAATGAGAAGTCCGAACAAGATAAAACTTGACATTTTTCACACTAACAAACTTTATCAGAAGTGTAGGAAGTGATGACAGATAAAAATCGTAGAACTTTATGGAGGTCGAACCCGAGACCTTAGGATCCGTAGACGTCAATTACCTCCTTTTTTTAAAAATTTTATTGAAAACGTTTAAATGTGCATAGTGACCAAAGAGAAAAGGTAGATGCTTTTTGTTCCTCTTAAAATATGATAAGGTACACCACCTCTTTTAATTCGACAACCTTTTTTTTTCCTTCTTCCTCTTCAAGTCACTATCCTTCCGTTCAACAATTCTTCCAAGCTCTTTGCAGTCTCAGTCTTCTTCAACTTCAATGTCTTATCCAAATTTCTCCTTCAATTCCATTACTGTCTACTCTATGAAAAACTTGAGTGATAGGATCCAACCATATCTTGCCACATTCAAAATTATGGCCTCTCTTTCGCGCTTTAGATTTATAGCACTTGTAGATTTATAAAAAGCTTTTGTCCTGCCACGCACTCCGTCTCTTATGACCTCATTGTCAGCGGGACCTTAAACACTCTCCTCCTCCTCCTCCTCCTCCTTCTCCTTTCTCGTTCCCTTCTCAGACACCGGTTGCTTCACAGGTCCTCGACTCTTAACTGCTGTGTAGTTTATGTACAAGTTGTGGTTAACTCGCCACGCCATACAGTATTCTACGTCATTACACTACATCGGAATTAAGTGCCTGGCAAAAGATTTATCGAACCACCTTTGAGGTACTCCTCCACCGTTCGACTCTTGAACAGCTCGCGGGAAAAACGAACTCTTAAATCTATCCGTGCTAGCTCTGATTTTTCTTATTTTATTATGAGGAACATTTATCCCTACGTGGGTGGGCGGCAACAAAATATTTACGCACTCTAAGGAGGAAGCTGGTGATTGAAGTTTCATGGAAGGTCTTGCCGCAGTGAAAAACGCTTCTCTTTTAATGACTGCTACCCCAAATCGTCTATCATACACGCTTCGCTCTCTCCCTTATTTCACGATAATACAAAACGAGCTGCCTTGCTTTGAACTTTCTCGATGTCCTCCGTCAGTCCTGTCTGATGGGGATCCCACATAGCACAACAATACTCTAGAAGACGGCGGACAAATGTAGTGTAAGCGGATTCTTTACTAGGTCTGTTACATTAACTTAGTGTTCTGCCGATAAATTGCAGTCTCTAGTTTGCTTTCCTCACAACATTATCTATATGACCATTCCAATTTATTTGTATTTGTAGTCCATAAGTATTTAGCTGAAATGAAATGAAATGAGCGTATGGCATCGTTGGCCGGGAGGCCCCGTAGCTAAGTTTCCAGCCTTTAGCTTTGTGTAATTTATCGTCTAACTGGAATTTATAGGAATCCTTTTAGTACTCCGGTGGATAACTGACACTTTTTATGCTTTATATTCAATTACCACTTTTTGTACTATACAGATATCTTGTCTAAATCATTTTGCAATCCGTTTTGCTCATCTGATGAGTTTACATGACAGTAAATGACAGTATCATCTACAAACAGTCTAAGAGAACTGCTCCCAAATCGTTCGTGTAGATCAGGATGCCTTTCCAGTCACACAACTGAATCGATATTGCGTAGGCAGGCAATTTAATTAAGTCGCTTGTGAGGAACAGTGCCAAAAGCCTTCTATAAATCTAACAGTATGGAATCAATTTACAGTCCCATGTCAATAGCACTGATTACTTCAGTAGAATAAAGAGCTAGTTCTGTTTCACAAGAACCATATTTTCTGAATACGTCTGGCTTGTTTGTGAATAAATCGTATTGTATGAGCACAGCAGTCCTATACGCACCAAATTCCTACTGCAAATCGACATTGATGATATGGGTCTGGGCTTCATCAGATTACTCGTGTTTCCCTTCTTGGATATTGGTGTGATTTGTGCAACTTCCCAGTCTTTGAGTACGGGTCTTTTTACTAGCATGCTGTTTTACATGACTGCGAGGTATGGAGTTATTGTACCAGCATAATCTGAAAGGAACCTGACTGATGTATAATATGGATCGAAAGTTTTGTCTTAAGTGTTTCAAGCTGCTTCGATACACCAAGGATACCTACTTCCAAGTTACCCTTGTTGGCTGTTATTCTCAGTTCGAATTCTGGATATTTGCTTGGTCTTCTTTTGTGAAGGAATTTCGGAAAACAGTGTTTAGTAACTCCGCTTTAGTGGCACTGTCCTCAATAACATCACCAAGTACTGATTACATCTTGGCACTGGTGTAATTTACATACGACCAGAATCTCTTTGGGCTTTCTGCCAGGTTTAGAAACAGAATTTCGTTGTGGAAATTATTTAATGCATCTCGCATTGAATTTCGCGCAAAATTTCGAAGTTCTGTAAAACTTTGCTGATCTTGGACATTTTGCGTTCTTTTAAATTCGGCATACTTCCGCAATAGTTTTCTGACCCATTTTATGTACTATGGTGGATCAGTAGCATCTCTTACTAATTTAATATATATATATATATATATATATATATATATATATATATATATATATATATATCAATCGCCGTCGATACTACTTTTTTGAATTTAAATCATATCTGGTCTACGCTTACATAGTCAGATCGGAAGAAGTGGAGATTGTCTCTTCGGAATCAGTCAGGCTTAGATAAAGCCAAGAATGAAGCAAAATGTAACTATTAGACATGGCCACTGTTTCTATGTTTCGATACAGTGTATCGATACGTGGAACTGTTTCAGTGTTTCGGAACGGCTGTGGTTCCCTGTTTCGAAACAGTGGTGTTTCATTCCGCCCCTGTCTCGGATAACCGGACCAGATTCGATCTCGAGCCAGACACAGAAACTGTATCGTTGTTTCAAAATAAGGCTGTTTCAGTCCACCTGTGCTTGGAACGGACTAATTGTTTCGAAATAGTGATGTTTCATTCCGCTCTGTGACGGACGAGATTCGGGCTCGGCACAGGTACTGAAACACAACATACCACTTGATGAAACACTTTCAAGGGTGTCGAAGTCTTTTTGACAAGCAATAGCATGAAGCTTAAGATATCCGAAAATAAAGCTTCGTTTCTAGGTTACTGTCCTATTCCGAAATGGCGTAACATCTGCTTTATAAACACTAAGCAAACAATAAAACAACGCATACTATTCACATTCAAAATAATAAATATGTGAAAATCATTCAGTTAAATTACACTTTTTTATAACATACGCTTCTCTGTTCATGTACAGTAATCATATTAAGAAACGCTAGTAAGCCTACAACATTTTGAATAAAAAAAGGCGTAGAGTGACATATACATAAATTTGATGTAGGTATAATTGCAAGCAATCTGTTTGACATATCACTGATAGTAAAATGGTGAACAGGAAGGGCTGGGAAGCATGGTGAATTTATTGTAACGGTTCGAAACAACTTGAAAGACAAAATTTTTTTCTGTTATATTTTGTTATTTATTCGCATTGTTTGGCGTTATTTGTGAGTCTATAGTCACTGTGCCTATTATCCACAATGATTCCCTTTGTGTGCATGGAAATTAGCAGGATGGGTATATTACCCATACTAACGGAATGTTGGAATCCCAGTAGCATATCCGTTGTTTCTGCAGTTTGCTCCCACCTCCAGTTCCGTTCGTGGGGGTTCTTCTGTCTTCATCTATGTCTGTCCTCAGCCAATTGAAAAGTATGAAAGTCACACGACACGAAAGCAGCGCATTTGCTGCAGGAAATACGAAACTGCCAAGACGCCTAAGTGATAGTTTCATACTTTCTGCGACATTTGTGTTTATATGGACATACTTATACAGTAGACATTCAAGATGATAAAAAGGGTAGGTTTATTAGATTACAAAACACAAACTGTTTCACTGTTTCGAAACAGCGTATCGAAACATTACATTGTACTGTTTCATTTGTTTCGAAACAGTTACGTGTTTCAGTTTGCCCACCTCTAGTAACTATTATTATTGCTAATTTTAGCAAGTCACTACCACCGTCCCCATCCATAGTATTACTACTACATCTACGTACACTGACGGAAAATAGAATCGCAACACCAAGAACGACTTGTTCGACATAAACGAAAGTTTGTAGGGGTGTTTCTGCAGCTTGTACGTTGCAACTACGTTATGTAGTTCTCTATAAATATATCCACTCTATTTTGCAATTTTATTTAAAGGCTTCAATAATAATTTTACTAATAATAATAACATAATGGCTTCACCCAACTTTAAACCAAAGTAATCCACGCTACCCGTAAGACGACGTGAACTAACATAGGTTCGTTATTAATCAAAGTAAATGTAAATGAGAGAATGTGGAAGGCAGTGGGGAGGTACCACCCATAAGACGACGTGAATTAACATATGTTCGTTACTAATCAAAGTAAATGTAAATGAGAGAATGTGGAAGGCAGTGGGCAGTCATATGTCGAACGTTCGGTATAGAAGGCTCTGAGTCACCTCGAAAGGGAAGGTACACTGGTTGATGTGGCTGGATGTAGATAAGAGTGCTAGTTGTGTGGGAAAATGATAGGTTTCTAGTAGGCCTACCTTATAGAATGATTTCAGCGTAGTAATATCGTTCCGGTATCATAAAGCGCGCAGGATTGTAAATGCTGAGAGGAACCCCCACCCCCCTCCTCCCCTGTAGAACTTCGATGGCTATATGGCGTGATATCGGCGTCGACAGAAAATAGTCCCATGTTCTCAACCCCTCAAGCGAAGAAAAATATATTTTAAATGTAATCTAACACACACAATTGAGGAGCGGACTTAAGAAAACGATCTCCTCTCTTACATGCTATTTTCTTTCATTAGTTTATAAAATGAGTGACGATGTGATTACTCATTGGCGCAGAGGCACGAATAAAGTGGGGGGGGGGGGGGGTGCGCTAGTTTTGGCGCTGGCGCTCTTGCTCTGGAGAGCCGCTCTCAACCCTTCACGATGGACAGACCCATATCTCACTGCTCAGGTGAAATGCTAACTTTATTCGCTTAGTAAGTACTTCCACAGTACAAATGGCTTTCCAGGCACTGCTTTGAGTCTTGGGAACATCAAAAAAATAGAAATGAGTGTATTGCATCGTTGGCCGGGAGACCCATTCGGGGAAGTTCGGCCGCCAAGTGCAAGTCTTATTTCATTCGACGCCACATTGGGCGACTTGCGCGCCGTTGATGAGGATGAAATGATGCTGAGGACAACACAACATCCAGTCCACGAGCGGAGAAAATCTCCAGCATGGCCAGGATTCGAACCCGGGACCGCTTGCATGGGACGCAACAACGTTACCACATTTTTTTCTTTTTTTTTTCTTTTGGCACTTTTTTCGGTATTTTCCGTTGTATTTGGTGGTAGAGGACGTCACATGACATCCGTTGTAGTTCGTTGTTGATCCTTTCACTCAGTTTTTTGTTACAGAGACCAGCCAGCTGTCTGACCGAACACGCGGAGCTACCGTGCCGGCTTTTCGTGTGACTAGGGCCTCCCGTCGGGTAGACTGTCCGCCGGGTGCAAGTCTTTCGATTTGACGCTACTTCGGCGACTTGCGCGTCGATGGGGATGATTAGGACAACACAACACTCAGCCCCTGAGCGGAGAAAATCTCCTACCCAGCCGGGAATAGAACCCGGGTCCAGAGGTTTGACATTCTGTCGCGCTGACCACTCAGTTACCGGGGGCGGACTACCACCCAGCTCAGCAGGCGGTCTTGGGAACAGCAATTGAGTAGTGACAGGTTATTCCGCAATTTAATACGCCAGTAAAAGCGTACGCGAGGCAGTGATTTTGATTATGTGATACAAAGCCTCATTGGAACTGTGGGGAACTTTGGAACAACTTTAGAACCGCGTATCGCAATCAAGATGTAATCTCATCGTCATGGGTAAGTGACTTCTTGCATGGCTCGGCGCTGGTGTGAATTTCCGGTAAGTCTTAAAGGTTTTATTGCACGCAAGAGGGCCGTAGAGTCGAATGCAGTAAAACGAATCTAAATTCATTGCGTAATGTGGTAATATTCAGGCGAGCGGGTGTTTGTTGTAGTTGCATCATTAGAAGTCCCGCGTGGTAGTGCAGAATTAATTGATGGATTGAAACCGATGTCTAAATTCTATTTACGTAAAGAGAAGACAGATTTTTCTAGAAGAGGCTAATGTGTATTGCATTGTTCTGTAGCCGCGCGGGATTAGCCGAGCGGTCTAAGGCGCTCCAGTTATGGAATGTGCCGCTGGTCCCGGCGGAGCTTCGAGTCCTTCCTCGGGCATGGGTGTGTGTGTTTGCCCTTAGGATAATTTAGGTTAAGTAGTGTGTAAACTTAGGGACTGATGACCATAGCAGTTAAGTGCCATAAGATTTCACACACATTTGAACATTGTTCTGTAGGAAAGAGCCTGATTCATTGTGAAGATAATTTACGAACATAAATGAGAGATGTGTCATCATAAAGCGCGTAAAGGGAGACGTTAGCCGTATACTCTGTCATTTGTGTGCTCTCGGATTAACTATAGGCGCCAAACATTACTGTAATAGCAATCCCTTGCAGTTGCGACATGTGCTTTATGGGAGGACATTGCGCCTCTGAATTATATTTCATTTATCACGCTAGGTCCGTGTTCTTATTTGCTGCAACAACATTTTTTATTACAATATTACTTGATTGATTTGTTGCTTCCCAAAACTGCTTGCAGTGAGTAGTATCGAGAGCAGGAGAGCAGGATTACCTCTGAGAGCCAAACACCTTCGAGAAATATAAAGGTCGTGGTTTGTGGTTCTTATGACACGTAACAGCACATTAGGTACACGTTGGCCCGCTGCATGTCTGATTTAATACAATCTATGTGGCACCAAGGCTCTCAAGTGACTAACCAGTGGCCCCGATACATTAATAACAGTATGAAACTCATATTATATCACATTCCAGTATTCGGTTCAGCCATAATGGTAATCGGCTGAAATAAATCTCAGAGTAATAAAATGCTCCACCGAACCTACTAACTCCCAATCTGAAAGATGATGTATATTCAAATTTCGCACCAGTCACATAAGAGAGACGCTAGCAACGATACTTCGAGAATGTGTATCAGGTTTCCTTTAAATATACGCTATAGTGGTCGTTAGTTACCTTTGAGATTAGACGTGATGAATTGATGCTAGTCAAGAACGCCTTTAAGGCGACAAACACACCATTATTAATAACTCACCGAGAGTGAAATTCGTCGTGTAACAGGGCTACGAGAAGCTGGTTGCTCCCTTTGCCATACTGCAGAAAGACATGGCAGAAAAGTAGAAACTGTTCGTAGTTGCTGGCAGCGGTGATCAGGAGAATGTACAGTCGCTAGAAGACCGGGTTCTGGACGGTCACTTCACATTCAGATGAGGAAAACCACAGTGTTCGGCGTATGGCTTTGGCTTTTTGTACTGTGTCTGCACCAGCAACTTGAGTAGCAATTGGCCACACGGTGACACAACGAACCGTCCAAGATGCTACTCCAGGCGGGTGTAAAATGAATGTGCGCAATGGAAAATAATAAACGCTAAAATGAGGATTTGACCCTGTCTGAGTACCCCCTGAAGCAGATCTTAGGATCTCTTAATTTCACAAATTACAATTTAAACTTAAATGAATGATGAAGGCAACTAATACTACTAAATGATAAACGTTGTTGGTGCTTATACATTTATTGTATATTAAAAGCAATCTTTATTACAAATGTTTATATTTCCTATCTAAAATTACTGATCTATTGAACAACCCTGCTCTATCCTTATGACTGTGTGATCTAATATGAATAACACGAAATGACTGACATCATCTATGTACCTAAACAGAAGAAGACAATACTTGTAAAGATGATCTACAATGGAGTGCAACGTTAGTGGAAATAAATCCTATGTGATCACAGCTGGTTAGCCTTATAGTGTCAGAGTGATGGTTCTCGCCGAAGCACTACCATTCCACCAATGGAGATCCTTGGCGCCAATTTCTGCGCTGATTTTGCTACGTCACGGAGCTATGCCCTGAGCAAGCCAATCACAGTTACAATTTTGCAGAAAACCTGGGAATTTTCTCACCAAGACTGCCTGGCAACACAAGTCATTCTCACGCCTCGCTGGTAGCCCGCCAGAAAGTGTTTTCGCTAAGTTTCTGCGAAGTAACGGAATCTCTAGCCCAGCCGCTTCTTCAGGCCCGTGCAGGCGTGTCTCCGTCGCTATTATGACAATGTCGGCGTCTGGAAAGCATTCACTCGACTCCCTCACACCCGTCGGCTTAACCCTTTCAAGATCAGCAGTGCCCGCCTGTCACCGGACCACCCGGGTGACGAGAGACGCTGCGTGGGAAGTCCGCGTGTGAAGGAATAGCAACTAGTCACCGCATGCAATTAGAGAGGAAAATCGAATTTCTCAGAGTAAGATAGAAGTATGAGAGGGGGCTTCTGCCATCTCTCACGCTGCGTTCTCAACGACGACTTCCAACCCTGGGGCGAAGTCCAGAATCGTGTACGTTGACAACAGTACAGTGCCTAACCGTTCTAACTATAAAATCTCATGAAATCAAAGAAAGCAAGTCCGTCCGTACCAACAAGAAGCTGATACTGAGCGACCGTCACACACGGGAGCTTAAAACGGAAGACCGATTCTCTCCATCACTGGCTTCCCAGCAAAGCTTGGCTCCCCACCATCATAATTCCGAAAACGAATCATATTCCCGAAACCATGGAATATTCTCCCTCTCTATAGATTCTTCTGAACGCCGACGAACCATATTTTAGTCTTTTGTCGTCCAGCGCGGGAAGTTTGCGAGGAAAAACCTATACTCGAACAATGGTACGCTTCTGAGTAAAAATCCTTGGAAATAACCCAGCCTGCGTGATTTCCAAGGTGCCGCTTCTTCGTTCCTCTCACCTGCGTCCGAGATTTTAAGCATTTCCGAAGTATAATCCTTCCAGTTTGGCTACAAACCGGCCGGTCGCGACTCTATTGTGCTCCAGCACTTAGGTGCTACGACGTTTGTCTTGCTACTTCCTGTGTTTAAGCAGGACCAACACATCTGTGTGGGCCTTCCACCCAAGAATTCAGATCCGCCAGCCGTTTCATTTCCACTGGCGTTCAACCTCTAGTAGTATAGGCAATCATTCATTACGCCGTTTTTATAATAAAAACACTCTGTCACTTTTCATGCAATAAGCGTTAACGATTATTTACAAGACGTATGTGACAATGTCAGTCTCCTTTATATATTCATATATACGATGTACAACCTATCACATGATACCTAATTGTGTTTGTAGATCACGGCAAAGTATGTGGATGAGTGCTTGTAAAGTGCGAAATTATAGCCACCTTACAACCGTTACAAATCGGGTACTTCAAGGACAGTTCCGAGCCAGACGCCCTGTAGGGTGTATTCCACTGATTCCAAACGACCGCCATTTGCGACTTCCGTGGTGTCGAGCAAGAACTCATTGGCTGGTAGGGTGGGGGTCTGTTTTTCTGATGAAACTTTGTTCTGTTTCAGTGCCAGTGATGGCTGTGTGTTGGTTAGAAAGTGGCCAGCTGAAGGCCAGCAAACAACCTGTCAGCATGCTAGACACTCTGGACATACACCTGGAGTTATGATCTGCAATGCGATTTCGTACAACAGCAGGAGCACTCTCGTGATTATCCCACGCACCTCGATTGCAAAAATTGTGCGTCATTCTGGTGATTCGACCTGTTGTGCTGCCATTCGCGAACAGCTTCCCCAGGGGATGTTTTCCAATAGGATAACGCTCGAACACATGCCGCTGTTGTTAGCCAACATGGTCTACAGTGTCGACATGGTTCAAATGGCTCTGAGCACTATGGGACTTAACTTCTGAGGTCATCAGTTCCCTAGAACTTAGAACTACTTAAACCTAACTAACCTAAGGACATCACACACATCCATGCCCGAGGCAGGATTCGAACGTGCGATCGTAACGGTCTCGTGGTTCCAGACTGCAGCGCCTAGAACCACTCAGCCACTCCTGCCGGCTACAGTGTCGACATGTTTCCTTGGCTTGTTCAATCACACATGCACTCAAACAACATCATCGCTCGACAGCTTCAACGTCATCAACGAACAACAGTAATTGTCCCTGTATTGACCAACTAAGAGCAACAGGCATGGGACTCCAACCCGCAAGCTGACGTGCAGCATTTGTATGACAACACATTCACGTTTTCATGCTTTTATTACTGTACCAGAACTTCACATTTTAAGTGGCTTATGTCGCACATACATTAACCTGTGATCTTGCGACGTTAGTCGCTTAAATAAGTTACCTAGACGAATCTATTCGCAAAATTTGATTACTCAACATTAATTATTTTTGGTGTTACGACCTTACTTCCGTTAGTGTATATTTATCAAAAAAAATGTCTCAAATGGCTCTGAGCACTATGGGACTTAACATCTGAGGTCAACAATCCCCTAGAACTCAGAAATACTTAAAACTAACTAACCTAAAGCCGTCGGCACACGAACCGTGCATCCGAACGTTGAGCGTTGAGCGTGTCGAGTTTCTGACGTTACAGCATGGAACTGCACGCTCGGGAGTCTTTCCGAACGCGCAGAGCAATATCTGGCATGTCAGATATTCTGAGCATGAGTCTATTTTTTTTTTTTTTTTTTTTTTGGTCATCAGTCTACTGACTGGTTTGATGCGGCCCGCCACGAATTCCTTTAATGTGCTAACCTCTTTATCTCAGAGTAGCACTTGCAACCTACGTCCTCAATTATTTGCTTGACGTATTCCAATCTCAGTCTTCCTCTACAGTTTTTGCCCTCTACAGCTCCCTCTAGTACCATGGAAGTCATTCCCTCATGTCTTAGCAGATGTCCTATCATCCCGTCCCTTCTCCTTATCAGTGTTTTCCACATATTCCTTTCCTCTCCGATTCTGCGTTGAACCTCCTCATTCCTTACCTTATCAGTCCACCTAATTTTCAACATTCGTCTATAGCACCACATCTCAAATGCTTCGATTCTCTTCTGTTCCGGTTTACCCACAGTCCATGTTTCACTACCATACAATGCTGTACTACAGACGCACATCCTCAGAAATTTCTTCCTCAAATTAAGGCCGGTATTTGATATTAGTAGACTTCTCTTGGCCAGAAATGCCTTTTTTGCCATAGCGAGTGTGCTTTTGATGTCCTCCTTACTCCGTCCGTTGTTGGTTATTTTACTGCCTAGGTAGCAGAATTCCTTAACTTCATTGACTTCGTGACCATCAATCCTGATGTTAAGTTTCTCGCTGTTCTCATTTCTACTACTTCTCATTACCTTCGCCTTTCTCCGATTTACTCTGAAGCCATACAGTGTACTCATTAGACTGTTCATTCCGTTCATCAGATCATTTAATTCTTCTTCACTTTCACTCAGGATAGCAATGTCATCAGCGAATCGTATCATTGATATCCTTTCACCTTGTATTTTAATTCCACTCCTGAACATTTCTTTTATTTCCATCATTGCTTCCTCGATGTACAGATTGAAGACTAGGGGCGAAAGGCGACAGCCTTGTCTTACACCCTTCTTACTACGAGCACTTCGTTCTTGATCGTCCACTCTTATTATTCCCTCTTTGTTGTTGTACATATTGTATATGATCCGTCTCTCCCTATAGCTTACCCCTACTTTTTTCAGAATCTCCAACAGCTTGCACCATTTTATATTGTCGAACGCTTTTCCCAGGTCCTATGAAAGTGTCTTGATTTTTCTTTAGCCTTGCTTCCATTATTAGCCGTAACGTCAGAATTGCCTCTCTCGTCCCTTTACTTTTCCTAAAGCCAAACTGATCGTCATCTAGCGCATTCTCAATTTTTTTCCATTCTTCTGTATATTATTCTTGTAAGCAGCTTCGATGCATGAGCTGTTAAGCTGATTGTGCGATAATTCTCTCACTTGTCAGCTCTTGCCGTCTTCGGAATTGTGTGGATAATGCTTTTCCGAAAGTCAGAAGGTATATCGCCAGACTCATATATTCTACACACCAACGTGAATAGTCGTTTTGTAGCCACTTACCCCAATGATTTTAGAAATTCTGATGGAATGTTATCTATCCCTTCTGCCTTATTTGACCGTAAGTCCTCCAAAGCTCTTTTAAATTCCGATTCTAATACTGGATCCCCTATCCCTTCTAAATCGACTCCGGTTTCTTCTTCTATCACATCAGACAAATCTTCACCCACAAAGAGGCTTTCAATGTATTCTTTCCACCTATCTGCTCTCTCCTCTGCATTTAACAGTGGAATTCCCGTTGCCCTCTTAATGTTACCACTGTTGCTTTTAACGTCACCAAAGTTTGTTTTGACTTTCCTGTATGCTGAGTCTGTCCTTCCGACTATCATATCTTTTTCGATGTCTTCACATTTTTCCTGCAGCCATTTCGTCTTAGCTTCCCTGCACTTCCTATTTATTTCATTCCTCAGCGTCTTGTATTTCTGTATTCCTGATTTTCCCGGAACATGTTTGTGCTTCCTCCTTTCATCGGCCAACTGAAGTATTTCTTCTGTTACCCATGGTTTCTTCGCAGCTACCTTCTTTGTACCTATGTTTTCCTTCCCAACTTCTGTGATGGCCCTTTTTAGAGCTGTCCATTCCTCTTCAACTGTACTGCCTACTGCGCTATTCCTTATTGCTGTATCTATAGCGTTAGAGAACTTCAAACGTATCTCGTCATTCCTTAGTACTTCCGCATCCCACTTCTTTGCGTATTGATTCTTCCTGACTAATGTCTTGAACTTCTGCCTACTCTTCATCACTACTATATTGTGATCTGAGTCTATATCTGCTCCTGGGTGCGCCTTACAATCCAGTATCTGATTTCGGAACCTCTGTCTGACCATGATGTAATCTAATTGAAATCTTCCCGTATCTCCCGGCCTTTTCTAAGTATACCTCCTCCTCTTGTGATTCTTGAACAGGGTATTCGCTATTACTAGCTGATACTTGTTACAGAACTCAATCAGTCTTTCTCCTCTTTCATTCCTCGTCCCAAGCCCATATTCTCCTGTAACCTTTTCTTCTACTCCTTCCCCTACAACTGCATTCCAGTCGCCCATGACTATTAGATTTTCGTCCCCCTTTACATACTGCATTACCCTTTCAATATCCTCATACACTTTCTCTATCTGTTCATCTTCAGCTTGCGACGTCGGCATGTATACCTGAACTATCGTTGTCGGTGTTGGTCTGCTGTCGATTCTGATTAGAACAACCCGGTCACTGAACTGTTCACAGTAACACACCCTCTGCCCTATCTTCCTATTCATAACGAATACTACACCTGTTATACCATTTTCTGCTGCTGTTGATATTACCCGATACTCATCTGACCAGAAATCCTTGTCTTCCTTCCACTTCACTTCACTGACCCCAACTATATTTAGATTGAGCCTTTGCATTTCCCTTTTCAGATTTTCTAGTTTCCCTACCACGTTCAAGCTTCTGACATTCCACGCCCCGACTCGTAGAACGTTATCCTTTCGTAGATTATTCAATCTTTTTCTCATGGTATCCTCCCCCTTAGCAGTCCCCTCCCGGAGAATCGAATGGGGGACTATTCCGGAATCTTTTGCCAATGGAGAGATCATCATGACACTTCTTCAATTACAGGTCACATGTCCTGTGGATACACGTTACGTGTCTTTAATGCAGTGGTTTCCATTGCCTTCTGCATCCTCATGTCGTTGATCATTGCTGATTCTTCCGCCTTTAGGGGCAATTTCCCACCCCTAGGACAAGAGAGTGCCCTGAACCTCTATCCGCTCCTCCGCCCCCTTTGACTAGGCCGTTGGCAGAATGAGGCTGACTTCTTATTCCGGAAGTCTTCGGCCGCCAATGCTGATTATTTATCAAAAATTAGGCAATGGCGGGGATCGAACCCGGGACCTAATACGTTTTGATTATGAATCAAAGACTCTACCCCTTTTTTTTTTTTTTTTTTTTTTTTTTTTTTTTTTTTTTTTGTATTTTACTAAAACATACATTTCAAGTATTCAACAGTACAATTAATGATTAAACCATTTGCAACATTAAAAAAAGAACCAGTTTTAAACTATTTATATGCTAAATATGTCTAATACAGTAATAATGGTAAAACAAACTTTAAAAGTGGTTACAGTATAAACTTTGCTCAAGATAACTGAGATTATTCTAGGTGCAAATTATTGTCACCCAATCAGTGGGTTTGTCTACAAAGTTGAATTCACTGTTTAATTTGTAAACTGTCCATTGAATAAAAAATAATAGCATATTTAATACCAGTTTTCTTGACTATGAACCAGTTTAAATACAATCCAATTAAACACATACAAAAAAAAAAAAAAAAAAAAAGTTCCGGAAGCAAGGTTAAAGTAAATAATAATAAGGAACCAAGTGACTTTTATTTTTCTTCTGTTCGTTCTCGTTCAAGGTGTTGTAGTGGTTTCACATATTTAACCAACACCCATTCTTTCAAAAATGATCTTCAGCATGTTGCCATAGTGCTTCTTGTGGTTGCGATACGTGCTGATTTTTGCATATTCACACTTCATGTAAACGCGGAATTCTATCTCGTTGTCCGACCCAAGTGTGTGGATGACATAACTAACATATTTTCCCAGTAACCAGCTAATGGCGTTGGTTTTTAATTTCGGAAAGTATGTCATGTCCGGTCTCAGGAGGAGCGACGGCGTTATATATTGCGTAGAGGATCTGGTGAGAAAGGCGATTTGTTGCCTGATCCAATTCCAGTTATGCACATTGCCACCACAGGTGAATCTGTGGCTGAGTGTATCCACCAGATTGCATTTTCCACAAAGGTGTGTCTGGTTTAAACCGATCCCATATAGTCTCTCGTTGGTGCTGATGACATTATTAACTGTTTTGTACCATGCGGAAATAGCGTCTGTAGATAGCCCGGCATAGTTGATGTTCCGCCATACAGCTTTCCAGTCACAATTTGGGAATTTCGTTTCAATTTTGTTTCTACCCTCATTTATCTTCCTTTCAAGTATGATGTCGCGCGCTGTGATACGTGTGTTGCTTCTGATTTCGTCACTAAGATAACTTGCTTCGAGGAAAAAGTTCCTCACATACTGCAGACGGGCATTAATCCTTCGCACATCAATCGGTGCTTGCAGGCTATGGGGTGTCACAGCCTCAAAGAGCTTTGCGGTTATACATTGTGGAAGTTCTCTGAGTATATGGAAAGTCCGTTTGAGGAACAGAGCAGACGCTTTATTGCCAATATGCACCAAACCGAGGCCCCCGTTTCTGACATCCAGTATAACCGTAGTCGCACCAACCCTGAATATGTCTCCTCTCCATAAATAATTGGTAACAGTGGACATGATCCCTTTCGCTACTAGTTTAGGGATTGGAAATACCTGCGCAGTGAAATACGCTTTAGACAAAACGCAGGAGTTGATGAATCTGACTTTTTGCACCAGGTCCATAGTTCGATGGATGTTCTCCATTACAGCACCATGAACTTTCCTCCTAGTTTCCGTCCAGTTAAAAGCAGCCATCCGCAACGGACATGCCATTAAGGTGATTCCCAAAGTTTTATGTTTGTTGTCTTGTTTTGCCCATGCCAGTCGAAGGTGATCTAGGCCCCGTAGATTCAATATTTGACTTTTGTTTTCATTTACTGTCGCTCCCGACGCTAGACAATATCTTTGGATTTCTCTTTCCAGTGTAACTGTCTCCTCCTTATTCCTTATTACAACGCCCACGTCATCAGCATAAGCTCGTATGACAGTTTTCTCACCACTCAATGTTATGCCTGTTAATCTTTCGTGGACAGTGCGGAGGAAGGGCTCTAAAGATACTGAAAATAAAAACATTGATAAGGGACTGCCCTGTGGAACCCCTCGCCTTATCTGTATGGGTTTAGATGTTTGGCCATTGATTGCTATTTTCGCATTTACACCTGTTGCAATATTCCTTAGCATGTTCACAATCTGGGGGTGGAAAGCCATTCTTGACAGCGTCGCAAAGAGGTATCTATGACTAACGCGGTCAAAAGCTTTGTTGAAATCTATGAAGATTAAAGCACATTTTATACTTGTCACTGAGGTAATTGCAATGACGTCTCTGTATGCAGATAGACTTTCGAATATCGTTCTGGTCGGAGAGCAAGATTGGTGATGACTCAATATTTTGTTGGAAAAGGCAGAGAGTCTTTTGTTGATAATACGCGAAATTATTTTGTAATCAGAATTTAGTAGCGAAAGAGGCCGAAAATTGTTTAAGTTGGTTTTGCCTTTACTCTTAGGAATCAGTACTATTTTACTTTCCTTAAACTCTGCAGGGACCGGTTTTCCGTTCAGGACCTCATTTGCCATGGAAGTGATCTTGTCCCGAATTATAGACCAGTAGCGGGCATAAAACTCCACAGGGAGGCCATCAAGTCCCGGAGATTTGTTGAGAGGTGAGTTACGCACTGCCTCATGCGCTTCATCTTTAGTAATAGGTGACAGGATGTCAGCGTTGTCTGTTCCCGACAATTGTGGACCTAAAATAGTGAGAAAGTCCTCGAGAGCTGCATCTTCCACTGTGGTAGGGGCATATAAGGTTTCATAGTACCTATGGACTTCGTCCAGTATTTGTTTCTGGCATGTGAGCCTCGTACCAGTATGCGTCTGGACTTCATCAATTAAAGTTTGACGTCTGTTTTTAGCATGCCGCACCAAGTGATACAGAGAAGCTGTTTCATCTGCTACGACTGATGTGGCTTTCGATTTAATTTTGAGTCCCTCCATCTGTTGCCGTTTAATGCTTAATAACTTGGCTTTTATTTTTTTGATATCATTTAGACGAATTACGTCATCATGGGCCTGTTGATATAAATCTCTTAAAACTTTATAATAAAACTCCATTGTATTCCTCAACTCCCTGTGCCTGGCTGCACTATACTGCATGACAACTTTCCGCAGCCTTGGTTTAGCCCTCCTTGTCCACCAGTCTATGACTGTTGGGTGCTTGTCTACTGTGCGGAGGCACATAGTCCACGCAAACCTTATTTCCTGTTCCAGTTCTTCGTCAGTTAAAACAGAGATATTTAAGTTCCATTGGCCTCTGAATCGACGGGTTGGTTGTACACTTAGATTAAAGCAAGTTAAAAGTGTACTGTGATCGCTAAAATACACTGGAATAGTCTCAACGTTTAATAAATAATTTTGCAAATTTGGTGACACGTAAATTCTATCTAGTCTGCTGCGGGAGTGGCTGGTTATATACGTGAACCCGACTGACGTCGGGTGCTGAAGTTCCCACACATCCTTAAGGTGTAGATCACTTACTAATTTTTTTAACTGTGGCGAGTAGTTGAAGTTGGGTTGTTGATCTTTCTGGTTTAAAACACAGTTAAAATCTCCACCTAATATAAGAGAACACGGATTTTTCCTCAATAAATAAATCAGTTCATCTTGAAAAAACTTCGCACGATCCAATTTGTGGGAAGTTCCTGATGGGGCGTAAAGGTTAATCACTGTCACATCGAAAAGTTTTATGCCTATGGCTCTTCCTGATTCTAGTCGTTCGATTTCAGTCACCGGAATGCCTTCCCTTATAAGAATGGCTGTACCGATATTGGCTTCCGTAGAAACATTAACAATTTCAAAAAAGCCTGGGATCCGAAATTCCGTTATCGCAACTTCTTGTAGCAACGCGATATCTGTTCCGGACTGGTACAAGAATTCCTTTAGTGCTGCCAATTTCAAGGGTGACTGTATTTTATTAATGTTAATAGTAGTAATGCTATAAGCTTGCAGCACAGACATACCGGAAGAAGCTATTTGGGATGAGGTTCGGTATGATTATAGCAGCAAAACGTGCTTCCCTACAAGGCACGATCTTTACAAGCTGTGTGCCCATTACATGTACTAACTGCCTAGAAAATTTGCACTGCTTTTAAACAAATAGCTTGAGAAGAAAAGTATCCTGAAATCCTGACAATGCATTGCTATAAGTCACTGTGGCCATTCTCTTTCTCCTCGTCAGTGTTGGACCTGATGACTTCATATTTGATATTCTTTTTCTTGATGTCTTTCTTCTCTGGTGTGACTTTCGCTTGATGACGCGTGACAGCAAGGCCCGGTGTCTGTCGCAGCCGCCGGCGGTGGCTAAATGGGGCAACGGCCGTGGCTTGCGAGTCGTCAATGTTTGGTTCCGGCGTGGTGTCTGTTGTGTTGTTTTGCTGGCGAGGCGGTGATGCTTGTGTATTTCCTCCTTCGGCGCGGCGTTGCGCTTCGGAGTCAGCAGGTTCTTTACCTGGTACTTCCTCGTACGGTTCGCACTGTATGGGTTGTGCACTTGATGCGGTTATTTCAGCCGTGACCTCAGGCTCAGGGTCACATTTCCGTGAAAAATCACTACCCGCTGCGTCACTATCTGTTCGTGGCGGTGTAAGTCCTTGTGCGGAAGTGGGAGCCACATCGACCTTCATTCCATCTCCTTTTTCCACTTCCAACAGATCTTCAGGACTGGGCTTCGGCCTCCTGGCAACGGGTGTTTCACAGGAAGAGTCCTCATCAACATTTCTTTCAGTGTCCTCTAGAGGACGCTTTTTTGTGGGAATCTCGCTGTCACGGGACGGAATTTCAGCAGTTAATGCAGGTTTTAAAGACGGAAAGTCATTAACATTAAGTGCAACATTTTCAGAGGTAGTAACAGGATCCACGACCGCCGCTGGCTCTGTTGTATTACTGGCTGGCAACAAATCGTTGAGTGTCAATTTCCGGCGTTGCGTAAGGTTATTTGTAAGCACAAATACACGGCGAGGGCAGTCCTGACGGAGGTGACCAGACTCGTTACATACATGACATGTAGGGGTTTGTCCTGAGTACATAACATGCGCCTTGTGCCCGTCAACAAAGATGTGGGAGGGAATGTTTGCTTTCACTTCCATCTCCACGGAGCGAATGCCGTTAAAGCACTGCAGCTTGAAATGCGAAGCCCACCTTTCGTTGACTATTTGCCTGACAACCCCATACTTTGAAAGGACATCTTTAATTTTCGAATTGTCTACTTCTATGGGAATATTCAAAACCCTAACATTCCTAATTACAGACTCGGAATTCCGGAGTTTGACAGTACTTTTAGTACCATCACGGTGTATAAATTCCGTTTCATAACCAAATTTTGCCAGAAAGCGGTCTACACTCGCGGAATCGTTAAACTTTACAAAAATGCAGTATTCATCAGAGTCCAGCTGCATGGTATGAACAGATTCAGAATGAAGGCCAATTACCTCGGTAATCCAGTCGTGTATTTCAAGTGCAGAGGGCTGTACTCGACGGGTGTACTTGTCGAAGGTGAAAATCACGGTGTTTTTTCTCACGGAGTTTGCCATGGTGTTCTGCAGCGAAGAAATCTCGGACAACGCCGAAATCCCAACGGCACTTCGTAGAAAGATGACACGAAAGAAGACCAAATGCTCAATTGATAACGCTTAATTCACGTGCAAAACGTCAATAAACGAGCACAAAACACGAAAACACTGACGTAAACACTGAACGTTCACGGAGCAAACTTGAGGAGCGTGCGACCGCTACGGCAGCTAATGCCAGACTGCCCCTGGACCACGGGCTCCTTTCGGTACAGAGTTGTGAAGCGCCATATTCGCATTCATTTCAAGCCTATATGTATCAGGGTGTTACAAAAAGGTACGGCCAGACTTTCAGGAAACATTCCTCACACACAAAGAAAGAAAATATTTTATGTGGACATGTGTCCGGAAACGCTTACTTTCCATGTTAGAGCTCGTTTTATTACTTCTCTTCAAATGACATTAATCATGGAAAGGAAATACACAGCAACAGAACGTCCCAGCGTGACGTCAAACACTTTGTTACAGGAAATGTTCAAAATGTCCTCCCTTAGCGAGGATACATGCATCCACCCTCCGTCGCATGGAATCCCTGATGCGCTGATGCAGTCCTGGAGAATGGCGTATTGTATCACAGCCGTCCACAATACGAGCACGAAGAGTCTCTACATTTGGTACCGGGGTTGCGTAGACAAGAGCTTTCAAATGTCCCCATAAATAAAAGTCAAAAGTAGAATGAAATTTTCACTCTACAGCGGAGTGTGCGCTGATATGAAACTTCCTGGCAGATTAAAACTGTGTGCCCAACCGAGACTCGAACTCGGGACCTTTACCTTTCGCGGGCAAGTGCTCTACCGACTTTCTTTTTTTTTATTTTATTTTTTTAGTGGGGTAACAGCAGCAAACAAAAACCGCTGCTAGCATTTTTTTTTATAAGACGATGACCTTTAGAAAATAAAATATTTCTGGGAAACGTAAATAAGTGGAGTTTTTTTTGCAGTCTAGTGTAACAATAACAAACATAAACAGCTTCTAGCATTTTTTTAAATATATAAGAAGATGATTTTTATAAAATAAGATATTTCTGGGAAACGTAAATAAGTGGACTTTTTTTTACATAATAGTAAAAAAAACATAACCTGCTTCTGTCAGTACGAAACAATAACGGTCTACATTCCTCTTTTGGGCGCGTACCTCGCTAATCCCATTATACCTCTCGTTGGTGTCGGGTACGTCTTCACGTGTGTTTGTGGATCCTCTCCACTGTCCTGGTCCTTTCTTGTTCTGATACTTATAATCAATAGTTACATTCTCCTACCCGGGACACCCCAACTGGGTGGGGGATTAAGCAAGGCACTCCCTAAAAAATTTTCGTAATATGTTCGATATCTCGGATGTCTCATAAGCTGTGAGTGATGTTCTTGTAATAAGGCCCAAAAGTCGAGCACATTCTCACTGCCGTCCCGGAAAAGATAACGCACAGTTAAACCTCGAATCCAGGTCACTGCGTTTGTCTTTGTTCGGGGTTAATATGTCCTATCTGGGAGAAGTAGTATCCGTGGTTCTATTGCTTGCGGCCCCACCCGAAGGAGGAAGGCGATCATTTTTTTAACCAAACACCGTACGTCCGCCGAAGGTCCGCATATCAGGCGATGCTCTTCTGTGTCTATAACATTGCACTGCGGACACAGTGGCTCGTCCGCCATATGAACTGTATGCAACCTGGAACGAATCACGTATTTCCCATTTACCACCTGATACCACCGTGCGCGCGTTCCCGTATCAAGGTGTGGGTGTTGCACTGTACGCCATACCACTGACCACGTAACTGTTGGTTGGCGGCGCTCTACGGCATTATTCGGCCGTCGTCGAGTCAAGATGTGATATATATCATGTGCCGTTGCCATCCTGGTTGTCGGTAGTTCCGTATGTACATAACTGTGTTCCACAAAAAAAAGGTTCGCATATGGGCAAGCGATGGTGAGATGTGAGACACCGCTACAGGAGCCGAACGTGAAGGTGGAGCGAGTTCGTCTATCAAGGTGTCCGTCAGACTTGTCTGGTGTCGTGTCCACATCTTTATCATTGTGGTTACATAAATAGCCACTGCTCGGTCGCGTACGTGGACTAGTCCAACACCTCCACGACTACGAGGAAGCGTGAGGGTTTCGTATCCGACCTTAAAAAGCAGACCTGTGCTCACAAAATATCCTAGTGCCGCCAGGATTCGGCAGGCCAACACCACCGGCATAGGAAGAACTTGTGCCAGGTGGGGGATGCGAGAAGCTAGATAAGTGTTGGCGAAGGTGACCCGTTGTATCATATCCAGTGCCCCTAACCTGTGACTTCGGACACTCGCACGAGTTGTTTGCAGAAGATGTCTGTAACTGAGTGCCGCCGTGCGTCGAACGTCTGTAGTGAAGATAATTCCTAGGCATTTCATCTTGTTAATCGGTTGTAATTGTGCTACACTTCCTGGCGGGAGTCCTCTCCCGATGTTCATCGCTCCCGACTTTCCCATGTTCAAGCGACTTCCCGTAGCCATACAATACAAATTAATCCAATACAAGGCCACTCTTGCCTCGTCGCCTGACCGTGCTAAAAACACTAGGTCATCCGCGTATGTTCTGCATATAAACTTGTTGTGCCTTATGGTCATTCCTTGGAGTCGATTCCGGAGCCCTCAGAGCAGCGGCTCGACAGCGATGGCATATAATATCGTTGACAGCGGGCACCCTTGTCTGACCGATCGTGAGATGGTGATGGGCCCCACCAAGCGTCCATTGATGAGCACTTTGGATGCGGCGCCGTGGAGTAGTCTCATGACGACGGTGACAAAACTTTCCGGAAACTTCATTTGCGTCATCACGTCCGTGAGATAAGCATGGCTCAGCCTGTCAAATGCGCGATCGAAGTCTATCGATACCAATGCACCCCGAAGACGACATGTTGCTGCCAGTGCGATAACATCGCGCTAGTCACTGAGTGCCGTTTGTATATTGCCATCTCCTCCTAGCTGGGTTTGGTCGAGTGATATCACTTGGCGTATTACGCGATAAAGCGTGCTGCAAGTATCCTGGTGTAGATCTTGTAGTCGCAATTAAGAAGGGTCAGTGGCCGGTAGGCCTGTATCCCTGTGCCGCCGGATGGTTTGTTGATGGGGATGATCATTCCTTCCACGAAGGAGGGTGGAAGAGGCACGTTTGGAGACATCAATTCGCAGTACATGGCAGTCCATCGTGGAGTCATGAGATCTTTAAATGTACGATAAAACTCCAACGGAAACCTGTCGGGCCCCGGCGATTTGTGCGACGCTCCCTTATCAAACGCTTCCATTACGTCGTCAACTGTGACTGCTCCTGTTAACTCCAGGTTGGCCGTCTCGTCGAGACACGCGGAGAGCGTTCGTCGGACCTCATGAAAGGCTGCCTGATCGTGTTCCGCTTCGTCCTAGAGATGACCGTAGTGTTCCACAAAAGCGTTGGCAATGTCTTCTTGCGTTGTCATACGGCGACCATCTGGCAGTACGACCGTCTGTATTAAGGTTCTGCGGCTACGTTGTTTCTCTCTGATAATGTGATACATCGACGGTGATTCTCCACGGACCCGTTCAAAGGCCCTTGCGCGGATTGCGACACACTCCAGACGGCGGCGCGTTATTGAAATTATTTGGGCCTGTGCTCGTTTTATACCGGTACGACGCTCCTGTGAAGGTGCTTGTACAGATAGTTCGCGGAGCATCGTGAAATAAAATTCCGTCGTGTGTCGCCTCCACATCATCTGCTCTCTTCCGTATGCAATTAACGCTCGGCGCAATGCAGGCTTAACGCATTCCAGCCACCACTGCAATGTCGTCGGATATGTCGGGAGGCGTGGTTCACACACGTGCCAAGTGTCTTCGATTAAGCGTCTGCACTCAGGTTCCCTGAGGTGTGCTGTATTCAGTTTCCAAACACTGCGACTCCTCCACACTTGTTGACGACTCAGGGAGACCGTGCATATATATGCTATGTGATCTGAAAAGGCGACAGGCCACAATTCCGCATCGAGGATCGCAGGTTCGAGACGACGTGTTACGTAAATGCGATCGAGACGACTTGCAGAGTGACTCGTGACGTAGGTGTATCCACGTCTGTCGCCATGTATCGTCTCCCATGTGTCAATGAGATTCATGTCCTGTATGAGTTGCCGCAGCTCCGGGCATGAAGTGTAACGTGGGTGTTGATCTCTTGGTGCGAGCACGCAGTTCAAGTCGCCTCCAAATAAGACATGTTCATACCGACCTAAGAATAGTGTTGCTATCTCCTCTGCGTAAAATCGGGATCGATCGCGCCGTCTCTCGGACCCCGACGGTGCGTAAATGTTAACGACCCGTACTCCCAGCACTGTGAGCGCCAGTCCTCGCTCTGACGGCAGGTACACCGCGTCCTCGGATACTATGCCGCTACGTAGAAGTATCGCTGTTCCGCTTCCGCCGTCGGTAGTAGGTGTAATATATGTATCGTTCTCGTATAGGTCGGGGAAGCTCTCAACACATACTTCCTGCAGAAGAACGATGTCGACGTCCGACGCATGCAACATTTCTCGTAATAATTGCAATTTGACAGGCGTTCTGATCGTATTAATATTAATAGAGGCTGTTCGATATGCCTGCCGCTGTTCCTCAGTGCGTAAAGCGCACATGAACGCTTATGTTAATTTGTGTGCTGCTGCTCGGCGACATGCTGTCTGTGCGGCAGTCTGCATCTTCTGCGTGGTTAACATCTGGTGGACGCAGCACTCGCCATTGCGGGTGCGACGTCGGTCTGTGGGTCAGTATCGGATTCGTCGGCCCAGTTCCTGTGCTGGAGGCCCAGCTCCCGCCGTGTTTCTCCGGCCTGGCTGACCGAAGGCGGTGGCGTTGCTCTGGTGGGTGGAGGGACTCCTTCCGTCGGCTTTCCGTCCGGTGTGTCTGTATTCAACACCTGTCTAGCATGCATCGCGTCGTACTGCTGTGTGGGAGGTAGAACCTCTCCTTGCGCATCCAGATGCACTGTATCGACGTTACACCCGTCTGACGTGGACTGCAGTAAGCAGGTATCCGACGGCGCAAGTCGTGGTTTCTTGCGGCGCTTCGGGGATCTTTGTTCGCGCGTGTGCGCCTCCGTATCCGAGTGCGGAAGTGACTCCCGGTGCTCAGGGACGAAAGCAGCTGTCGGCACAACCGCAGGATCAATTTCCATACCTCCTACCGATCCATTCCGTTCAGTTAAGGGCGTCGTCGTCTCCGGAGCGGTAGAAGTGTGCGTCGTTTCGTCACTGGAGGCGGTCTCTGCTGCAGTCGGTTGCCGTAAACTGTCAGGATTCTGTAGCTGGTCATTCTTCGGGATGGGATCTGTTCGAAATGCGTCCGCATACGTTAGTGTCAGCGGCGTCAACGTGGACTGAGGCACGGGTTCGCCGGTTGGAACTTGCACTGTCCTCCGCTGCATGCATTCGGAACGGACGTGGCGCTCTTTACCGCAGCATGAGCATGTTTTGGGTTGTCCATCGTAGATGACTATAGCTCTACATCCGCCGATGAACAAGTACGAGGGTACATGTTGTGTCAGTTCTATTCTGATTTGACGCACCCCATTGAGAACGGGGTAAGTCGTGAAGTTGGACCATTTTTCCTCGACGTGGCTAAGCACTCTTCCATATGAAGAAGTCAGACAGAACCTCGAAGGAAAGCTCGAAAATACGTATGTTTCTTAAGCCCAGTCCTGCGTGATCAATAGTTATTTCTCCAACATGTCCATCAGAGTGACGAAATTTGAGTCCATGTTTCTCGCAAATTCATTCGAAAAACTAATCTTGAGAGTCGACTTTCGGTATGCATGTGCCACTCTATATCGAGTCGTCTAAACGCGTGAGTACGCCAAAGAGGTAAACAACTGCGCGAGCGCGAACGTCTCCGGCAGGGACGTAAACAGACGTCCGTGCCGTAGCACCGCCGAAGGCAAACTGACTGAGCTACCCAAGCACGACTCAGGCCCCCTCCTCACAGCTTTACTTCTGCCAGTACCTCGTCTCCTACCTTCCAAACTTTACAAAAGCTCTCCTGCGAACCTTGCAGAACTAGCACTCCTGAAAGAAAGGATATTGCGGAGACATGGCTTAGCCACAGGTCCCGAGTCTCGATCCGCCACACAGTTTTAATCTGCCAGGAAGTTTCGAAAGTCAAGAGGGTTGAGGTCAGGAGAGCGTGGATGCCATGGAATTGGTCCGCCTCTACCAATCCATCGGTCACCGAATCTGTTGTTGAGAAGTGTACGAACACTTCGACTGAAACGTGCAGGTGCTCCATCGTGCGTGAACCACATGTGTCGTACTTGTAAATTCACATGTTCTAGCAGCACAGGTGGAGTATCCCGTATGAAATCATGATAACGTGCTCCATTGAGCGTAGGTGGAAGAACATACTGACGAAACTAAAATGAGCTCTAACATGGAAATTAAGCGTTTCCGGACACATGTCCACATAACATCTTTTCTTTATTCGAGTGTGAGGAATGTTTCCTGAAAGTTTGGCCGTACCTTTTTGTAACACCCTGTATATGCCGTTCCGAGCACCAGAAAATTGAGAATCACTGCAAAACCCGTTGTTAACTGTGATTCGTTCCAATAAAATAATGAGAAACATCACATTCGTGGCAAAAGAATTATTGTAACTTGCGTATAATGAGAGTAGGCTGTTTGAAGGCAGCGACACACTGAAGATCCATCCAAAAAACGCATTGTTCTTGGTAGAATGTGTTATAATTAAATTTCAATTAGTAGCATAACTACGATTAAAGTTTTTAGCAAGCGTTACGACTCTATGATTAGTTACGAAAGGTGTGATGTTGGTTTAGCGTAATGAATAGCGTCACTGTTCAACTACTAGTGTTTTTGTTGTGGCAGTGGTTCGCGTCCTGACACAACCATTTTTTTCCCTGACATTCGCGTTTTTATTAGGTTCTGATACTTTATTATTAGTTTAATGTAAGTATAGACTATAATATTTGATGTAATGTAAATACAAGTTCACCTTTTACTGAGGGGTAACTGTTTGATTGGCTTAATCTAAAGGACAGCTTGCGCTACTTGTATAAAGATATTATGCTCCTTCTTCTTTTACGCTTCGTAATTCACATGTTGCAAAGATTCTGCTACTGGGTAGGAACAGTGATCTAGTAAGACTCACCTTGGGGATTTACTAAAATGCAGGATGATGAAATAATGTTTATCTTATGCGGAGACGTATTCCAAATTAGTAACGCACTGTTTGTAATGGAACTTTTATAATCCTGTGTCCTTATTGATTGGACATGGTACTTTCCTTTTCGTGGACGATGGAAGAAATGTGCATTTTAATAGAGCTAACGTGGGGATTTCACGCGCGCCCGTTGAGTAAACAGTGTAATTTATGAACTAGAAACATCCCTGAACTGTCGCTGGTGTGCGTTGCGGGCGCGTATACTACGTTGCGGTCCACGTACCGTATGCACAAGTCACATCGTACCTGAGCGTTCAGCAGCACGTTGAACTTGGCACGCTCAACGCTCAACGTTCGACAGCACGGTCCGTGTGCCGACGGCTTAAAGACATCACACACATCCATGCCCGAGGCAGGATTCTAACCTGCGACTATAGCGGTCGCGCGGTTCCAGACTGAAGCGCCTTGAGCCGCTTGGCCACACCGGCCAGCGCATATTTAGCCCAGCATTATTATTTTAATCATATTAATTTCATTATAACAAAGGTAGTGTTTCCAAGATAGTTATTTGCTAGAAGTGAATTTGATAATAACTTTATTTTGTCGTTGCGAGAAAAAAATCCTAGTCGAAAATGAACGTGTTTTTGTACCTTCTATTTTGCCTATATCGTAAAGACGATGGCTTGCCCAGTGTGTCTCATAGTGTAGTGTACCCACTCGCCTATCCACGTGCGCACAACTCTCGGTGACGTACAGTACCTGTGGAACGAGTGGCTAACTGGAGCCGCGCTCCATTAACCTGCGCCGTGACGGAGCAACGAGCGAGCGTCAAAATTTACGATGGGAAACACTAACAATTGGCTTTGGGCCGGAGGGAAGGTGGCGGCGCCTAAACAAAAGGCAGACGTCAGGCCGCAGAGACAAAAGCGCAGCGCGGGATCGCATCGCGCGGCCACCTCCATTGTGCCGGCTGCGCCCCTTGCAGCAGCCGCCATTGTCGGCGCTCACAATTGGCGGGAGGAAAAGTTGGGGGCTGCGCTGCGAGCGGCGAGGGCGGCTCCATGTGAAACAACACCGCCGGCCTGATAGGATTGTCCGTGACACTTTATCAATATTTATGTTCGGACATTAGGTTCGGTGTGCGCTCGCATGCGAGAGGAGAGGAGAGCATATTCAAATTAGGCGACGAGTAACGGCCATTGTCTGCGGCGGACAGCCGCGCCGCGCCAGATAGCGCCTCCCGCACGGCCCAGTCGGGTGCGGCCGGGCCGGGCAAACCGCCGGCGACCCGCAGCCGCGGTCCGCGCCGTGTCGCCATAAATGTTACCAATTACTTCACGCCCAGTAAATCAAACGCTCGGGCCCACGCCCTTTGCTGGGACCGCTGCTGCTTTTCGTGCTGGTGACACACTAAATGTAACATGTTGCCGCCGTGAAATCAAACACGGTCGTCATTCGAGGCTCCAAAATCTCCTCAGGTTGATAACGTATCCCTTGACTTCACGATTGTATTTGATTTAGTTGCTCACTGACAGTGAAGAAAAGAATACGAGCTTACCGAATATCGGGTTGGATTTGTGACTTCATTGCAGATAGAACTTCACGCGTCGCTCCTAATGGAACAAAGTTGACTGATGCTAAGGTAAGCTGATGTGTATGTCAAGGATGTGTGGTGGGACCACTACTGTTTACAACATATGTAAACGATCCAATGGGTACCGCAGGAGGCTCCCAGAGGCTGCTTACAGATGACGCGGTTGTCTGTAATGAAGCAGCAACGTCAGAGGACTGCAGTGAACTGCTGGAAGACTTGAAGAGGATTGATGAATGGTGCTGGGACTCGCAGTTGACCCTGAACGCAAATAAATGCAACATATTGCGCATGCATAGAAGAAGGTCCACTACCGTACAGTCAAAACTGTTTCAAATTCCTGGAAACAGTAGCTATCATATAATATTTAGGATAAAGCGTTGGCAGCGACCTTAAGTGATTTACGTCATGAAACAAATAGTGGGAATAGTAGCTGATCATTGGAGATCAATTGAAAGCGGGACTGATCGCTGAAGACAGTTCTACTCCAGTCAATGACTTTACAGGCCGAAGACGTGTCTGGAGACAGCCCAGACAGCGTTGGGATACCAACGTAAATGTCGCCCGCCACACTGCCATGGCAAGTGATGGCCCGCAGAGAATATTCTTTTCATAACAGGACTCCTTTGGTTGTTATCCGCGGCACCCTTCCAGCACAGCTGTACATCGACAATATTCCGTGCCCCGTTTCGTTGCCCTTCATGGAAAGCGCTCCTAGGCTTTTATTTCAACAAGCTGATGCCCTGCCGTACACGGAGACCGTTTCTATTGCTTGTCTTCGTGCTTGAAAAGCCCTATCTTATCCAGATAGGTCGTCGGATCTCTCCTCGATTGAGAATATTTGGTGTAGGGGGCTCAAAGACTTCATTTCAGATAGAACTTAACGCGTGGCTCCTAATGGAACAAAATTGACTGATGCTGAGGTAACGTGAGTAGTATCTCAAGGAAGTGTGATGGGACCATTACTGTTTACAACATATGTAAATGATCCAGTGGATAGCGCAGGAGGCTGCTTGCAGATGACGCTGTTGTCTGTAATAATGCAACAACGCCAGAGAACTGCAGTGAACTGCTTGAGTTTTGACGATCTAACTCACCACTTGATCTACCTCAGGAAGACTCCAATAACCCAGTCAATGAGAAGCCGAATAAATGCTTGCAAAAGGGGCAGAGGAGGACCAACGCGTTGTTGACTTTCTCAATTTCAGAAGCTCTATCTCTTCAGTAAACCATCGATTTTTTCTGAAATTATAATCATTTGTTTGTCTATACAGGTACGTCACATATACCAATTTCCGTCCCACTACGATAATTCCTTCGAGACGCTTCGATTTTTTTGCTAGAATGTATATATGGTTTTCCATTTATATTGACCATCCCTAATAACATTTTCTTTAGACATAAAATAAAAAAAGAGAATGAAGCAAATGTTGTTTGTTAACAAGGGTAGATTAAATAGCGTGATGGCCTTTCTTCTGCTTCCGTTGTGGAGATGTGCATAGCCGTATGTCTTTTTTGAACAGCAACCCACATTTTTGTTTGGAAGTCCTCTTACTCTTCGCAAGACCTGTTCAAAAACGTATCAACTTAATGGGAAAAGGAAATGGGGATCTCTAATACCACTGCTGCCAACGTTCCTTATTCAAGGGAATTGCAAACTAGCTTGATGCTTTCCTGAGCTTCCTTTGGAGTTGTAGGAATACTGTGATAGTCAATGTCTTTCATGTCACCCCCAAGAAAAAACCAGAACAGTTCCAACAGGATATCGAGCAGGCCATTCCACTGTTCCTACACGACCAATCCTTCCGAGAGGATACCTATAATTCAGATACGACATGCATGCAAGGCACTATGCGCTCGTCATCCATCGGTTTAGCATTATGCTTCTAAGCAGTACCTCATCCAAGAAGACGAGGAAGAGTTTGTGGGAGAAAACTGGCGTATGCTTTGCAGCTTGGGTTATCATTGACATAACAAGGGGCAATAATTGTAATACTCAGCATCCAAAACGAGACATTAACTTACTACTGACGCTGATGTGGAACATCGCTGTCTTTCGTTGGATCTGTAATGCATGTTCTTTATATTTACCCCTCCTTTGCTTAAGATAAGAGTATTCATCAGCAAAAACAAAATGAGAACAGTAATTTTGGTTGCAGAGGTTTTGCTGCTATGCCTACTAAAAGAACTGTATACGATTCTGAAAATTGATTCCATGCATTTCTTAGATTAAGTGTGCATGACAGGTATGAAACTGGTGAGTGTGGAAACTTGATGCACATTTGTTATAGTAACGCCAACTTCATTTTCTAGTTACTGTTGCGCACACTGTGGATAGTATCGAGAAAAGCAACTTCTGTGCTTCCGCTGCCCTAGTTCTACGACGGTTGCCTTGTCTCGGGTTCGCGAGGATCCTGTTGACTCCACGTCACTATATTCGTCATTTCTATCATTCGGTTGTAAGCCTATCGATTTGCTCAATCGCAGAGTGCATATTACTACACAGCACGATGTTCGCGTCAGTAGGAGAGTATAATGTGCTGGCGTTGTTCGGAAGTATTTGCTAATTAGGTTTCGGTATAATTATTCACGCTACGATCTGTTCGCTTTTAGGTTTCAGTGCCGAAACGATCAGTCTCCTATGGTGGAATTCTGAATACTGCTAAAAACTAATGCGTTTAGGAGTCTTTGCATTCTTTAAAGATTTCTGTAAAAAATCGTACGATTTGTGATCGGCTAACAATGTTCTTAGTGAAACTAGTCATTGTCCGCTTCCTCAAACTGTTAGTAAATTAATTAAATATATTGTTAACTTCTTTGAGTGGAGAGGGGCAAATCATTGTAATAAAGCACACCTAGCTGTCGTGTTATAGGTTGAAAACTCCAGTTCCAACAAGCGTCACAAGACGAGAAAACATACGTAGTTTGGAGCATTCTGGTCAGTCTAGCTTTACTCTACTCGAGTCGCATTACGCATGCGTTCAGCGTGCTACATCTCGGTGAATTACGTTGCATCTATCAGTAACATTACTGATGAGAGTCGTCTCTTGAATCTCTAGTGATGTAACTAAACTAACGTTCATATGGACTATGGGTTTATAACACTGCAACTGTATTTACGTTGCTTATACAATCAGATACCAAGTTTGGCTTATTACGTAGTATGCCCCAACAGAACAAATTGTCTTGTCACGGAAAAGCCACGTATAACACTACTGTCCGTTACTACTATACCATAACCTTAAAGTTGAAGTCAGGTTGTGAAATAAAACTATCTAGTTAAAGTAATTATGGTATAAAGCAACAGAGAAGTGTTACCCTCTGAGAGGAATTTTGTTATGTTGACCGTGTTTTACCTAACGGGAATGGCTTATCGGAAATGAAAGTCAGAATTACGTAAATATTTGAACAATACAAACAATATTTTACCTATCTACACTGTTCAAAGAACAAGGAAAACGGTCGTCAGCCTAATTAGGCAAGAGGATGATTGACATTCTTGTTCAAGAAATTAAGTATGAGTAACCTTAACGGACAAACACAACCTATATTTTGCCATTCGAGTGCAACGAAATCTGACACCTGCATATTATCACGGTTAAGACTGGAAGCTAGCAGAGCAGAACAAACTATTTGCATAAATATAACAGATAATAAAACACACTATTACTTTCAGGGCTTATTCAAACTAAATGGTGTTTATAACATTACTATTAATAATCTCTGCAGAATCATTAATTGGACGTAGGTTCTGTATTATTGTTCAAATATTTTCCTAGATGACATAAAATTATAAACGTAGTTCACTGCAAAATTATAATCTGGTCACAGGTTAAATATCTCTCAACTAAATACTATTCTATTTAGAATGAAAGTTAAATGGAATTCACTAACTGGTTACTTCTCACCGTCTTTTGAATAAAGAAATTATTGTTTTCATAAATAATGGTAAAGGATAACCTGTGGATCTTATTGCACTATTATTATGCACTTTTCAATACCCAAAAGAAACAAGTGCTTAGCAAGCATCCAACTTTCCACAACTGCAATTCACGACTTTTACTGCAGTGAGACACAATGTTGACAAATTTACAAGAAACTAACTCACCTTTTAAAATTTACTACAGGCAGCACTATGATCATTAACCAAGCAAAACTTTATAAGCCGCAGTTTTAAGAACTTTTAATCTTTAAAAGAAACTGCAAATTGTCTTTATTACCACAGCATTCTATTTTCAAGTAAATGATTAAATAGGTGACTTTGAAACTTCACAAAACTACATTTACTACCTCCCACAATTTCACTAAATCCACAGTAAACCTGAATATTCCCTTCTTACCAAAGATCAAACAACATTATTCGATTAAATATTTGGCTTTGAGGCTTTCATTTTTTCTACAAACTAGGACACTCGGTAATCATAGTTCAAACAGAGAGGAACCTGAGAGGTGTTGTGATAGGAAAAAAATCAAGGTAGGTACATTAATTCAGTTATAAGTTACCTTAAATTTGTGCCCACTAAAACATCCAATAAGCTGTTATCGATTCAGTCAAACAACATTTACAGAAGCTCAACGATGTAACATTAAATAAAACAAAACCAAAATAAATCAATAGAGTATTAGAGATATGGTGTTACAGGTTTTACGTAAAGAAAAATGTCCGACTCAGTGCATGTTAGTTGCATGTTCCAATGCTCCCTGGATTATTTTGCACGATAGATCGTAATGATATGTGGATCGAGAAATTTTTACATTCACTTCGCTAATTAGTTTGTATATTCGGTCATATTCTGAGCATTTTTGAAGGTTTTTCCTTGTTTTTAGTTTCTTTTTTTTTTATAAAACTGAGGAGAGAGCTGAGCGAATCTGAGCATATAATGTTCTGTATCCGCTGATGGCGACGGTAGTATTTGACAGCCTGGAGAACAGCGTAAAGCTCCGCAGTAAAAACCGAACACTGGTCGGGAAGCCGAAATCGAGTAGAGGTGTCGCCAACATAATAGGGACTCCCAGCACCAAATGATGTTTTTGAGCCGTCAGTGTAAATAAATGTGGCATCCTTCAATTGTGCGCATACAGCAGCAAATGCCCGACGTTAAACGAGAGAAGGGGTACTATCCTTGGGAACAGAACAAAACGACCAAGAACGCTTTGTCCTCGTTTGACACTTGGATAACATCCTTAGCGTCTGAGAGTTCTGGCTCCTCACTGACTCATATCGCACTCGCCTTAAAGAACGTTGGTAGAGAAATCAACATTAGCACTTGTGGGTTCAGAGATAACAGAAAAAGTTGCTCGCGAATAATCGACACGTAACAGATAGAGCATATGGTTGTCGGTAAATACAATAGACAACTTCCACAGTGCATTTCAGGATTCGCTTGAGGGTGACGGTGTTCGCTGATTTGAGAAAGAGTGGAAAAGGACAAATGTGATCGTATCTAAAAGTGCATTTGGCCTGTCCACTTCTTTTCACGTCCATTCCCATAGGACCCCATTGATAATCAAATCTCCACAGTCATGGAACGGAGCAGTACATCAAATTAATGTTAGGAAAGTTAGTAATAGATAAAATAAAATTTAGATGAATTCTATGCAGTCGACAAGCTGCAGAGTACATACTGGCATAATCCACAATGAAACACATGAATGTACTTAATTTTTTCCGGGAACTCTCCAGCATAATAAGAGTAGAGGAGCCGTAAGGAAATTCTTCAATTTGGACTTGATAGTGCATGATTTACTGCTACAATTTTTTTAAATTCTTGTGATAGCTTATTGAAAACTGATGTTACAGGATACTCCACAGCCTTGTGCACAAGAGTTACGGAGGTGCGAAACAAAAGCACATTGGACGTCTGCCTAGTATTCAATGAGTGAAATGTGATAATTCGTGGGAATAAGCTCATATTGATTACAACAAACGACGTTAAGTGTCTGAATTTCCAGTCTCCTAAACAAGCGTCGACAAGAGGTTCGCGTACTTACACCACCTACTGCTCGATCTCTCCGTTTCTGAGCCAAAACTGCCGTTTGTGAATGGGGAGAGTTACCCGAGAACATAAATCAGTATACCCGTAGACTCATTTCTGTTTTGAACTGTCACTTATTGCAAAAATTTTTAACAAGATCCTGAACATAGGCTTTCCATGACAGTTTACCAGCTATCTGAAAGGCTAGGAATTTGGATTGTTCAGAATCACTAATCATACACACATTCTGTAATCAAAGTAGAAGCTTTAGATGAATTATGTGTTAGAAAATGTTAAAACTGAGTATTATTGTGATTTTGATACATTTCCTATGTTGCATTCAACACCCTTCACTACCTAGCTAGTGTCCTCAGCACACAGAAATATTTTAGAATCACTTGTCAGAAGGCAACAGATTTATCTCATAAATTATTTCCAAGGGCTCTGATGACCACGATACTGAGATCACTAAACATAAAAACAACAGCAGGCAAATGTTATAGAAAACTTTCACAACTTCCTCTGTAACGTACCACTTAGGATAGTTCTGTATTTACCTGTTTCAGTTCCTGATTGTTGCCGGCAATGCAGTTTCTCGTCTTGAGCCGTCACTTCTCAACCTGTACAATTCACTATGCAATACTACTCGTCTTGGAAGCTGTAGCACACGTAAAATTGGGAACGCATACGTGACACTACCTCATACGAGTTTTCACTGATGGGGCAACCCATAAAGAAAACGGTAGCATTGACATAGCGCTTAACGTAAGGATCAGGACCTTTACATATGATACAATGAGGCTTAGGGCGGAAGGACGGGTTGCCGACGTCTCGACGATACATGTATAGAATAGAATGCAAATCATTTCAAATGCTAACTATAATAATTTGTTTTAAAATGAAATACTTTTTTGTACAGGTGGTACACATTACTACCGCAATATTAGAATATGAGGGGCAGTCAAATGAAAATGAGACAAATGGAAAAAAAGGAAGTAAGCCGTTCAATATTTTAAAAGTAATCGCCGTATCTGTTAATATCTTAATCCCACGGTGTGAAGGACGCTTGGTTGACATTTTCACGGAAAAAGTCAGCAGTTGCCTATGGTGCCCCGATTGCGGTCAGGCGTGCATCTCTTCATCCGAAGCAAATCTCCGGCCACGAATGTCTTTCTTCACGGCTTCAAAAGTATGGAAATCGCACTAGGAGAGATCGGGACTGTAAGGGGGATGTGTAAGGGCTTCCTACCGAGAAGTCTGCTGCGCAATCGAAAAAGTCTCCCAACAAAATGCCAGCTCACACTTCGCCAAGCTTGTTTCCACTGTGCTGTACAAGATTCCATGGAAAGACCTTGCACATCATCCATTAAGTTCCGACCTCTCCCCACGGGATTTCCATATTTTTCGAGCCCTGAAGAAAGACATTTGTGGCCGTAGATTAGCTTCGAACGAAGAGTTGCACGCCCAGGTGCAATCACGTTTCCATACGCAACTGCAAATATTTTTCCACGAAGGCACTGACCGTCTTGTCCCACAATGGGGCAAATGTATTAGCAGTCACGGTGATAACTTTTAAAACAATGGAATGAAATGAAACAAGCATGTGACATTGTTGGTCGGGAGGTCCCATCTAGGGAAGTTCGGCCACCAGGTTACGAATCTTATCACAGGCGACACCATGTTGGCGACTTCATGTCAGTGATGATGAAGACAACCGCACACCCAGACCACGAGCGGAGAAAATCTCAAAACCAGCCGGGAACTGAACCAGAGCCCGCTGCATCGTAGTACGTAACCACCCAGCAAAACAAGCGCACTTTTAAAACAGATAACGGTTTACGTACTTTTTTCGACTGTATCGTTTTCGTTTTACCGGACACTCTTGTTACTTGAACCTGTCGATCACATATAAGGCTTTCGTGTACCTAGTCATTTTATTCTTCTAGACTTTTGTACCACCAATGCAAAATTTCACTGAAGCGGCAAAGTAACCGGCATAGCCGGCCTTGTGGTCGAGCGGTTCTAGGCGCTTCAGTCTGGAACCGCGCGACCGCTACGGTCGCAGGTTCGAATCCTGCCTCGGGCATGGATGTGTGTGTGATGTCCTTAGGTTAGTTAGGTTTAAGTAGTTCTAAGTTCTAGGGGACTGATGACCTCAGAAGTTAAGTCCCATAGTGCTCAGAGCCATATGAACCATTTAACCGGCATAGGCATGCGCTTCGAAAAACGGAGATTTGTAAACTGGCAGAATACTACACTGCGGTCGGCAAAGGCTATATAAGGCAACAAATGACTGACGCATTTGTTACATCGGTTACTGCTGCTAAAATGGCAGGTTATCGAGATTTCAGCGAGTTTGAACGAGATTTTATAGTCGGTGCACGAACGATGGCACACAGCATCTCCGATGTAGCGAAGAAGTGGGGATTCTCCCGTATTATCAGTTATCAAGTTTACCATAAATATCATAAATCCGGTAAAACATCAAATCTCAGACATTGCTGCGGCCGGAAAAATGTCCTGCAGGAGCAGGACCAACGACGACTGAAGAGAATCGTTCAAGGTGACAGAAGTGCAACCCTTCTACAGATTTCAATGCTGAGCTATCAGTAAGTGTAAGCGCGTGAACCATTCAACGAATCATCATCGATATGGGCTTTCGGAGCCGAAGGCTCACTTGTATACCCTTGATGACTGCACGACACAAAGCCTTACGTCTCACCTGGGCCCGACACCACCGACGTTGGATTGTTGACTGGGAATATGTCGCCAAGTCGGACGAGTCTCGTTTCAAATTTTATCGAGCAGATGGACGTGTCCGTTTATGGAGACAATCTCACGAATCAATGGACACTGCACGTCAGCAAGCTGGTGGAGGCACTGCAATGGTGTGGGGTTTCAGTCATGTGAGACCCCTGCTACATGTATATATGACTGCGTCAAGTGACACGTACGTAAACATCCGGCCTGATCACCTGCATCCATTCATGTCCATTGTGCTTTCCAGCGGACTTGGGCAATTCCAGCAGGACAATGCGACGTCTAGAATTGCTACAGAGTTACTCCAGGAACACTCTTCTGAGTTTAAATACTTCCGCTGCAGCCAAACTCCCCAGACATGAACATTATTGAGCATATCTGGAATTTATTGCAACGTGCTTTTCAGAATAGATCTCCACCCCCTTGTGCTCTTACGGATCTATGGACAGCCCTGCAGGATTCATGGTGTCAATTCCCTCCAGAACTACTTCAGACATTAGTCGGGTCCATGCCATCTCGTGTTGTGGTACTTCTGCATGCTCGCGAGGCCTTACACGGTATTAAGTAGAATACCAATTGACACATCGACAGAAATATGAAAAGCAGCCCGTATTAGTTCCTCACAGCAATTTAAAGGTAAATCTGGTTGTTATCTTAAAGGTATTTTTCTCACTTTTAAGATACAAGTCAAGGTGCTATATTAAATGACTTCTCACCACAATTTCTGCTACGGTGGCATGTTTGCCAAGGATATTGCTGGGAAATCATTTGATTCACTTAGACTATTAGGGCCCTCGCCTTTTCCGATTTCTATCTAGCCGTTCCCATTATGTTCTTCCTGCATCTCTTATCCCTAATGATTTGTGGTTCAGTACTTGTTTTGTTAGTCTACATTCTGGGAATATAACGAAATGATCTAGCCACTTTACTCTCTTTTCTTTTATCACTTCGTTAACTGAATAAAGTTTCAAAGCTTCGCTGATGCACCCATTCTTATTTGGTCCTCAGACTTCATCCTTTCGTGAGTCTCACAAATTCTACATCACTAGAGTGCATACAATTTTTGTCTCGATTCCACAATGTACACGACACTGAGTGGCACTTTGGAAGAGGTCTAGCTATTAGTTTATGAAATTTTACTTTTATTTCTTCCCATCCTTTGTTGTCTGTTGTTCCGTGTATTGCGCCACACAGCATGTGGTATTGATTTAATACATGCAGTATGTCATTTTCAAACTGCTTAAGTCACAACCCAAATGTTAAACTGCGAAACTCGTTCTAAAACGTGGGCATTTAGCGCTATTTTGGAATGTACGACGTACTTTAAGCGTCAAAATCTCAGTCTCCTGTGAGAAACACTGAAAATGTAATCCTTGAATATCTAGGGAAGACAACATTTTACCTTCTGCATATCATTCACGCTTCCTTTAAAAGTTACTTAGTCGTCAGTGAACACCATGGTGTTTATGCAGTTATCTGGTCCTATTTTGGTGCACCTGTTGGCATTGCGATAGAATTTTATTGAATTCGCTGCTCATATTTTTAAATCAAAGATCGGTTGCAATCACTGAATATGGTTGCAGCAGGAGGAAGGCGCTGTGTTCGTCATGACCTCCATATTCGTATTAATTTTTGCGTGTTTTTATCCCTTCTATCCCCATGTCACCACGGTTCAATCCAGAAAAAATGGAACATAGGTCCACGCCAGCCGACAGAACAGATGATCTTTGATGACAACCAATCTTTATGTGGAGAGCGAGAGACAGAGAGGTGTAGGGTGTGGAGGATGTCGGAAAATATCTGAAACACTTGCAGGACTGTTGCAGGGCAGGCTGTATTGAGAAACAAAGAAGAAAATTCGATACGTCGCCCCGTTTGCGAATTATTTAACGTGTAAATTAGTCAATCGGGTCGTCGTGATCTCACATTCAAGTGGCCTGCCAGGGTGCTGTTGCCCAGCAAGTGCATCATTTCGTTAGCTGAAACTTGAATGAGCGAACGTGACCATTTGATTGAATCGTTTCGGTGCTAAATAATTAGGAAACAGCGCAATGTATTGAATTTTTTTCTTAACATTTATGTCTCGGTACTGCCCTCCAACATCCCCATGACCGTTTCAGACATTTTCTTACCATCCTGTATCAACATCAAAAAAGTTTTGCATCACCCCGGTTCCCAGAACTCCTGACGATAGACGTTGACTGTGGATATTGTATCACATACACAGTCACTTTGACTATTCAGAGATGTCCCTAAACCCAGCAAAAGATGTAAATAACCATGCATGAGCAGCGCCTATTAGGCGGAGGGGGTCCGACAGCCGATCAGTTCCAGTCATTCCACTAGGAAAGAGGTACGCGGCTCGTGTTGTCTGTAGTTCAACCATGCCTTGACGGTCAATACCGCGGTTCGATCGCGTCCGCATTACCAGGAAGAGTTCTCAACAAGGGAAGTGTCCAGGCGTCTCGGGGTGAACCAAAGCGATGTTTTTCGGACATGGAGATACACAGGAACTGTCGATGACATGCCTCGCTCAGGTCACCCAAGGGCTACCACTGCAGTGGATGATCGCTACCTACGGATTATAGCTTGCAGGAACCCTAACAGCAACGCCACCACGTTGAATAATGCTTCCGTGCAGCCAAAGGACATCGTGTTACGACTCAAACTCTGTGCAATAGGCTGCATGATGACAACTTCAGTTCCGACGTCCATGGCGAAGTCCATCTTTGCAACCACGACACCATGCAGCACGGTACAGATAAGCCCAACAACATGCCGAATGGACCGCTTATGATTGGCATCACGTTCTTGTCGCATATGCCTTCGACCAGACAACCGTCGGAGACGCGTTTGGAGGCAACCTGGTCAGGCTGAACGCCTTAGACACACTATCCAGCGAATGCAGTAAGTTGGAACTTCGCTGCTGTTTTGGGGCCGGCGTATGCCGCTGGTGGTCATGGAAGGCGCCGTAACGGCTATACGTTACTTGAATGCCGTGCTCCGACCGACAGTGCAACCATATCGGCAGCATATTGGCGAGGCATTCGTCGTCATGGACGACAATTCGCGCCCCCATCGTGCACATCTTATGAATGACTTCCTTCAGGATAACGACAACGCTCTACTAGAGCGGTCGGCATGTTCTCCAGACATGAACCCTAACGACATGCCTGGGATAGATTGAAAAGGGCTGTTTATGGACGACGTGGCCCACCAACCTCTTTAAGGGATCCACGCCCATTCGCCGTTGAGGAGTGGGACAATCTGGAAGAACAGTGCCTTGGTGAACTTATGGATAGTATGCGACGACGAATACAGGCATGTATCAATACAAGCGGACGTGCTACTGGGTATTAGAGGTACCGGTGTGTACAACAATCTGGACCACCACCTCTGAAGGTCTAGCTGTATGGCGGTATAACATCCGATGTATGAGCAATAAAAAGGGCAGAAATGATGTTTATGTTGATCTCTGTTCCAACTTTCGGTACAGATTCTGAACTCTCGGAACCGAGATGATGCTAAACTTTTTTTGTGGCCCATGCACGCCGTCCTCCGTTGACGTTAGTTAATGGCAGATAACACAGACACCGAAAGGATTGCCTAATCAGAATAGTAAGGGAACTCCAATAGAGACGAGACCCTGCTAAACATAAGACGAGGGCTTGAAAACAAACGCTTTACAGCTGTACATGGTTCTATTGCTCATCGCTAGAGAACTTGCCTTTTGTAGGATGGGTTTTGGGTTCGGTTGCTGGGATGGAGGAAGGTGTCTGTGTAGAGGAATTACAATCCGTGACCAAAACAATGCGCACAAGGGTCATAGCATATTAATTATATGCTTCAACGTATATCAATATGTTGTTGTTGTGGTCTTCAGTCCAGAGACTGGTTTGATGCAGCTCTCCATGCTACTCTATCCTGTGCAAGCTTCTTCATCTAATTGTACTTACCGCAACCTACATCCTTCTGAATCTGTTTAGTGTATTCATCTCTTGGTCTCCCTCTACGATTTTTACCCTCCACGCTGCCCTCCAATACTAAATTGATCCCTTGATGCCTCAGAATATGCCCTACCAACCGATCCCTTCTCCTAGCCAAGATGCGCCACAAATTTCTCTTCTCTCCAATTCTATTCAATACCTTCTTATTAGTTATGTTGTCTACCCATCTAATCTTTAGCATTCTTCTGTAGCACCACATTTCGAAAGCTTCTATTCTCTAGGTTTGTTTATAAATAAATAAATCTTCTGCTACCAGTCACGA
Source organism: Schistocerca americana (assembly GCF_021461395.2). NCBI lineage: Eukaryota > Metazoa > Arthropoda > Insecta > Orthoptera > Acrididae > Schistocerca > Schistocerca americana. The sequence goes on from NC_060119.1 coordinate 330,672,246, forward strand.
TTTTCTTTATTTTACTATTTGCACGACGCGTTTCGAGAAATAATTCCCATTTTCAAGTGCGTTTTTATGATGTATGTTAAGCCATTTCTTTTGATGTTGTCAGTGTGTGTGAGTCTGCTTCATTTTGTTGACTTTTGCTGTAATACATAAGAAACGCGATTTTTAGTTGGGTATCAATATTTTCTGTGAGGTTAGTGGCTAAGGTTTGAGAACAATTTGTACTTACAATTTTCTAATGGTCCATTTGTGTAGAGAGTCACACACACTTAACATCACACACAACTTGCACATTTTACACATCGAAAATATCTTATATAAACAAAACAGTTACAAAGATCTTCTTATAGGTAGTTCACAGAGATAACATTATAGGTCTTCCACAGATTATGATATGCTTTTGTACAGAGGTTAATTTATCTTTACAATTTGGCTCATGAATTACTTATACTGATTTTACAATTGTGCTTATTTCTATGTTTTACTATTTTATTTAAGTATATTATCGAAACATCTGAAGAAATTCACTGATTCACTTTCAAGTTTTTCATTTAATATTTTATCTTCATATTTTCTGTAATGTGAATATATCTCCAGTTCTTCAAGCAAATCCATTTTATGTCCTTTATCTAGTCGGTGGAGTACTTTGACATTTTCCTCTATTTTTCCAAATGGGTGTCCTGTATTATGTATGTGTGTTGCTATTGCTGATGTAGCGTGTTTGTTGTGGGTGTATGCTCTAATGTGCTCTGTGTACCTGGTGTTGATATTTCGGCCTGTTTGTCCTATGTAGAACTTGGAGCATTCCTGGCATGTTACCTTGTATATTCCAGAGTCTGAATATGGATCATGATTACACTTTATATTATGTATTAGTTTTTGGTCTAGTTTATTGGATGTAGAAAACCCAATTTTTACTCTGTGATTTTTGAAAATATTTGCAATCTTCTGTGATACATTGCCTATGTATGGAATGCTAGATATATATTTGTTTTTCTCTTTTTCTTCTGTGGTGCAGTTTGTACCTGGGTTTCTCTTCATTTTGTCTAAGATTGTGTCAACCATGGAAGCATTGTAACCATTGGCAACTGCAATCTTCTTCACTGTGTTTATTTCTTGTATATTTTCTTGGTTCAATGGTATTTTTGTTGCCCTATGCAGCATTGACCTGTAAGCTGCCTGTTTATGAATATTTGGGTGACATGAGGTTGCAGGGATTGTGGTGTCAGTCATTGTGTTTTTCCTATAAATTTTGAATGTGCATGTGTTGTTGTGTCTTGTAATATTTAGGTCCAGAAAGTTGATACTTTTATTTTGCTCATGTTCCACTGTAAATTTGATTTTCTCATTTAGATTATTGAAATGATTAAGAATGTCTGTGATGTCTTTGGTATCTCCTTTCACTAACAGTAGTGTGTCATCTACATATCTCCTATAAAATTCTATTTTCCTTAGGCAGGGTTCCTGCCTGCCAAATAATTTTTGTTCTAAGTGATTTATGTATATGTCAGCTATGGTACCGGATATACATGATCCCATTGCTAGGCCATCTGGTTGCTTATAAATGTTGTCATTAAAGGTAAAGTAGTTGTAACTTAGGGTTAGCTGAAGGAGTTCCATAAATTCGACAATCTCTGTGTATGAAAGTTTCTTGTGTTGCATAAGGTTCTTTTGTATTACTGTTAGAGCTTCTTGTATGGGTATGTTTGAATAAAGGTTGGTGATGTCAAGTGATATAAAGTGTGCATCTTGGGGGAGCTTTCTGGTTCTTAGTTCTTTGGCTAGAATCATGCTGTTTTTTATGGCATATGTTGTTTCATATGTATAATTTTTCACCAGTATGTTATTCAGTTTTTGAGACAGTTTGTATGCTGGGCTGTTTGTAGAATTGACTACAGGATGTATCGGGTATCCATTTTTGTGTATTTTTGGCTGTGCTCTTAGGCGTGGTGCTTTTGGATTCATACATGTAAGGTATTTCTTTTCAGTTTCTGTCAACAGGAAATGGGTGTTCTTTAATTGTTCCTTAATTTTACTTTGGAATTGTTTGGTTGGGTCTTTTTCAATGTGCTGAATGTTATTAGCAGCAAAAAATTCATTTGTTTTGTCTATGTATTCTTTTTCTTTCATCACAACTAATGTATTACTTTTGTCTGACTTTACAACTATGGATTGGTTGTTTTTCAGTTTATTATTTATAGATTTTAAAGTTTTTGTATCATTTATTGTATATTTAGATCTAAACTTATCTTTATTCATTTCTTTCTCAAGAAGCTTGCTTACTTTGTGACCTATTGCTGCTTTTGTATTTGAATTTAATTTTGCAGCATCTGCTGCACTTTTAGTTGCAGCTATAACCTGTTAGAGTGTATGGTTGTTGAGGTTAGGTTCTACATTGTATTTTAGTCCTTTTTGGAGTAGATCGTTTTCTCTTTGGTTGAACTTTATGTCAGTGTTGTTTACCACTCTACTGTAAAATGTGTGTTTGTTTTTGTCAGTTATCTCAAGGTTGGATCTCTTGTCTTGTTTGGATGTCAAGGTATGTAGTTTCTTGTTATGTGTGTTGCAAATCGTCAAGTACTCCTTGTCGACTATTTCCTGGATATGCCTGCAAATTCTGTCATAAACTGTAGGTTCCATGTTGTTTGCTGCTTCTATCTGCATTTTGAGCAGCTTTCTGCTTAGTAAGTCCTTTTTCTTATGTAACTGCCTTATTTCGGTTTTCAGCCAGAGTTTTTCTGCTTTATGTTTTATAAGTTTTGCTATGTTGCTGCTAGAACATATTTTCACTTTTATATATTTCGGAATTATGCCTAGTTGTTGACAGTGCTTGTTGAATCTTATGTGTGCAACTGTTTTTAGTACTTTCATTTTGAGGTTTTTGTATTTATATATAGCTTTCATTGCCTGGCTTGGCACTAATAATCTGATTTGATCCATTATAAATGGTTTTTGAAAGCCTGCGACTGTAGATACAATAGGTTTGTTTATAAATAAATAAATCTTCTGCTACCAGTCACGATTTTCTTTATTTTACTATTTGCACGACGCGTTTCGAGAAATAATTCCCATTTTCAAGTGCGTTTTTATGATGTGTGTTAAGCCATTTCTTTTGATGTTGTCAGTGTGTGTGAGTCTGCTTCATTTTGTTGACTTTTACTGTAATACATAAGAAACGCGATTTTTAGTTGGGTATCAATAGTTTCTGTGAGGTTAGTGGCTAAGGTTTGAGAACAATTTGTACTTACAATTTTCTAATGGTCCATTTGTGTAGAGAGTCACACACACTTAACATCACACACAACTTGTACATTTTACACATCGAAAATATCTTATATAAACAAAACAGTTACAAAGATCTTCTTATAGGTAGTTCACAGTGATAACATTATAGGTCTTCCACAGATTATGATATGCTTTTGTACAGAGGTTAATTTATCTTTACAATTTGGCTCATGAATTACTTATACTGATTTTACAATTGTGCTTATTTCTATGTTTTACTATTTTATTTAAGTATATTATCGAAACATCTGAAGAAATTCACTGATTCACTTTCAAGTTTTTCATTTAATATTTTATCTTCATATTTTCTGCAATGTGAATATATCTCCAGTTCTTCAAGCAAATCCATTTTATGTCCTTTATCTAGTCGGTGGAGTACTTTGACATTTTCCTCTATTTTTCCAAATGGGTGTCCTGTATTATGTATGTGTGTTGCTATTGCTGATGTAGCGTGTTTGTTGTGGGTGTATGCTCTAATGTGCTCTGTGTACCTGGTGTTGATATTTCGGCCTGTTTGTCCTATGTAGAACTTGGAGCATTCCTGGCATGTTACCTTGTATATTCCAGAGTCTGAATATGGATCATGATTACACTTTATATTATGTATTAGTTTTTGGTCTAGTTTATTGGATGTAGAAAACCCAATTTTTACTCTGTGATTTTTGAAAATATTTGCAATCTTCTGTGATACATTGCCTATGTATGGAATGCTAGATATATATTTGTTTTTCTCTTTTTCTTCTGTGGTGCAGTTTGTACCTGGGTTTCTCTTCATTTTGTCTAAGATTGTGTCAACCATGGAAGCATTGTAACCATTGGCAACTGCAATCTTCTTCACTGTGTTTATTTCTTGTTGTATATTTTCTTGGTTCAATGGTATTTTTGTTGCCCTATGCAGCATTGACCTGTAAGCTGCCTGTTTATGAATATTTGGGTGACATGAGGTTGCAGGGATTCTGGTGTCAGTCATTGTGATTTTCCTATAAATTTTGAATGTGCATGTGTTGTTGTGCACAGTTTATATCACTTGACATCACCAACCTTTATTCAAACATACCCATACAAGAAGCTCTAACAGTAATACAAAAGAACCTTATGCAACACAAGAAACTTTCATACACAGAGATTGTCGAATTTATGGAACTCCTTCAGCTAACCCTAAGTTACAACTACTTTACCTTTAATGACAACATTTATAAGCAACCAGATGGCCTAGCAATGGGATCATGTATATCCGGTACCATAGCTGACATATACATAAATCACTTAGAACAAAAATTATTTGGCAGGCAGGAACCCTGCCTAAGGAAAATAGAATTTTATAGGAGATATGTAGATGACACACTACTGTTAGTGAAAGGAGATACCAAAGACATCACAGACATTCTTAATCATTTCAATAATCTAAATGAGAAAATCAAATTTACAGTGGAACATGAGCAAAATAAAAGTATCAACTTTCTGGACCTAAATATTACAAGACACAACAACACATGCACATTCAAAATTTATAGGAAAAACACAATGACTGACACCACAATCCCTGCAACCTCATGTCACCCAAATATTCATAAACAGGCAGCTTACAGGTCAATGCTGCATAGGGCAACAAAAATACCATTGAACCAAGAAAATATACAAGAAATAAACACAGTGAAGAAGATTGCAATTGCCAATGGTTACAATGCTTCCATGGTTGACACAATCTTAGACAAAATGAACAAAAACCCAGGTACAAACTGCACCACAGAAGAAAAAGAGAAAAATAAATATATATCTAGCATTCCATACATAGGCAATGTATCACAGAAGATTGCAAATATTTTCAAAAATCACAGAGTAAAAATTGGGTTTTCTACATCCAATAAACTAGACCAAAAACTAATACATAATATAAAGTGTAATCATGATCCATATTCAGACTCTGGAATATACAAGGTAACATGCCAGGAATGCTCCAAGTTCTACATAGGACAAACAGGCCGAAATATCAACACCAGGTACACAGAGCACATTAGAGCATACACCCACAACAAACACGCTACATCAGCAATAGCAACACACATACATAATACAGGACACCCATTTGGAAAAATAGAGGAAAATGTCAAAGTACTCCACCGACTAGATAAAGGACATAAAATGGATTTGCTTGAAGAACTGGAGATATATTCACATTACAGAAAATATGAAGATAAAATATTAAATGAAAAACTTGAAAGTGAATCAGTGAATTTCTTCAGATGTTTCGATAATATACTTAAATAAAATAGTAAAACATAGAAATAAGCACAATTGTAAAATCAGTATAAGTAATTCATGAGCCAAATTGTAAAGATAAATTAACCTCTGTACAAAAGCATATCATAATCTGTGGAAGACCTATAATGTTATCTCTGTGAACTACCTATAAGAAGATCTTTGTAACTGTTTTGTTTATATAAGATATTTTCGATGTGTAAAATGTACAAGTTGTGTGTGATGTTAAGTGTGTGTGACTCTCTGCACAAATGGACCATTAGAAAATTGTAAGTACAAATTGTTCTCAAACCTTAGCCACTAACCTCACAGAAAATATTGATACCCAACTAAAAATCGCGTTTCTTATGTATTACAGTAAAAGTCAACAAAATGAAGCAGACTCACACACACTGACAACATCAAAAGAAATGGCTTAACACACATCATAAAAACGCACTTGAAAATGGGAATTATTTCTCGAAACGCGTCGTGCAGATAGTAAAATAAAGAAAATCGTGAATGGTAGCAGAAGATTTATTTATTTATAAACAAACCTATTGTATCTACAGTCACAGTCTTTCAAAAACCATTTATAATGGATCAAATCAGACTTCTATTCTCTTCTTGTCTAAACTATTTATCGTCCACGTTTCACTTCCATGTGGCTACACTCCATACAAATACTTTCAGAAACGATTTCCTGACGCTTGTCTATACTCGATGATAGCAAATTTATCTTCTTCAGAAACGCTTTCCTTGCCATTGCCAGTCTACATTCTATATCCTCTCTACTTCGACCATCATAAGTTATTTTGCTGCCCAAATAGCAAAATTCATTTGCTACTTTAAGCGTCTCATTTCCTAATATAATTGCCGCAGCATCACTGATTTATTTCGACTACACTCCATTATCCTCGTTTTGCTTTTGTTGATGCTCATCTTAGCTGTCTCTGACAGAATTACAATGTCGTCGGTAAACCTCAAAGTTTTTATTTCTTCTCCATGGATTTTAATTCCTACTCCGAATTTTTCTTTTGTTTCTTTTAGTGCTTGCTCAGTACACAGAATAAATAACATCGAGGATAGGCTACAACCCTGTCTCACTCCCTTCCCAACCACTGCTTCCCTTTCATGTATATCAACATACGACAGTTAATTTTTTTTTTTTTTGTCATCAGTCTGCTGACTGGTTTGACGCGGACCGCCACGAATTCCTTTCCTGTGCTAACCTCTTCATCTCAGAGTAGCACTTGCAACCTACATCATTATTTGCTTGACGTATTCAGATCTCTGTCTTCCTCTACAGTTTTTGCCCTCTACAGCTCCCTCTAGTACCATGGAAGTCATTCCCTCATGTCTTAGCAGATGTCCTATCATCCTGTCCCTTCTCCTTATCAGTGTTTTCCACATATTCCTTTCCTCTCCGATTCTGCGTAGAACGTCCTCATTCCTTACCTTATCAGTCTACCTAATTTTCAACATTCGTATATAGCACCACATCTCAAATGCTTCGATTCTCTTCTGTTCCGGTTTTCCCACAGTCCATGTTTCACTACCATACAATGCTGTACTCCAGACGTACATCCTCAGAAATTTCTTCCTCAAATTAAGGCCGGTATTTGATATAAGTAGACTTCTCTTGGCCAGAAATGCCTTTTTTGCCATACCGAGTCTGCTGTTGATGTCCTCCTTGCTCCGTCCGTCATTGGTTATTTTACTGCCTAGGTAGCGGAATTCCTTAACTTCATTGACTTCGTGACCATCAATCCTGATGTTAAGTTTCTCGCTGTTCTCATTTCTACTACTTCTCATTACCTTCGTCTTTCTCCGATTTTCTCTCAAACCATACTGTGTACTCATTAGACTGTTCATTCCGTTCATCAGATCATTTAATTCTTCTTCACTTTCACTCAGGGTACCAATGTCATCGGCGAATCGTATCATTGATATCCTTTCACCTTGTATTTTAATTCCACTCCTGAACATTTCTTTTATTTCCATCATTGCTTCCTCGATGTACAGATTGAAGAGAAGGGGCGAAAGGCTACAGCCTTGTCTTACACCCTTCTTATTACGAGCACATCGTTCTTGATCGTCCACTCTTATTATTCCCTCTTGGTTGTTGTACATTTTGTATATGACCCGTCTCTCCCTATAGCTTACCCCTACTTTTTTCAGAATCTCGAACAGCTTGCACCATTTTATATTGTCGAACGCTTTTTTCACGTCGACAAATCCTATGAAAGTGTCTTGATTTTTCTTTACCCTTGCTTCCATTACTAGCCGTAACGTCAGAATTGCCTCTCTCGTCCCTTTACTTTTCCTAAAGCCAAACTGATCGTCACCTAGCGCATTCTCAATTTTCTCTTCCATTCTTCTGTATATTATTCTTGTAACCAGCTTCAATGCATGAGCTGTTAAGCTGATTGTGCGATAATTCTCGCACTTGTCAGCTCTTGCCGTCTTCGGAATTGTGTGGATAATGCTTTTCCGAAAGTCAGATGGTATATAGCCAGGCTCATATATTCTACACACCAACGTGAATAGTCGTTTTGTTGCCACTTCTCCCAATGATTTTAGAAATTCTGATGGAATGTTATCCATCCCTTCTGCCTTATTTGACCGTAAGTCCTCCAAAGCCCTTTTAAATTCCGATTCTAATACTGGATCCCCTATCTCTTCTAAATCGACTCCTGTCTCTTCTTCTACAACATCAGACAAATCTTCACCCTCATAGAGGCTTTCAATGTATTCTTTCCACCTATCTGCTCTCTCCTCTGCATTTAACAGTGGAATTCCCGTTGCACTCTTAATGTTACCACCGTTGCTTTTAGTGTTACCAAAGGTTGTTTTGACTTTCCTGTATGCTGAGTCTGTCCTTCCGACAATCATATCTTTTTCGATGTCTTCACATTTTTCCTGCAGCCATTTCGTCTTAGCTTCCTTGCACTTCCTATTTATTTCATTCCTCAGCGACTTGTATTTCTCTATTCCTGATTTTCCCGGAACATGTTTGTACTTCCTCCTTTCATCAATCAACTGAAGTATTTCTTCTGTTACCCATGGTTTCTTCGCAGCTACCTTCTTTGTACCTATGTTTTCCTTCCCAATTTCTGTGATGGCCCTTTTTAGAGATGTCCATTAATCTTCAACTGTACTATCTACCGCGCTATTCCTTATTGCTGTATCTATAGCGTTAGAGAACTTCAAACTTATCTCGTCATTCCTTAGTACTTCCGTATCCCACTTCTTTGCGTATTGATTCTTCCTGGTTAATGTCTTGAACTCCAGCCTACTCGTCATCACTACTACACTCCTGGAAATGGAAAAAAGAACACATTGACACCGGTGTGTCAGACCCACCATACTTGCTCCGGACACTGCGAGAGGGCTGTACAAGCAATGATCACACGCACGGCACAGCGGACACACCAGGAACCGCGGTGTTGGCCGTCGAATGGCGCTAGCTGCGCAGCATTTGTTCACCGCCGCCGTCAGTGTCAGCCAGTTTGCCGTGGCATACGGAGCTCCATCGCAGTCTTTAACACTGGTAGCATGCCGCGACAGCGTGGACGTGAACCGTATGTGCAGTTGACGGACTTTGAGCGAGGGCGTATAGTGGGCATGCGGGAGGCCGGGTGGACGTACCGCCGAATTGCTCAACACGTGGGGCGTGAGGTCTCCACAGTACATCGATGTTGTCGCCAGTGGTCGGCGGAAGGTGCACGTGCCCGTCGACCTGGGACCGGACCGCAGCGACGCACGGATGCACGCCAAGACCGTAGGATCCTACGCAGTGCCGTAGGGGACCGCACCGCCACTTCCCAGCAAATTAGGGACACTGTTGCTCCTGGGGTATCGGCGAGGACCATTCGCAACCGTCTCCATGAAGCTGGGCTACGGTCCCGCACACCGTTAGGCCGTCTTCCGCTCACGCCCCAACATCGTGCAGCCCGCCTCCAGTGGTGTCGCGACAGGCGTGAATGGAGGGACGAATGGAGACGTGTCGTCTTCAGCGATGAGAGTCGCTTCTGCCTTGGTGCCAATGATGGTCGTATGCGTGTTTGGCGCCGTGCAGGTGAGCGCCACAATCAGGACTGCATACGACCGAGGCACACAGGGCCAACACCCGGCATCATGGTGTGGGGAGCGATCTCCTACACTGGCCGTACACCACTGGTGATCGTCGAGGGGACACTGAATAGTGCACGGTACATCCAAACCGTCATCGAACCCATCGTTCTACCATTCCTAGACCGGCAAGGGAACTTGCTGTTCCAACAGGACAATGCACGTCCGCATGTATCCCGTGCCACCCAACGTGCTCTAGAAGGTGTAAGTCAACTACCATGGCCAGCAAGATCTCCGGATCTGTCCCCCATCGAGCATGTTTGGGACTGGATGAAGCGTCGTCTCACGCGGTCTGCACGTCCAGCAAGAACGCTGGTCCAACTGAGGTGCCAGGTGGAAATGGCATGGCAAGCCGTTCCACAGGACTACATCCAGCATCTCTACGATCGTTTCCATGGGAGAATAGCAGCCTGCATTGCTGCGAAAGGTGGATATACACTGTACTAGTGCCGACATTGTGCATGCTCTGTTGCCTGTGTCTATGTGCCTGTGGTTCTGTCAGTGTGATCATGTGATGTATCTGACCCCAGTAATGTGTCAATAAAGTTTCCCCTTCCTGGGACAATGAATTCACGGTGTTCTTATTTCAATTTCCAGGAGTGTATATTGTGATCTGAGTCTATATCTGCTCCTGGGTACGCCTTACAATCCAGTATCTGATTTCGGAATCTCTGTCTGATCGTGATGTAATCTAATTGAAATCTTCCCGTATCTTCCGGCCTTTTCGAAGTATACCTCCTCCTCTTGTGATTGTTGAACAGGGTATTCGCTATTACTAGCTGAAACGTGTTACAGAACTCAATAAGTCTTTCTCCTCTTTCATTCCTCGTCCCAAGCCCATATTCTCCTGTAACCTTTTCTTCTACTCCTTCCCCTACAACTGCATTCCAGTCGCCCATGACTATTAGATTTTCGTCCCCCTTTACATACTGCATTACCCTTTCAATATCCTCATACACTTTCTCTATCTGTTCATCTTTAGCTTGAGACGTCGGCATGTATACCTGAACTATCGTTGTTGGTGTTGGTCTTCTGTCGATTCTGATTAGAACAACCCGGTCACTGAACTGTTCACAGCAACACACCCTCTGCCCTACCGTCCTATTCATAACGAATCCTACACCTGTTATACCATTTTCTGCTGCTGTTGATATTACCCGATACTCATCTGACCAGAAATCCTTGTCTTCCTTCCACTTCACTTCACTGACCCCTACCAAGTCTAGATTGAGCCTTTGCATTTCCCTTTTCAGATTTTCTGGCTTCCCTACCACGTTCAAGCTTCTGACATTCCACGCCCCGACTCGTAGAACGTTATCCTTTCGTTGATTATTCATTCTCATGGTAACCTCCCCCTTGGCAGTCCCCTCCCGGAGATCCGAATGGGGGACTATTCCGGAATCTTTTGCCAATGGAGAGATCATCATGACACTTCTTCAATTACAGGCCAAATGTCCTGTGGATACACGTTACGTGTCTTTAATGCAGTGGTTTCCATTGCCTTCTGCATCCTCATGTCGTTGATCATTGCTGATTCTTCCGCCTTTAGGGGCAATTTCCCACCCCTAGGACAAGAGAGTGCCCTGAACCTCTATCCGCTCCTCCGCCCTCTTTGACAAGGCCGTTGGCAGAATGAGGCTGACTTCTTATGACGGAAGTCTTCGGCCGCCAATTCTGATTATTTATCAAAATTTAGACAGTGGCGGGGATCGAACCTGGGGCCGAAGACGTTTTGATTAAGAATCAAAGACGCTATGCCTAGACTACGGGTTTATTAAGAACACATAATGCACCATTTTCTGCTTCACAATTGGAATAAATGCTATCATAGCTCTGACTGTAATTAAGAATAATGAATATAAGGTTTATCATTAATGATGGTCCTTTAAACTTGTGTTGCAGACTGACAGATCTTTACAATTCTTTATAATTGCATTATTCAAAACGCAAGTGTAAAAATGCATGCCCGCCTTGTTGGATGGATTGAGGTAAGCGCCTCCCGGTATTAGCATGGACACATTTCTGGATATACTGAAGCCCAAGCATGACGTATTCGTTAACACATCTGTATTTTCGGGATCCGGTTTTGCTATAACCCCAAAAGAAAAAATTCAAGGAAGTTAAATCAGGCGATCTCGCTGGCCAGCCATCCACCGTTCGAAGTACACATTGTTGAGATGTTGCCTAATCCTTCTACAATAAAGGGATGATGTACATCGTGCTGAAACCAGTGCCTCACAGCTAACTGAAGTGGGATTTCTTCTGGGAAATGCTCAAGATTCAGCTCATTCTGTAGGAACTGCAAATACAGTCGACCAATTAGGCTGTGAGATAAATAAACTGGTCCAATGATGTAGTCTCCTAGTATTCCATACCATAGTTAACACCCCAGTGCATTTGCATGTGATCTGGTTGTAACCAGTGAGAATTTGCAGGAGCCCAGTAACGTAGATTTTCCCTAATGATATTAGCGTCATTGCCTGAATAGCGCTAATTTCCCCATAAAGTCTGTCTGATGAAATGCGGGTTTACGTCTACTTTATTTACGAGACGTCTGCAGAACGATACCCGATTTTGGAAACCGTTTCCATATAGCTATTGGAGTAGGTGCAGCTTAAATGAATGCCAATTTCGTTCCTCCAGAATCCTTTGTACTGAAGCCCTCGATATCTCCATGTCTGCTGCAGCTCTCTTTTCTCCTAATTACGATGAGAAGTAGGTATTACTGGGTGAGATTTAATGACTTTCATAATATTAATAGTAACGACCATAACGGTATTATTATTATTATTATTATTATTATAGGTAGAAATAATACCAAGGTGGGTTCTGAAAAGATCGATCATGCGTAGAACAAATTCTTAACTTGAAAAACTCAATGAAATATTTACATAGTACTTCAAACAAAAGTTATGTCATCACGTTTGTCGACTTTAAAAAAGCCTATGACAGTATAGACCGAGAATCCGTTTTTGAAGCATTAGCAGAATTTGGACTAGATCAAAAGACAACAAACGTAAAAGAAACACTCACGGAGACCAAATCCAAAGTATAATTTATGGGAGAATTGAGCACAGAATTTGAAATAGACACAGGAGTACGACAAGGGGATGTACTGTCCCCAGTGCTCCTCTATTGTGCTCTTGAAAAAGTTGTTAGAGAATGGAAAAAAGCAGGTGCACCAGCACACAGACTGGGACCAAGATATAAGGGCATAGAATTAAATTGTTTAGCACTTGCTGATGACATGGCACTGATCGCACAAGACATTACCGATGCACAGAAACAGCTAGAATTATTAAAAGAACAAGCAGCTTCAATAGGATTACAAATTTCATTTGAAAAAACAAAATTTATGACTGACATCAAAGATGCACCTTCTGATCTCAAAATTGACTATAACTACATTTCTCGAGTAAAAGAATTTAAATATTTAGGTGAATGGATTGCAGAAAATTGTAGTGAAAAGAAATCTGTCAGATCAAGAGTCCAGAAAATGGAGACGGCGTTTCAGTTAACAAAAAACATTTACAACAAAAAGAGTCTCTCGTGGAACTGCAAAATACGACACTACACAACAGTATTTAAACGCGAAGCTCTCTACGCATCTGAGACGCTAAACCTTCAACACAGAACACTAAAAAAGGAATTAGAAGTGAAAAGATAATGAGGAAAATCCTACGACCAAGAACTAAAGATGGGGTGCATTATCCAAAACCCAATGCAGAAATATATAAAAATATCTCCATAATAACAGACACAATGCGCATGAGAAGAATCCAATTAATGGGGCACTTAGAAAGAATGGACTCAAACGGGTTAACGCACAAAATCCATACATTTTTAAAGAACAAAACTACAAGACCGAACTGGTACAAACAGACAGAAAAAGACCTGAGAGAATTAGGGTCTCCAAATCTACATGGTAGAAATGAAATCAGAAAAATCACAAACACACGGGGTTTTGAGGAAGAAGAGAGAAAAACTAACCGACATACGTGGTCTACACAACGAAAGCTAGCCCATTCGTTGTTTATGAAGGAATACTGGGCGAAAAGGAAGGCCAACAAATGTTGATTACGCGTGGTCCTAAGTGATCCATCCGCGAAGAAGAAGAAAGGTAGAAATAATACTGCAATCTAAATGCAATAACACGTAAACACTTTCGTTCAAAAATGGCTCTGAGCACTATGGGACTCAACTGCCGAGGTCATTAGTCCCCTAGAACTTAGAACTAGTTAAACCTAACTAAACTAAGGACATCACAAACATCCATGCCCGAGGCAGGATTCGAACCTACGACCGTAGCAAACACTTTCGTTTATGCTACATTGTACGTATGCGCTATTTTAATTTAAGCTATGGTTACAGTGCGTGGGATGTGCTTAACAACGTTCTAGGCAACATCGGCTGCGTCGGAGATTGGTCTTTCCGCAACACGTTGTACCTGGAAAGCTCCGTCGGTACTTAAACGCAGGTCTGTACGACTAAATATGGGCAGAAAGTAGACATCGCGCTGGGAAACGTTGTGAAAACAGCCTTCAGGCCTCAGCTGCATTTCGGTGCGTCTCCCCATAGTTCTGTGTCATATCGGTACGGTCTTCGCTGGAGTACATTGCATTTCCTACTTGTTTGACTGTAAGACCTGACTCGAACTACAAACAGACGGCCATGCTACCTTATCAGAGCGGAACGAGGAGGAAAACGCACGCAGATGGCGGCACAGCTCGGTTGAGATTCACTTGTCTGTGCGTTTCCCCTTTGGATATATACTGTATTGCAATGGAAATTCTTCAAGGTGACTAGAAACTGTCAGGTGATACGTAAGACACTTCGTAATTGTAATAAGGACCTCGTTGACGCCATACGATTGAAGTCACAAAGCATTGTAATGTTACGACCACCTTCAGCAAGAAGTTGGCAGTTGTTTGCACTTCTACAGTGTTTTTGTCCATTTAGCCTGTTTGCTAGCACAGTGAGTGGAGTAACGGTTTCAGACGCTTCGACTCTAACGCTCTGATGATAAGACTGGTGACACTATCTCTAATTAGAGAGGCATGTTTTTATTTTGTACTGAATAATAATAAATTAATGTCGTGAAAAGTTTTACGAGTTTTATATAATTTCAAAATTTGATTCAAACATGATACAGAGCAGTGGACTTTCAGACCCTGGTCAGATGAATGACCACTAGATAAATATATTCATCTGAGTTGTTGATTTGAGAATCTGCTGATTATACCAAAATAACAAACTATAGAGAATAATCATGACCACTTTGAGTCTCCATATCAAAATAACGGAAATGTGAAGAGAAACCGCCACAGCTGTAATTCACGTGTATTTATTATTAGGTCTACAACTGTGCTTGGCCCGATTTGCAGTAGACGGCATTAGCGGAAAGTAGCGGTGCAAGACGTAGGTCGTAATTGTCATACAGTAAGCTTAGGCTGGTTCAAAATGGTTCAAATGGCTCTGAGCACTATGGGACTTAACATCTATGGTCATCAGTCCCCTAGAACTTAGAACTACTTAAACCTAACTAACCTAAGGACATCACACACATCCATGCCCGAGGCAGGATTCGAACCTGCGACCGTAGCAGTCGCGCGGCTCCGGACTGAGCGCCTAGAACTGCTAGACCACCGCGACCGGCTAAGCTTAGGCGTTTGAGAACGTAACGCCATCGGAATATTAGTCGATTTTTGATTGCATCTTTAAGTTATTCTCTGCTGACTGTATCACTTACGATCCCAATTCTCGTCATCTGCGGGAGGTTCTAATTTTCTGCTTTGATATGAAGAAATCTGCGGCTGAGGCTCATAAAAAGCTGGGTAAGATCTAGGATGAGACGCCTGATAGTGACAGAACTTTGCAGAAAATGGTTTCCATGCTTCAAGAACGGTGATTTTGACTCTGAAGACCGGCATGGCTGTGAAAGATAGAAAGCTTTTGATGCTACTGCAACCGACGAGAACAATCACAAGAGATCGTTATCGAAAGTAATTGATGTGTTTGAGCCGAGCACTGAAAGACAAACGGCCACAGTACAACGATATACATGAAAAGGCGATTTTGCAGCATCGACCCCATGTCGCAAAACTCGCCTAAACGTACCTGGAAACGTTGAAATGTGAAGTCCTAGGCCACCCGCCGTATTCTCCAGACGCTGTTCCCTTTGACTAACAACCTTTTAGTTCAGTGGCACACGACCTGGCTGCCCAGCACTTCCTGTCATATGAACAATTGCAAAATTGGATCGATGCATGGTTCTTCTCGAAAGACGCCCAGTTCTTCCGCCGCGAGATTCGTATGCTGCCCGAAAGATGGGAGAAAGTAGTGGCCAGCGATGCGAATTCTTTGAAATGTAAATTTTTTGTAAGATGCTCACAACAACGCCTTGAACTTTGAGAAAAAAACGGCGGAAGCAAAGTTGTAGCCCCAGAACGTCACAACCGATTTCGTCCTACATAAACATGTTCAGGCGATATAGGAATTACGCCAACAGCCTTCTCAACTAATTTTTACAAAGTGAAAGGCATTCTTCACAGTCATCACTAAAAGATGTGAATAACGCATTCAGTTACGATGATTTTGGTGAACTTTCGGTGACACTTAATGATGTTCATTCCTCGTGAAACTGATTGTCACATAATAAGCGTATCTGAAATGCAGCTACCGTGGTTTTTGTTAACATTTGAACTATAGATATATCTCAATCTTAGCTTTCCAGAGAGTCACTGTGTCACTGTAATAGGTATCAAAAAGAGTGGGCGATAAGCGGCACCCTTATGTCACACCTCTGTTAACTGTTATCCCGTTTTTACTACGATTTCTCGGAAATGTCGAAGATATTTTATAAATCTGATACCTTTATAAGCCTGGAGAGGTGTGCAACACTACACCGCCATGCACTCTGCACTGGAAGGGAATCACTGGACAGCACACTCTACGTTGTGCGCAAAGGCGCTTATCTAGTGATTGAGAAGAGCCGGTAGTGACGGGTGAGACGTATCGGAGAGTGGGTGTAGGGAGAGGCTGAGAGGCGGGTTAACGTCTGGCAGGAATAGGAAACCTATCGCCCGGCTAAGGCGAGCGCTATTGCGCTTCGCATTAGCGTGGCGACGCCGTCATTACGGGCGACCAAAGCCGGCTCAGCCGCTTTCCTTGGCGTCCTTCTTACGTACGGCCGTCCCAAATCCTTCCCCCCACCCCTCCCCGCCAGGCCCCACTGCTCCTCCTACCCCTACCCCCTCCAGACCCCCACCTAATCCCTGTAGTTACGAGAAGTGCTTCCCGCGGGGGAGGCGGGCCGAGATAAAAAACTATGCATTTCATAGACAGTGATTAGCATAAGGCGGCAAACTTGGCGAGAAGCTTACACGGCGGCAGTGGCGGCCGGGGCTAAGGAGCGGCGCGCGAGCCGCACTTTTCTTTTCTGCCTGAGCTGCTAATGTGTTCATCGGCAATGCGAAAGCTTTGCGTAATTCCTCGCGGGCCCGGGGAGGATTGCGCCGGGGAAGATAATTTGAATAGACAATGAGGCGCGGCGCGGGAGCCGCGAGAGAAAAGGCGTCAGCTGATTGACTTGCATGGAAAGTTTTACTGCACCCCGCCCGCCCTCCGCCTCCACGCCGGGCTCTTATACCCCGAGTCGGAGGAAAGAAATCAACAGCGGCTTTGCATTTCA
The DNA here is from genome assembly GCF_021461395.2 of Schistocerca americana. Classification (NCBI taxonomy): domain Eukaryota; kingdom Metazoa; phylum Arthropoda; class Insecta; order Orthoptera; family Acrididae; genus Schistocerca; species Schistocerca americana. The sequence goes on from NC_060119.1 coordinate 330,689,590, forward strand.
AAAGGCTTCTCTCTTAAGTGCCGGTCGGTGCGTGAGAACGCGAATCGCCGGTAGCCCCACAGCCGCGGGGACCTTAGACGGTCTCCCCACAAAAAGCGCCAGAGGTGACTCCCATCCGTCTTGCGCTGCCCGTAAAAAGACCACAGATACGCTTCTGCAGGGCGGTGGATCACATCGTTACACAGCATTTGGCCTCTCCTTTTATGTACTACGCTCTCGGTACACACCAATGTTCTGTGCTGGTCTGACTACATACTACGATGACTAAAGTCAAGGGCTACCTCCTAATATCGTGTCGGACCTCCTTTTCCCGGCGTAGTGCAGCATCTCGACTTGTCGTTGGAAATGCTCTGCTAAATATCAAAAATGGTTCAAATGGCTCTGAGTACTATGGGACTCAACATCTTATGTCATAAGTCCCCTAGAACTTAGAACTACTTAAACCTAACTAACCTAAGGACATCACACACACCCATGCCCGAGGCAGGATTCGAACCTGCGACCGTAGCAGCCCCGCGGTTCCGGACTGCAGCGCCAGAACCGCACGGCTGCTAAATATCAATCCACACTGCCGATGCAGGGTTTTGTGCACGAACTGACTGAGCCGTGGTAAAATTTGGAGTTTTGAAGAGGGCGCGGCAGCGCGTAGTGTAAAGCAGTCGCCTTCCGTTTCTAGCGGTGGCGCCGCTGTGGCAATCGCAGCTTTGGTGCCTCCCTCTGGTGGGAAAGGGGAAAAGTTGCCTGTTCACGTGCATTTAAGGGGCGCTATGAGCTCGGCAGGGGGGCAGTTGGTCAGTCGGAGTGAGTCTGGGTCAGTCTCGCGTCATCAGTTGCTGGTCTCCCTCTTGTTCGCATTTGTGCGGCAGTGAGTGTCTGTCTGTCGTCGGAGTGCTGGTCTACAGTCTGCTCGAGCAACAGTCATTGGCGGTTGGATCGATCGGTTGGTCGGTCGCGCACTGAGACACGAGATGACTAGTCGGCCTTGAGCGTCGGCGCATGTGAGGCCGCGCCGAATAGCGAGGAGAAGTGGCTTCGCGGCCGACGAGAGCAACAGGAGTCAACCCACGACATCGGCTGGCCGGTGCGAGCTGCGACGCCGTGAGACGGGAGATCGGCGACCCTTCCTGCGTCCGTTGAAGCGGCTGGCAGCGGACGGATCGGGAGAGCGTTTTGGGGGTGCTGCGCCAGGTCTTTGCCAGACATCGCAGTTTATTAGAAGTTAAGTGATTCGTGATATGTTGTTTCATTTACTCGTTAAATTCTACTTGTTTTCTTGGTCAGTCTCTCGTCCCCAGCTTGCTCGTCAGTCTCCCGTCCGCATTTGTTAGGCAGTTAGTGTTTGTCTGTCTGTCTTGCGGTCTGCCGTACGTTAATAGCTGCCTCTGTCATGCTTGTCGGATTCGGTGTTAACGAATTTATTGCTTAGGGTGTAAAGACTGAATTCCTGCAATATGTTTTTATCTTGCCTGTCATCTTGAGAGGCGGTATATGTGTAATGTAGAGCATGTTTGTACATTTTATGTAAGACTGCATTTCATGGGTTTTTATTTAAATGGTCATTTTAGTATATAAAGTTGTCACCCTTCCACCGTAAGCGTTTTCTTTTAAAAACAAGTTGGACTTTCGGTGGCAAATATTTTCTTTTTTTTTAATGTGAGTGTTTTGTACCATATCCATCCCTCTTACGGGGTGCATAGTTTATGTGTTTGTGTGAGTTGTTAAGGTTTTTAGTTTAAAGTAATCTGGTGTGCTGCAGATTTGCACCAGTGTAGTCTTTCAGAGATTGTTGTGAGCGGTCGTGACTACGGCCGTGTTAAAAGGGAGCGGCAAGGTTCTCAGCCCGAAAGCTCATACTGTCAAAAAAAAAAAAATTGTTATTTCTGCCTCTGAATAAATTGTAACTTGATATTTACAGGTTGCTTTCTGATTATAATTTTAAATCTGTTTTTTTTTTAAAGGCTTTTAGGAATAAAATTTCCATTTATTGAAAGAAATTTAATTTGTTATCATCAGTTACCCTCTGGCAACTACTTCCACGAACACATAGTGTTATTAAATGTGTTAATGTTCTTGATGAATCGCTAGTAAAAAAAGTAAATTCTTTAAGAAAAGATTTTTAAAGTAAATCCTCGGTTCACTAAACCTCTCGATTATGTCCCATAGACCTTCGGTGGGATTCATGTCGGGCGATCTGGTGGTCAAACCATTCGCTCGAAGTGTCCAGAAAGTTCTTCAAACCAATCGAGAACAATTGTGGCCGAGTGACATGGTGCATCGTTGTCTATATGCATGAAGTCCACGAATGGCTGCAAATGTCTCCAAGTAGCCGAACCAAGTCAATGGTCAATTCAATTGGACTAGAGGACCCAGTGTATACATGTAAACACAGCCAAATTTTGGAGCCACCACCAGTTGGCTCAGAGTCTTGTTGACAACTTGGGTACATGGCCTCGTGGCGTCTGCGTCACACTCCAACCCTACCATCATCTCTTACCAACTGGAATCGGGACTCATCTCACCCGGTCATGGTTTCTCAGTCGTCTAAGGTCCAACCGATACGATCACGGGCCTAGGAGAAGCGTTGCAGCCGCTGTCGTGGTGTTAGTAAAGGCACTCGCTTCAGTCGTCTGCTGTCATAGCCCATTAACGCTAGATTTCGGTAAACTGTCCTATGGAATAAGTTCGTCGCATGTCTGCATTTATTTCACGAAGGGTTACTTTTCTGTTAGCGCTGGCAACTCCACGCAAACGTCGCTGCTCTCGGTCGTTAAATAAGGCCGTCGGCCGCTGCATTGTCTGTGGTGGGAGGTAATGCCTGAAATTTTGTATTCTTGGCACACACTTGACACTGTGGATCTCAGAATACCGAATTGCTTAACAATTTCCAAAATGGAATGTCCCCTGCATCTAGTTACAACTACTATTCCGCATTCGAAGTCTGTTAATTCCCATCGTGCGGCCAAAATCACTTGGGAAACGTTTTCACACGAATCGTCTCAGTACAAATGACATTGCCCATTTATACCTTGTGTACGTGATACTACCACCATCTCTATATGTCCCTATCGCTATCTCGAGCCTTTTGCCACCTCAGTGTGCACAGTAAAAAACAACTGTTTGCAGCAGGGAAAACCAAGGATTCGCCAAGCGAACCGGACTCTGGCACGACTGCCGTAGTGCTCAGCCTAGCTGCTGACTTTCCTCACAGCCACAGCACGTTTTCTGAAAGTGAGGAAGGGAAGAGAGAGGAAACGGCGAGCGCGCGTTGTTCAGGCCTAGATGAAAAAAGAGTCTCGCTGCATACGACTTGGTTTTACACTACTGGCCATTAAAATTGCTACACCACGAAGATCACGTGCTACAGACGCGAAATTTAACCGACAGGAAGAAGATGCTGTGATACGAAAATGATTAGCTTTTAAGAGCATTCACACAAGGTTGGCGCCGGTGGTGACACCTACAACGTGCTGATATGAGGAAAGTTTCCATCCGATTTCTCATACACAAACGGCAGTTGACCGGCGTTGCCTGGTGAAACGTTGTTGTGATGCCTCGTGTAAGGAGGAGAAATGCGTACCATCACGTTTCCGACTTTGATAAAGGTTGGATTGTAGCTTATCGCGATTGCGGTTTATCGTATCGCGACATTGTTGCTCGCATTGGTCGAGATCCAATGACTGTTAGCAGAATACAGAATCAGTGGGTTCAGGAGGGTAATACGTAACACCGTGCTGGATCCCAACGGCCTCGTCTCACTAGCAGTGGAGATGACAGGCATCTTATCCGCATGGCTGTAACGGATCGTGCAGCCACGTCTCGATCCCTGAGTCAACAGATGGGGACGTTTGCGAGACAACAACCATCTGCACGAACAGTTCGACGACCTTTGCAGCAGCATGGACTACTGTATCAGCTGCGGTTACCCTTGACGCTGCGTCACAAACAGGAGCGCCTGCAATGGTGTACTCAACGACGAACCTGGGTGCACGAATGGCAAAACGTCATTTTTTCGGATGAATCCAGGTTCTGTTTACAGCACCATGATGGTCGCATCCGTGATTGGCGACATCGCGGTGAACGCACATTAGAAGCGTGTATTTGTCATCGCCACACTGGCGTATCACCCGGCGTGATGGTATGGGGTGCCATTGGCTACACGTGTCGGTCACCTCATGTTCGCATTGACGGCACTTTGAACAGTGGACGTTACATTTCAGATGTGTTACGACCCGTGGCTCTACCTTTCATTCGATCCCTGCGAAAACCTATATTTCAGTAGGATAATGCACGACCGCATGTTGCATACAGAAAATGTTCGACTGCTGCCTTGGTCAGCACATTCTCCAGATCTCTCACCAATTGAAAACGTCTGGTCAATGGTGGCCGAGCAACTGGCTCGTCACAATACGCCAGTCACTACTCTTGATGAACTGTGGTATCGTGTTGAAGCTGCATGTGCAACTGTACCTGTACACGCCATCCAAGCTCTGTTTGACTCAATGCCCAGGCGTATCAAGGCAGTTACTACGGCCCAAGGGTGGTTGTTCTGGGTACTGATTTCTCAGGATCTATGCACCCAAATTGCGTGAAAATATAATCACATGTCTGTTCTAGTATAATATATTTGTCCAATGAATACCCGTTTATCATCTGCATTTCTTCTTGGTGTAGCAATTTTAATGGCCAGTTGTGTATATTTCACATTTCTCAAGATCACAAAGAAAATGTATTTTCACTATTAGGTAATTATTTTTCGCACGCTGAAGACATAACATAATTTTTGTCTGGTACGAACTGTCGGCATACGTAGAGACGCACACAATTTCACAGATTTCCAAGCTCAGTTTGCCAATATCTAGTAACTTAGTTTCATAATTTAAGAAAGCCTTAACACACATATGTTGATCCAAAAATTTTATCACGATCGCAACCTTATTATGAAGGAAACTGTTTCTGTGGAAAACAATGTACATCTCCTGATCAGTTTTAACGTAAAATAATTTCTGCTTTAAACGATAATTACACTCGAGTACAACCAGTTGCATCTGCAGGTGCACAGTGGCACTTTCAGCTGAAATTTCAAACGGGCTCGAAAACAGATGTAACATTGACAGTGTCCTCAAAAGCTTACCTGGCTTTTGTATTCAAATTTAAGATGGTTTCCCAGCTTTTTAGACTACAAATGTGGTATGCCAGATTCCTTATCCCGATTTCCCCTACATAAATATCCTTGTAATTCTTTCTAGGCCACAGTGAGAACTGGTCCTTTCCAAAACGTGATTTATTTTTTAAACGCATCCCCATCAACTCACAAATAAGTTGTTTCTCACCTTGCAGTGGGCAGTCAAGTCCACTTGAAATATGAGGTCTGCAATCCAATCCTGATGTTCTAATTTTCGTTCCTGCTCTCCTTTTTCCTTCATGAATTCAACGATAGTGGTTTTTAAATCGAAAAATCGTTCCAGGCATGATCCTTGACTTAACCAGAGTACTTTGCAGTAATTTAATTATGAAGTTTCTATACTCGTCGTTCAGTTCCATCGAAAACTGTTGCAACTATCAGTGGAATAATGTGTGTGACTACAAAACATTTACTATTTGTACCACCAGTTTTATCACGTGCTGCATGCGTGCAAATTTGGCCCAAAGTGCTTCTTGGTGTACAGAACAATTAATGTCGTCTGTCAACCGTTGTAATTTCTTTGCCGTTTTATAGTCAACTAAGTCCTTAAATTCCTTCTACATTGTGTTGTAATGTCGTCTCACAGCAAATTTCAAGTACCCATCGATTATGTGACTCTACATCGCATAGTAGATGCTGAGAATTCTTATCCTTCTCACCTGTAATTTCTATTCTTTTGAAAGACTTGAGACGATAGGTTGCTAGACTCTCTCTTTTTGTGCAGGACCTATGAATTCCTTTTATAACAAGAGCAAACAGCAAAGGGTAGATGACGCTGACGCCATGATTGCCTCTGAAATGAAAAAAGTCATGCCGAAGGAAAAATGCGGCACCACAATGCTAAATGAAATGTGGCGCTGTACCGAGTGCTTCCGAGATATACCGACCGAAGCCGAGCCATGTCGATGCTTTCCAGGCACGTGTAAGCTTTGGTTTGCTATTGATGGTATTTGTTGTATTTGATGTCTGAGCGTTGTGCGCCTTGGAATACAGAAGGCACTATGACGCTTGTTTTGACAGTACTGAGTTTAGCTAGCTGACTGTGTAAGGTACAAGCTCACTGTACGTTGGACCGGCAACTGTTAAGGTTAACTTCTAACGTAGCATGATAGGTTCTTCTGTAAGTTCAGAACTTACTGTACGCAGTAGAAGTGCAGATATCTGTTGGAAGTAATCATCACCGTACATGTTACACCTCATGGAAAATGTTGTGCTATTATGATATGGCGCTACAAGGATCGAATAATTTGATATGTACGATAATCTGTATATTTGTGCATATTTTTCTGTTTCTGTATTTTTTGATAGGGTTATAAATAGGGCCACGGTTATGTTAAGATTCTTATGTCTGATGGTTCTTGTGTATTGTTAACACTGAAGATGGTCACACAGTGACCGAAATCGATCTCTAAAGTAAAGGATTTCAATATTTACGACAGATGCTGCCATTTATCTAACGCATGTTGACAATAATACGGTCGTAGTGCACAAGGTTTACAGTCGAATTAGACATAAAAATAACTATATGTTTGTGGTCCCAACACATCGCTAAATATTATTAATTCAGATTTTTTTTATGGACACTGCACTACGTCTTCTACGTCTTTTGTACTTCATTCTAGTGGGTTATTCGATTACATCTAACAAAAATCGCGTCTATACTCTATAAAATACAACATACAAAAAACTCTTGAGGTTACATCTGTTCACAGCATGAGAATGCTTTAAACATATTCGACCACTGTGGATGTGACTTTTATGGGGAGCACGAAGTAGCTTGATCAACGAAGCAATCGTTACTGCGCAAAAGATGAAAGAGTAAACACTAACAGAATTTATTCCTTTCAGTGCCAAAATGGCCTAGCCTGCAGAACAATAAAATACATGTCTGTATGTAGTCTCTGCGGATAGCAATCTGCAAAATTTCTCAATTTATTACGTATTTCCAAGCCACCATGAGTTATGTGGTGATAAACATTCATCCCAATGAACCAGGAGCACAAAATCATCTACAGTAGTTTCATTGGTAAGTTTGAAAAAATCAGCAGGATATCGCTAATACCGACTTCCGTATGTAAGCATTTGTCCTCAGGAGCAAAACTTTTCCGAAAGGAAAGAGGTCACAACCAACTTTAGAGCATTCATATTAATCTATAGTGCATTTGCAGCCTCTTCAGTATCATAGTCAGTATTACGACTTCCATAAAATGAGTCTTCAAGCGCTGCCTACTGCAGCTGTACTTAACACTTTGTTACCCAGACCAACATTAACTGCTGTAGTAGCGTTCGAAACATTACACGCAATAGCTAAATCTTCTACACCAGAGCCTCCTCCAAATTCTGATTTGTCTGCGAGTTCTTATGCAACCTCTTCCAAGCAGTTCATTACACCATTAGCCAGAAATTCGTCTACCATGGATCTATGTAAGGTACACGACGTCACTTTTATAGATCTAAAAGAGACATCCACGAATGTCACTATGATCCTTCTAACTATAGAAACCTATCACAATCGAGTAAATGGTACGTCTGATACACTCGAGGTTGAGTATAAACTGTTTCCTGCTGTTACAGTTTCAGTAATCATCCTACATGTCCAATGTCAGCGGAAATTATTTATATTCTCTCAGCGGCTAACAATTTAATGACGATTTATGAAACAATATTATTTGTAATTTTCATTCTTCATCAGAAGCAGCATCTTACAGCATATAATCAGTACTGAAAGTTACGAGGGCTGTTCGGAAAGTAAGGAACGATAGGTCGCGAAATGGAAATCACAGTGAAAATCACAACTGTTTTATTTGCAACAGTTAGCTACAACTTCCAGTTACTTATCTCCATAGTCGCTGATCCGACTTAGACGTTCGTCGTAGCGTTGTACAAAGTTTCCAATACCCTCGTTATAGAAGGCAGCCGCCAGTGCTTTCCACCAATTCTCTACTCTGGCCTACAGCTCGTTGTCTGTGCCAAAATGTTGTCTTCGTAGCCAGCGGTTCATGTGAGCAGAGATGAAACTCAGAGGGAGACAATTACGGGCTGTATTGTGGGTAATCAAACATTTGCAATTGAAATCGATGCAGCAGCATCTTCATTGCCCCTCCAGATTTCGGCTGAGAATTGTCTTGAAGAAGAAAACGCACGACATTTAGTAATGTTGGCTGCATAGCTTCAGGCGACATTTCTCACCAGGCCCTCGTACTTGGCGGGAGACACTATTGTTATAGGTATCTCAAAAATTATTCAAATGGCTCTGAGCACTATGCGACTTAACTTCTGGGGTCATCAGTCGCCTAGAACTTAGAACTAATTAAACATAACTAACCTAAGGACATCACACACATCCATACCCGAGGCAGGATTCGAACCTGTTACCGTAGCGGTCGCTCGGCTCCAGACTGTAGCGCCTAGAACCGGACGGCCACTCCGGCCGACTTCTAGCTACCTCTATGTGCTCCCTGTGTGCTCAGAACTAAATCGAACGAAGTAACGCGATACACAGGCATACTAGAGACACTACCCTACACACCTGTGCAAAACTGCATTTGGTTTTCATTGTGGTTTCCACTTAGCGACCGATCGTTCCTTACTTTCGAATAACCCTTGTATAATGCACAGATAGTATTGGGAACAGAAAGCTGGTTGAAACCAGACGTCAATGACAAGGAAAACCTAAGTTCAGATTGGAATGTTTATCGTAAGGATAGGTTAGTCGCCAATGGTGGTGGGGTGTTTATTGCAGTAAAAAATCCAGCGATGTTATCACGGATTCCAAATGTGAATTACTCCGGGTGAAATTGAGTGTCAAAGAACGGCCAAAAATCGTGATCAGATACTTTTATAGACCATCGGGGTCAGAATCTGTAGTTGTAGAGGGCTTCAGACAGAATTTGCAAAATATCATTAGTAATTTGCCTGGTCAGGCCGCTGTAATAGGATGTGACTTCAACTTGCCGGGTATAGATTGGGACTGTTATGCCATCAAAACTGGTGCCAGAGACAGGAACTCGTGTGGCATTTATCTTGATGTCTTGTCTGAAAATTGCCTTGAGCAGATAGTTAGAGAAATAGAGAACCAGCTCGTGAGGATAACGTCTTACACTTCCTGCCAACCTGAAATTATTGAATCAGTTAACGTAGAGGAAGGTATCAGTGATTACCAGCCTGTGACAGCATCTATGACGACGAATCCTACAAGGAATGTAAAAAAAAATTAGGAAGATGTATTTGCTCAGCAAGGGTGACAGGATACAAATTTCAGAATATCTCAGCAGTCAGTATCAAATATTCGGTGATGAGGACGAAGATGTGGAGAACAAATGGAAAAAAATTCCAAGGCATCGTTCAATATGCCCTAGAGAAGTATGTACCAAGTAAGGTTTTAAGGGATGGGAAAGACACCGTGATATAATAGCCGTGTCAGAGAAGCGCTATTGAAACAAAGAGCACTTCATCTCAGATTAAAGGGAAGTAAAAACCTAGCTGACAAACAAAAGCTGAACGAAGCGAAAATTAACGTAAGGAGAGCAATGAGAGAAGCGTTCAACGATTTTTGAAGTAAGACGTTGTCAACCGACCTGAGTAAAAACCCTAAGAGAAATTGGTCGTATGTAAAATCATGGGTCAAAATCATCTATTCATTCTCTGAGCGACCACAATTGTTGCTGTTTACAATAAAGGGTGGTCCATTGATGGTGACCGGGCCAAATATCTCACGAAATAAGCGTCAAACGAAAAAACTACAAAGAATGAAACTTGTCTAGCTTGAAAGGGGAAAACAGATGGCGCGATGGTTGGCCCGCTAGACGGCGCTGCCACAGTTCAAACAGATATCAACTGCGTTTTTTTAAAATAGGAGCCCCCACTGTTTATTACATATTCGTGTAGTACGTAAAGAAATATGTTTTAGTTGGACCACTTTTTTCGCTTTGTGATAGATGGCGCTGTAATAGTCACAAAAAGATGGTTCACAATCTTAGACGCACAGTTAGTAACAGGTAGGTTTTTTAAATTAAAATACAGAACGTAGGTACGTTTGAACATTTTATTTCGGTTGTTCCAATGTGATACATGTACCTTTGTCAATTTATCATTTTTGAGAACGCATGCTGTTGCAGCGTGATTACCTGTAAATACCACATTAATGTAATAAATGCTCAAAATGATGTCCATCAACCTCAATGCATTTGGCAATACGTGTAACGTCATTCCTCTCAACAGCGAGTAGTTCGACTTCCATATGTTCGCACTTGCATTGACAATGCGCTGACGCATGTCGTCAGGCGTTGTCGGTGGATCACGATAGCAAATATCCTTGAACTTTCCCCACAGAAAGAAATCCGAGGACGTCAGATCCGGTGAACGTGCGGGCCATGGTATGATGCTTCGACGATCAATCCACCTGTCATGAAATATGCTATTCAGTACCGCTTCAACAGCACGCGAGCAATGTACCGGACATCCATCACGTTGGAAGTACATCGCCATTCTGTCATGCAGTGAAACATCTTGTAGTAACATCGGTAGAATATTACGTAGGAGATAAGCATACATTGCACCATTTAGATTGGCATCGACAAAATGGGGCCCTACTACCCTTCCTTCCATAATGCCTCACCATACATTAACCCGCCAAGTTCGCTGATGTTCCACTTGTCGCCGCCATCTTTGATTTTCCGTTGCCCAACAGTTCATATAATGCCGGTTTACGTTACTGCTGTTGGTGAATGACGCTTCGTCGCTAAATAGAACGCGTGCAAAAAATCTGTCATCGGCCCGTAATTTCTCTTGTGCCCAGTAGCAAAACTGTACACGACGTTCAAAGTCGTCGCCATGTAATTCCTGGTGCATAGAAATATGGTACGAGTGCAATCGATGTTGATGTAGCATTCTCAACACTGACGTTTGTGAGATTCCCGATTCTCGCGCAATTTGTCTGCAACTGATGTGCGGATTAGCCGCGACAGAAGCTAAAACACCTACTTGGGTATCATCATTTGTTGCAGGTCGTGGTTGACGTTTCACATGTGGCTGAACACTTCCTGTTTCCTTAAATAACCGTAACTATCCGGAGAACGGTCCGGACACTTGGATGATGTCGTCCAGGATACCGATCAGCAAACATACTACACGCCCGTTGGGCATTTTGATCACAATAGCCATACATCAACACGATATCGACCTTTTCCGCAGTTGGTAAACGGTCCATTTTCACACGGGTAATGAATGTATCACGAAGCATATACCGTCCGCACTGGCGGAATATTACGTGATACCACGTACTTACACATTTGTGACTATTACAGCGCCATCTATCACAAAGCGAAAAAAGTGTTCCAACTAAAACATTCATATTTCTTTACGTACTACACGAATATGTAATAAAACATGGAGGTTCCTATTTTTAAAAAATCGCAGTTAATATCCGTTTGACCTATGGCAGCGCCATCTAGAGGGCCAACCATAGCGCCATCTGGTTTTCACCTTCAAGCTAGACGAGTTTCGTTCTTTGTAGTTTTTTCGTTTGTTGCTTATTTCGTGAGATATTTGGCCCGGTCACTATCAATGGACCACCCTGTATACATAAATGATCTAGTAGAAAACGTCGGATGGTCTTTAAGCCTATTCGCAGATGATGCAGATGTCTATCCAAAAGTAGCAACGCCAGAAGACAGTACGAATTTGTAGAACGACCTGCAGAGAACTGATGAATGGTGCAGGCTCTGGCAGTTGACCCTGAACATAAATAAATGTAACACATGGGGCATACATACGAAAAGTTATCCACTACTGTACAGGTACACTACTGATGACAAACAGCTGTTGACAGCGTTTGCTGCAAAATCTTTAGGTGTAACTATCCAGAGCGACCTTAAGTGGATTGACCACATAAAACAGATAGTGAGAAAAGCCGGCACCAGGCTCAGATTCATCGGAAGAATATTAAGGAAATGTAACTCATCCAAGAAAAAAGTGGCTTATAAGGCGCTTATTCGTCCGATTCTTGAGTACTGTTCATCTGTCAGGAATCCCTATCAGGTAGCACTGATAGAGGAGATAGAGAAGATCGAACGAAGAGGGGCGCGTTTCGTCACGGGATGGTTTAGCTGGCGAGAGAACGTTATGAAGATGCTAAACAAACTCCAATGGCAGGCGTTACAAGAGAGGTATTGTGTATCACGTTGAGATTTACTATTGAAATTTCGGGACAGCATCATTCAGGAGGAGTAGGACTGAAGTGGACTGACAAGGCAGCCAGTCCACAGTGACGGGTAGCCGATAGAAAGGCACGCGTACACACTCACGCCGACGGGCGTCAATTCTGGAACAGGATAACTATTGAATGGTAGCAAGAAAAGTACGTAGCTGCTTTATACTTAACTTTATTATTTGATGACTACAGCATTCTTCTTGAGACATTTATACTATAACTCTCAAAGTAGGTAAGGCTAATGGCGCCTTGCTAGGTCGTAGCCATGGACTTAGCAGAAGGCTATTCTAACTGGCTCTCGGCAAATGAGAGGAAGGCTTCGTCCGTATGGTCGCTAGCAATCTCCTCGTACAACTGGGCCGAGTGCTATATCGTCTCTCGAGACCTGCCTTGTGGTGGCGCTAGGTCTGCGATCACACAGTGGCGACACGCGGGTCCGACATGTACTAAATGGACCGCGGCCGATTTAAGCTACCACCTAGCAAGTGTGGTGTCTGGCGGTGACACCACAAGGACCACATATTATTTCCCCCAAATACATTTCGCGTGTTGACCACGAGGAGAAAATTCGAGAAATTGGAGACAATGGAGAGGCTTACCGACAGTCATTCTTACCACGCGCTATTCGCGATTGGAACAGGGCTGGAGGAACCCTCCGCCACAGACCATTAGGTGGCTTGCGGCGTATGATGTAGATGTAGATGTACAATTGGATGTAGCTAGAAACCGAATTCACGACAGTCTTTATGTTTTCATGTACGGAGCGAAAGAAAGCTAGCTGTAAATATCCTTACACACAGCTTCCATATTTAATTTATACTTCATAGTGTAGAAAATATTCCTGTGGATTATTATACTTACCGTCTTTCATATTAAAAGATGTCCGATGAGTAAATACACTGGCGACAAATGCCAGCTCCAAAGACGGGTGACTCAAAGATCATCGGTAAAAAGTTATACCATTACTCAGTTGTTCGGTGATATCTCAATTCTATCGACTTAGAAGAATGCAATTGATGTTCATACTTATCAGAGAAACTATTGTGAATATATTTAAAACAATAACATCGATTTTCTACAGTAAACAACATTTAGGTCTAGTGACGTATACATTTACCTGGATCACTTAAAGGATTAAAGAAACACGCTGCATCACCAACTTGATTATTGACAACACTGTGCGTGCATATCTCCAAGTCCTTGTTAGTGATAATGCAGTTCACTGTGGAATTTGATGTATACCGGCAGTCTGACAAGCAAATTGGCGTCATCGTACGGTATCTCTCTCTCTCCCTCTCTCTCCCCCCCCCCCTCTCTCTCTCTCTCTCTCTCTCTCTCTCTCTCTCTCACTCTCACTCTCACTCTCCCCTCCTCCCCCCCCCCTCTATACATCCTCATTTGTTGCTGCTCCGGACACAAGAACTGAGAATCGTTACCATATTAGACACATGATTACAAATGTGATAACTCTGACCATTGTAAATTACTATTTCTTCTTCCCCCCCCCCCCCCCCCTCTGTACATTCTTATTTGTTGCTGCTGCGGACACTCGAACTGAGCATCTTTACCATATTAGACAAGTGGTTACAAATGTGGTAACTAGAATCATATCATCATCATCATTTAAGACTGATTATGTTTTTCAGCGTTCGGTCTGGAGCATAGTCCCCCATATAAAATTCCTCCATGGTCCCCTATTCAGTGCTAACATTTACCCCTTTTCTGATGTTAAGCCTATCACTTCAAAATCATTCTTAACCGAATCCAGGTATCTTCTCCTTGGTCTACCCCGACTCCTCCTACCCTCTACTGCTGAACCCATGAGTCTCTTGGGTAACCTTGCTTCTCCCATGCGTGTAACATGACCCCACCATCTAAGCCTGTTCGCCCTGACTGATACATCTATAGAGTTCATTCCCAGTTTTTCTTTGATTTCCTCATTGTGGACACCCTCCTGCCATTGTCCCACCTGCAATCATCCTAACTACTTTCATATCCGTAACCTCAACCTTATTGATAAGGTAACCTGAATCCACCCAGCTTTCGCTTCCATACAACAAAGTTGGTCGAAAGATTGAACGGTGCACAGATAACTTAGTCTTGGTACTGACTTCCTTCTTGCAGAAGAGAGTAGATCGTAACTGAGCGCTCACTGCATAAGCTTTGCTACACCTCGCTTCCAGTTCTTTCACTGTGTTGCCATCCTGTGAGAATATGCATCCTAAGTACTTGAAACCGTCCACCTGTTCTAACTTAGTTCCTCCTATTTTGCACTCAATCCGTTTATGTCTCTTTACCACAGCCATTACTTTCTTTTTGGAGATGTTAATCTTCATACCATAGTCCTTACATTTCTGATCTAGCTCTGAAATATTACTTTGCAAACTTTCAATCGAATCTGCCATCACAACTAAGTCATCTGCATATGCGAGACTGCTTATTTCGTGTTCACATATCTTAATCTCACCCAGCCAGTCTATTGTTTTCAACATATGATCCATAAATAATATGAACAACAGTGGAGACAGGTTGCAGCCTTGTCTTACCCCTGAAACTACTCTGAACCATGAACTCAATTTACCGTCAACTCTAACTGCTGCCTGACTATCTATGTAAAGACCTTTAATTGCTTGCAAAAGTTTGCCTCCTATTCCATAATCTCGTAGAACAGACAATAACTTCCTTCTAGAAACCCGGTCATATGCCTTTTCTAGATCTATAAAGCATAGATACAATTCCCTGTTCCACTCGTAACACTTCTCCATTATTTGCCGTAAGCTAAAGATCTGGTCCTGACAACCTCTGAGAGGCCTAAACTCACACTGATTTTCATCCAATTTGTCCTCAACTAATACTCGCACTTTCCTTTCAACAATATCTGAGAAGATTTTACCCACAACGCTGATTAAATAGATACCTCTGTAGTTGTTATAATCCTTTCTGTTTTCATGTTTAAAGATTGGTGTGATTATTGCTTTCGTCCAGTCTGATGGAACCTGTCCCGACTCCCACGCCATTTCAATTATCCTGTGAAGCCATTTAAGACCTGACATTCCACTGTATTTGATGAGTTCCCACTTAATCTCATCCACCCCAGCCGCTTTATTGCACAGCAATATATTTACCATTTTCTCCACTTCCTCAAATGTGATCCTATTTCCATCATCATTCCTATCCCATTGTACATCGAAATCTGAAACATTACTGATCGTATTTTCACCTACATTGAGCAACTCTTGAAAATATTCCCTCCATCTGCCCAAGGCATCAACAGGATTCACCAGCAGTTTTCCTGACCTGTCCATAATACTTGTCATTTCCTTCTTACCTCCCTTTCGAAGACTGCTAATTACACTCCAGAATGATTTTCCAGCAGCTTCACCCAAAGTCTCCAACCTGTTTCCAAAGTCTTCCCAAGATTTCTTCTTGGATGCTGCAATTATGTGTTTGGCTTTGTTTCTTTCTTCAACATACCTTTCTCTGTCTACCTGAGTTCTAGTATGTAGCCATTTTTGATACGCCATCTTTTTCCTTTTACAGGCTGCCCTGACTGTATCATTCCACCAAGCTTTTGCTTCATCCTACCTTTACACACTACTGTTCCAAGACATTCTTTAGTACTGTGTCCCTGTACCTAGTCCATTCCTTTTCCAATGACTGCAATTGCCTACATTCAACTAACTGGTACCTTTCTGAGATCACTGTTATGTACTTGTGCCTGATTTCCTTATCCTGAAGTTTCTCCACTCTTATCCTCCTACATATGGACCTGACCTGCTGCACTTTCGGCCTCACAATACCAATTTCACTGCAGATTAAATAGTGATCAGTGTCATCAAAGAATCCCCTGAATACACGTGTGTCCCTCACAGCCTTCCTGAATTCCTGATCTGTTATTTTATAGTCAATGACAGATCTGGTTCCCCTGCCTTCCCAAGTATACCGGTGAATGTTCTTATGTTTAAAAAATGAGTTTGTGATTACTAAGCCCATACTGGCACAGAAATCCAAGAGTTGTTTCCCGTTCCTGTTGGCCTCCATATCCTCTCCAAATTTACCCATAACCTTTTCATACCCTTCTGTTCGATTTCCAATCCCGACTTTAACATCACCCATGAGCATAACACTGTCCTTGTCCTTTACTCTAACAACTATGTCACTGAGTGCGTCATAAAAACTATCCATCTTATCTTGATCTGTCCCTTCACAATGCGAATATACTGACACAATCCTAATTTTCTTGTTAGACACTGTCAATCTATCCACATCAGTCGTTCGTTTACGTATCTTACTGCAACTACGCTGGATTCCATTTCTTTCCTGATGTAAAGCCCTACACCCCATTGTGCTATTCCTGCTTTGACTCCTGACAGGTAAACCTTGTATTCTCCCACTTCCTCTTCTTTCTCATCCCTTACCCGAATGTCACTAACAGCTAAAACGTCCAACCCCATCTTACTTGCAGCCTCTGCCAACTCTACCTTCTTCCCAGAGTAGCCCCCATTGATAATAATAGCTCCCCATCTCGTTACCATTCGTTTGCCGAGTCGTATCTTAGGAGTCCCTGGTTTGTCAGTTGGAGGTGGGGCTCCGTCACCTCCAAAGGTCCGAGACATTTTGCTCTGATTGTTGCCAGCATCATATTTATAGTACCAGGGAAGCAGGTTGCTAGCCTTACTTGCCCCGGGTCCCATTGGGTTTTACCCCTAACGGTTGAGGGACTAACCGGTGGATTTGGTAGTCTTTGCCGTCTGAGCACAAAGGTGACCACGACTCAGAATATGTCCGAGATGCCCAGCCTTATTCCAATGTAACTGGTATCCTGACTGTCAGGACCACTTACTTGGCCACTCATACGTTGCCCGTGGTTCATGAACTAGGACATGACAACAGGAACCCACACCATGAACCACACTAGAATCATAGTGAGCTACTATTTCTTGTTCCCCTAAAAGACATGTTGAAGTTTGTTCTTGTATGACGGTAACAGACAGTGACTTTTCTGAAGGGGAGTTTCTGTTCAGAAATATACTTCCTTCACACTGCTACAATCTTCAAACTACGTAACGGGAATTCGGAAACACCCTTTGTATCATAAACTGTGTCGTACATTCCAGGCTGGCTCCTAAGAACGCAGTGCCTCTAAACAGCAAGAAATGTATCCACCTTTTTCTTAGTGATGAATAGCTTCCGTAAGCAGTATTTCAGTGTAGTCGGTGTGTCTTTTTCTCCTTCACACGGATATAATCAGCCATTTGTCATAAGCCTCGTGAAGATATATCTCCTTAATTGAATCAAGTATAGTCTACTGTGCTAGATAAACACAGCCCGCCTTAAAAATTAGACTAATGCTCGGATATTTTTCTTCTTTTATCCTCGGGAGTTTTAACCGGTGTGGCCCCTAAAGAATTAAGTGCTGAAATATTGTTACGGAACTTCCGATACGAGATAGCGGGCTCTCACGTTGCACTGGCCTCGGCGCAGACTTTTTAGCCGCTTATGGAATGGATGAGGGAGGTAATACCTGCGGAAACAGGCGAGGCGCTGCGAGGCCACGGATGGAATATAGCCATACCGCTAAAATATGCGGCGCCCGCATGCAATGCCGGCGGCGTGTTTTGTTACACGAAGTGCCCCAACAACTGCCCTCTTCAGTTCTATCCCCACCACCACCACCACGCGGTACCTCCCCTCTCCTCACTACCTTGGTTTTGTTAACACGGAAAGGTCGAAACAACACTTTCGTTTTCCTTAAGTAGCTTCACTGAAGGGTGTACCACATGTTTAAAACTCGACGTTAGAAGCTAAATTAGAGCTGTAATATTGCCACTGCGTTTTCGGCGACATCAGAAATGAGCTCGGTATACTCGCTTTCAACTCCAAGTGAGTCTCCGCTGCTGCCCACTTAAGTCTGTTGTCCGGGTCAAGAAGACTCGACTCGTTCAGGAAGAAGAGAGAGTAGTACCTTGGTTCGCAAGTATAATCGCGGACTTGGGGCATTCCCGCTACATAAGCAACTGTTTTCAAAAAAATTTGCACCATTTAACTATAAATTAATGTTCATTTGTTTCACAAATCATTATTTCGGTTTTATAGCCATTCCCAGGTGACACGCGGGGTAGCCGGGCATGGGTGTATGTGTTGTCCTTAGAGTAAGTTAGTTTAAATTAGATTAAGTAACATGTAAGCCTAGGGTCCGATGACCTCAGCAGTTTGGTCTCACAAGAATTTACCATAAATTTCCAATTTTCCGTTCTCAAGTGCAAGCTTAAATGTCACCATATGTGCGACGTGCCTACATGACAGAAGCAGGTTATATACATGTATACTGATCGGTTAGGAGTGATATTGTTCTGTTTGTCAGTCATTTATATAGATAAAACTTTTTCTAAGGCTTCTGTAGATTTATTTATTATCTATTCAGAGAGTATCTAGCAATTACGTTGACATATATAAGCCATCGAGGCGTTACCCAGTCTATAACGACAGAACAAGAAAACATGACATGTGGATGAAATGCGGTCTCTAAGTGGTTATTAATTATTAAAATAAATTATAGAAACTCTCTGTTAGACCACAAACCCAAATTTCCATACCCAAATTAGTACAGAAATACCACCCTTTCTTGACGCAGGGATGTAACAGTGACGTTGCCCTATACTCAGTTTTCGTTTGACGCAGCAGTTATGTCTTCTCACGATGGAGAGAAATAAACATTTTGGTTGCGTTGAACGAAAAGTCTACGTTTTCTGTCAGAAGTGTGGACTATAACACGAAACTTATTCCAGATAAAATCAGTGAAAAAACAGTACAGATCGCGATGGTACTTTATTAAAATGACTGGTTTCGACCTAAGCTTAGGCCGTCTTGAGACAGCACATCAGCTGACGCTGACGATGCGAAGAACAGTCGGTTGGCATCAGGCGCTGAAACTGCTTATTCCAGATCTCACTCCTCTTCTAATGGAACACATTTGGAGTTGTATACTTCGCATCATTTAATTTTCGTCTTACTCCCTCCATACTCTCCCAAGAAATGGCTTCGTTAGAAGCTATCTGATCCTGACAACCGACCATTTCGCCGTGTCAGTAGCACTTTACAGCAGCAAGATCGAGTACTCATCTTCCGTACTAACAGTAAGTCACGACTAGCTTTACACTCCTTCATGCTTCAGTATGGTCTAAGTTCCCGACTTAAAATGACCTTCCGTCATCGAGTTTCCTAATAAAAATGTATATTTTATAGTATTTAATGTACAAATAAACAAAACGTTCTAGGACTACCACTCCAGTTATTTTTAATTACAAATTGTTTATTTAAATTTCTTTCGATAGTTACCCTGATGCAGTTACTGTAAATATCTTGTCAATCAAGAGTAAAAGATGTAGCCGGCCGAAGTGGCCGTGCGGTTAAAGGCGCTGCAGTCTGGAACCGCAAGACGGCAACGGTCGCAGGTTCGAATCCTGCCTCGGGCATGGATGTTTGTGATGTCCTTAGGTTGGTTAGGTTTAACTAGTTCTAAGTTCTAGGGGACTAATGACCTTAGCAGTTGAGTCCCATAGTGCTCAGAGCCATTTGAACCATTTTAAAAGATGTAAATAACACACCGAGGCAAGGCTGCTTACCATCTTCCGGGCTATAATGAACGGTTGCCCGGTCCAAACAGAGAAGCCTGTAGGTGTAATTTAACTTCATCGAATTTCCTGATACAGCCATATACAAAATTTCGATATTTTTATTGCGCACGCCATAGTCTAGGGTTGCCTTAGCAAAAGTGGGCCTAACTGAAGATTATCGCGATTTTAAGTTTCAGTAACTGAGTACGGGAGCGTGGCGCGGCGGCGAAACAGTGAATGTACAAACCTATGCGACACAGAAAAACGCAGAGTAACAGCTGCGTGTGAGACAGTCGCTGAGTAAAAGAGACTGGGCATGCTCATTTCTTCAAGTAACCAGAGTCCAAGATAATGAGTCGCAATGGACACACAGTTTTCTTGCAACCGCTACTGCAGCGCTATCAAGCGACTGCCATGTATAAACACACCGCGAAATGATTGTATATTGCATACATCGAGTGTAGTTCCTGTGACATCTTTATGTTATGTATTTATTTATTTACATGTTTAGGTCCGTACGGCCAAACTGAGGAGCAAATCTCCAGGGTCATGGAACGTGTCAAAAAAATTACAACGTAAAAGTAATAACACATAAAATAAAAAGTTTATGACCCCAAAAAAAAGTTTAAATAAAAGCAGTCAACAATATAACATAAGGATTAGCTTGATTTTTCAAGGAACTCCTCAACAGAATAGATGGAGTGACCCATGAGGAAACTCTTCGATTTGAAATGACTCTGAGCACTATGGGACTTAACTGCTGTGGTCAGCAGTCCCCTAGAACTTAGAACTACTTAAACCTAACTAACCTAAGGACGTCACACACATCCATGCCCAAGGCAGGATTCGAACCTGCGACCGTAGCGGTCGCGCGATTCCAGACTGTAGCGCCTAGAACCGCTTGGCCACTCCGGCCGGCCTCTTCGATTTGAAAACGCGTGGATTACTGCTAAGATTTTTGAATTCTTGTGGTACCTTACTGAAAATGGATGCAGCAGTATACTGCACACCTTTCTGCACAAGACTTAAGGAAGTGCGATCCAAATGCAGATTGGATTTCTGCCGAGTATCAACTGAATGAAAGCTGCTAATTCTTAGAAATAATCAGAAATTGTTAACATGAAACGACAGTAAAGAATATATATATATGGTGACAGGGCAATGTCAAAATGCCCCAGACTAGTGAACAGGGGTCGACCAGACGACCAAAAATTCGCAAACTTACACCACTTATTGCCCGAGCTGCCCTTTTCTGAGCCAAAAATATCCTTCTGGAATGGCAAGAGTTACCCCACCATACCATACCATACCATACCCACCATATCATACCCACCATATCATACCATACTATAAGACATAAGCGAATGAAAATAAGCAAAGTAGATCAATTTTCTTGTCGAACGATCACTTACTTCAGATACGATTCGAATAATAAATATGGTAGCATCCTGAATGAGGGTTTTCCGCGACAGTTTACTATCTAACCACACATAAATTTGAACTGTTCAGTTTCACTAATGATAGGCACATTCTGTGAAATTAAAACGTCGGATTTTGTTGAATTGTAACTGTAAAAACTGAGTCTGACTGCGATTTAGCTTTAGCTTATTTTCTACAGGCCATGAGCTTATGTTATGAACTTCACTCTTTGAAACAGAGCCGATGTTGCACACAACATCCCTTACTACCAAGCCAGTGTCATCAGGAAATAAATATTTTAGAATTGTCCGTAATACTAGAGGGCGTATAATTATATAAATGAGGAACAGGAGTGGCCCCAACACTGAACCCCTGTATGTGACAGATGTAGTTCACGTTCAGTGACGAAGGGTAACCATGCGCCACGGGTGTGGTGGGAGGCTGTTGGTATTTCCACCGTGACAAGGAGTACTTAGCGTAAGGCTGCCCTGCGGCTACCACGTGCCAGTACTGTCAGCCCAGTGTACTTCCTACCCTAGAGTCATTATTCGATGAAGCATATTCGTCTTTTTCGTACGGTCACCAAATATCTTTGCTTTCAAAGCATCATGAAAGTGGCTATCGACACAGTCCTCTTCTGACGTTAAACTCCTTCTTCTCCATCACAGACACACCACCCATTGAGCAAGTAGTACGAAGTAAATAGTTATGTCTGTCCTCTTGAAATGTTCAGCACAGACTGAGCGAATTTCACTCCATTTATCCCGGCCTGGAATCTTGGATTACGTCACAGGAGGCTTGGGTGTGGGCAGAGGGGGGTTGAGGGCCATCAGCTTCCTTTTATGGTAATGTTGTGAACTAGTCCAATTGGACTCCGGACCTCAAGGGGAACACACTGGATGGAGCTACTGTCTGTGACAACTCAAATTTTATAGGTAAACAATATACCACAATGCATACAAAATAAAGACTTACGTCCACCCTGTCGAGCAGCCAAGCACAAACTGAGTCCTTTTACTGTAAACTCCCAGATGGGGTGACGGTATCCTTGCTGATGCAGCTGCCTATCTCCCTGGCGCTAGAGATAGTCTTTCATGTTTAGTAGCGTCAGGATCGTCAATGTCTATGCGCCATTTGGTTCCGATCGCCGCTGTGAACGTTCCACCTTCTTCTCAGAGACAGTCACGCCTCTCTGCCTGGGTCGGCAGTTGCATTGATCATAGAAGGCGATTTCAACTGCACCCAGGCACCCAAAAAATTCGTAAATTTTTGGTAAGTTTTAATGGGACTAAACTGCTGACGTAATCCGTCCCTGAGCTTATACACTACTTAATCTAATCTAACTTAAACTAACTTCGCCCCATGTTCGAGGGAGGACTCGAACCTCCGAGGGGGGGAGCGGGGAGGGGGAGGGGAGCCTCTCGAACCGTAACAAAGCGAACTAGATCACGTGGCTACCTAGCGCGTCAGGCATCCAGAGACCAAGTACTATGTCACTCTGCATGCGCGGCGCTAGCGAAAATTCTGCTGCATCTCAGCCTCGTGGCTTCTTTGGAGCATGTTCATGGCGACGGTCCTGGGTTTACGCATTTCACTAGCCATTTTTGGAGCCGACTCGATCGGGTTTACATCTCCCGCGATATTGTCAGTGGAATGCAGGCTGTTGAAGTCTGACCCGTTGCGTTCTATGACCCATGACGCACGTATCTGCGCCATCAGTCTCCGCCGCCAAAGGGTTTGCCGCGGCCGTGGACCATGGAAGCCGCACACGATCCACCTTACTTCACCCGACTGTCGTCACGTCATTGAAACCTCGTGGATACCTTGTCGTCGACCCCGTGATACCTACCAGTTTGTCATGACTTGGTGGGTGCACGGTGCAAAGCCTGCCCTCCGCAAGGCCTTGATTTGTTGCGTAAGGGAGGTTATAGTGAGGCGGCGACGGACTCACCATTCTCTGGGCATCTACTCTGATGTCGCATTCGCCAGAGCGCCAGGCAATGGTGAATCGTGCCAAGGCACAGCTCACATCCCTCTCACGCTATCGCCAGGGTGCACAAACACGATGGGTTAATGCAAGAGCGTCCATCTATATATCATGTCATAGCGGAACGACGCCACCGTCGGAGAAATTTCATTAATATTCTTACCAACGACTATGGGCAGCATTTCGACACCCAACGGGATATCGGGTCTGCCCTCCATGCACATTATGTTTCGCTGTACTCTGACCAACGTCACTACTCTGCCAACATCCTTTGACTCAGTTCCCGTGGATGCGGCGGTGGATTTGATTGCTAACGTCATGACGCTATCCAGGGAGGTTCTACGAACAGGTCACCTGGCCCTGACGGCCTCCCATTGGATTTTATTTGATATTTCGTCCCCTTCTGGCGCCACTGTGGACGGAAATTTGTCAGGACTTTATATCACCTTTCGTGCCGAGTTACGGTTTCTTTGATGGTTTCCTCATTCTCATACACAAACCTCGGGGTACCTCACGGATATGTGATTACCGCCCTCTGACGTTACTCAACAGCGACACAAAGGCTGGCTGTTGGCTGCATGGCTTAAACGGAAATTTCGGTTCGTGCTTTTCCCCGATCAAACTTTTTTGGGGGATGCCAATAACATCCACACTGCTCTCTGCCGCTATTGGGACATAATCGCCCTTGCTTGCATTCATCGTATGCCTGAACTTTTGGCAGCTCTTGACTTCAACCAGGCGTTCGATCGGGTCGATCACGAGTACGTGGAAGGGGTGCTCCACACTAATGGCTATCCTGATACGTCGTAATGCGTATCCTTCGTGGAGCTACGTCACGTGTACTCTACAATGACCGTCTTACTCCTCCCATCACGATCCGTCGATCAGTGCATCAAGGCTGCACGCTCTCTCCACTGTTGTATGCTTTCGCCATGGAACTGTTGCTCTGCGGCCTCCGTCAGCGCCTCACTGGGATGTCTCAGTAACTATGTATTCAGCTGTACTGGTTATGCAGACGATCTCATCATCGTTCGTAGTAGCGGTGCTAACGTCAGGGAGTCACTAGCATAGGTTATGAACTACGGCGAAGCTTCTGGTAGCTGCCTCAGTGTCCGCAAATCGAGCGTCATGGCTATCGGTGGGGGAGGGGAGGGGGAGGGGGGAGGGGGGGAGGCTCCAGCGGACAGTTCTGCTCCTTTGCGTGTAGCTGATACTGTCCGATGCTTAGAACTCGATTTCCCAAGTGATCTGCAGCAGGCACCTGCCCAAATATGAGCTGGGCTCTTAGCTCACTGTTTACGAGCACTCGATCTTCTGCAACAGACTTTTTTTCCGGAACTGAGCGATCTCCGTACTGTAATACTGGCAGCGCACTTAAAGTCCACAAAGACGATCTATGGTTTTCTTCAGCATCACAGGTCACCGAATATGGTTGAGGTGAATCATCCCCACGATGACTGCCGTTCAGTCTGGCGATCGGTGTGCGCTCCTTATCTTGAGACTGACGTCCATACTGCATGGTACCTTACTGTCAATTGGAAGCAAGTATAACGGTCACACCTTGACAGGATTCACCTCGCTGTCATTCCGTTGCGAGTCGCCTGTGATGTTTTGAACACAATCGAGCACCTCCTGATGAGCAGATCGACGAGAGATGTCTGGTTCTTGGAGCGACAGATGTTGTCCTTAATTACCTGTACTACTCCCCATCAGGTATCTATTCAACTGCTACTCTTGGCAGAAGCGAGATACTTTCCGCAAGCGAAGACGAACTCTGTGAAGTGGATTTGCGGACAAGCAGCTCAAAAAAATGGCTCTGAGCACTATGGGACTTAACATCTGAGGTCATCAGTCCCCTAGAACTTAGAACTACTTGAACCTAACTAACCTAAGGACATCACACACATCCATGCCCGAGGCAGGATTCGAACCTGCGACCGTAGCGGTCTCGCGGTTCCATACTGACGCGCCTAGAACCGCTTGGCCACACCGGCCGGCGACAAGCAGCTCACTACTTGTTTTCTGATGATGACAAAAGTACCCTCGATTTTTGGCAGTTCCTTAATGAACGCCATTGTGAAATCCAAAATACAGACAATTTTTCTCCAATTTTCTTTGCAGCGTCTTCCTTAACTTACACCCGAGCTGGGGTGTTACTGCCATGAAAGGTTGATGCCCGCCTCATCCATACTTAGAACCGATATATTCTCTGGTCATCGGAATGTTCTCCTTGGAAAAACTATACGTTGATAGTCGCAATTAGTCTGACGTCTTGCTGCACCCTCCTCCTCGAGACGCCTCTTCCTGCTATTCTCGCTGGTATTGATGTTTAAAAGAGTAACTTAAATTAAATAACTAAATAAACAAAAATAAAAAAGAAAGAAAAGAAAAATAAATACAGAAACGGCGTTCATTGTACCTCTGCTCCACATTTCCTACGTTTTCATTGGTTCCTGGAGGGTAGGTACAGGACATCGTTGCTTAATATTTATCAAGGTGTGAATTGGATTTTCCAAGCTTGTCCCTCGTTCCTGAAAATTAAATTATAAATAGTAAATAGTCAAATAACATATGAAATTCACTACAACTTCATGAAAATGCACATGGTTCTTTTTGTTATATTACCTTTCAAATGTCATATAAATTAAATAAAGCAACCACAGATGAAAAAAATATAAATTAAATATTACTAGCTGGATTGAAACCTCCGCCTTGCCCAGGACCCTCTTTCAAAGTGCGAACGCTAACGGCTTGACCACCCTGTGCTTTTGCTGTCAGTACCTTCACACAACTACATGAGTTACGTATAGACGCGTGAAACCTCTTGCGATTTTCTCGGAATTGCCAGAGAAGTGCACCTTACTACTTGCACATTATGTTGTTTTAATAGCCGACTAAAGGTGTACAGAGTTTGAAGAAAATCTATGATCCCAGATACATGGCCTCCCCTTTTCCGATTCGCGGAACTATAGCGGGAACGAAGCAAGCCCGTTGGCACCAATTTATCAGCGAAGCCTTGACTTGTGAAGTATGCACACGTAGACACGTGCTCGCTCCGTTTCTGATCTCCAGGAACTTCAGTATCAACGGACAGAGTATAAGGTATCATTTACGTACCTAAAAGTGCATTCTCCCCTAGAAGTATATATAGCGTCCAAGGTTTTAACTTCAGCAGCAGCTGTGCTTAGATTTAGCGAACGAGGACTTCTTTTTCCCATTAGGAACACGAAACGTGTACACTTTCCACAACAGGTGCACCAGTCGGTGTGCTGGTAGCGATGTCGTCCTCCTTTTCGTAACTACATTTCCGGTCATTCTCCGCAAGCCAGCTTGTGGTGCATGGTGGATAGTAGGTTGTATCACTAATAGTCATCTCTCCTGTCCCACCTGAACACAGAGCGAAGGAAAAGCGATTTTGTATATGTCTTCTAACGAGGCCTAACTTCTCTAACCGTAAGTCTGTAGACATTCTTCACCGTTGTAAGTGAAGATAAAATTTAATCATTATACGGCGTTTCCATACCTATACTGGGCAGTGGCTTTGGAGTCTCAAAAATGGTTCAAATGGCTGTGAGCACTGTGGGACTTATCTTCTGAGGTCATCAGTCCCCTAGAACTTGGAACAACTTAAATCTAACTAACCTAAGCACATCACACACATCCATGCCCAAGGCAGGATTCGAACCTGCGACCTTAGCGGTCGCGCGGTTCCAGACTGTATTGCCTAGAACCGCTCGGCCACTCCGGCCGGCTCTTTGGAGTCTACCTGGGTGTTTGTTCAGCAAAGTGGATGAAACTGCAACTTTGTATGAAAATTGGTACGACGTAGGCTAATCACCCAAAGGATTTTTAACTCCAACATCTTCATTTCTACGAATCTATTAGCAAAAGGAAGGCTTCTCCTAGTATGAAGGGAGAGAGCTTCAGAGAATTTTCACTTTTTGACAGTACTTTTTCCGACACGTTTCACCTTTTGCTGAAAAAGTGAGACGTTTTCCAACGACGTCAAGTAATTTCTGTCGGTTGACGATAATATGTGATACGATACCTCCCGCCAAGATGCAGTGCACTACAGGGTATTGCACTTAGCTCAGTAGGGTGCGGTACCACAGTAAAATGCGCATAATTAATATAGAAGTCAAGTAAGCTGTAGCCGTAACTCTAATTTGCTGAAGTCCAAAATTTTGGACAATAACGAGTGCTCCTTGAAACTCAAAAAGCGGGCTGTCTGTGAACCCTATTAGATGTGAAAGATAACTTTCGGCGTCTAACCAGATGCCCGTCTTGGAGACTATTTTCGGCGCTTTTTCCAAATTTTAAAGCAGACTTGTGATCCAAAGATGTCAGTAGAGTTATGTTCGAAATACGAGTAGTTATCAAGAAACTGCGGTCCTGTTCCTTTCACTGATGTCGACTTCGATTACGGAAGGCTAATTAGTTGTGTTATCCCAGACGGGTGCTATTGGTCAAAGGATTATAGGCAATAGAGTACCCAGAATATGAACTATGGAAATGGAGGGCTTTATTACGAAGCTTAATTTCTTAGAAAAGACCTTAAGCCTTGAAAAATTTGTTTATTTACTATACCCCTTTACTATAGGAATCTGCTACTTACAAATGACGTAATTGACAGGGTGCAGTTTTTATCAGATTTGTACATACTACCTTATTATCAAACAGGTAGCGTTGAGATAGATCTGGATATTTTCTGTATTCACACCTTTAGCAGCTTTTTTGTCTTTTGTGTTTTACATTGGCTTATAACACGAGCAACAACAACAAAATATCGAATTGAAGGTACAACGTTACTAGAAGCTTTTGAAAACCCAAAAACATTTATCTATATGGCGGCTTATGATGTTAGTGCAGTTTGCGAAGGTCAATTCGTTTTCTTCTTGTGGTGGAGCACCTTTTCTCCCTTTCCCCTCATTGGCTACACCCTCGGTGTTGAAGCTAACAAGTACCTGCAGGAAGCATTCGTCGTAGTTACGGAATTGCTCAAGTCTGTTCGTGTAGGTATAAACCAGAATATTGCCAATGAAACAATATATTTGATTGTGTGCCAGTTTGTAACCTCGTATTTTTTTGTATTATTCTTGCCTAGAAATATGGGGATAGAATTTAGGCAGCGGAAACCATTGCTTCCTCTACGCCAGCCGAATGCTGGAGCTGCTGTCGTCTACAGAACAATGAAGTGTCGCAAGTTGTAGAGGTACCAGGTGGGTAGTATGAAAACAACGTCGTCGTAGACCCTAGACTGTTAAGAAAAATAGAAATGAAATGACAGTTCATTTGCTCTACGACGTATATTCATATAAAAATTAGTTAATTGGTGAGTTATTTACGTACATATTCTGTGGCTAATAACTGCCATCTCCCGGTATGATAAGGGACAGACCACCTTTACAATTATAGCGCAATTACACAGTGAAAAAAAAATGAAATGTGGTAAACATTTATATGATTTCTTAACTTTACTTATTCATAAACTGTTCTATGGAGCAGAATCAGTTGTGGATCAGACATCATTACAGTATGTGTTAATTTTACGGTTACATTATCAGTGGCCAAATGGTTAAAGATTATTTTATAGTTGTGTACCTCATGCTTCTCTGCACCACAACGAGGCTTAGCGACGAACAGTGTAAATTACTTCTCCTTCCAGTATTATGTTTATGAATATTACGGCTGTTTCCAAATTGTGATAGAATGTTGCCAACAAATATAAGGAAATGAATTTACTGATAGTTGTTATCAATATGACTAACTGTCTACAAGAGGTTTTAGAGTGAATATCGCATGCTATCCACATAACACACTTCTGTGCAAGAAACGGTTTTTTTCTTTATGACAAGTTACGGCAGAATATGATTTCTTGACACATTAGTAAATGAAAAAAGAAGAAGTAAGTCAACTTTTTGATATTTGTATCACCAAAATATGATGTTATGCGTAACATAAAAGTTGCACACATTAGGCGTTCAAGAAGATCTGTAACATTTGGCTTGACCTTACCTAACAATTTAGACTATTGTTTCAATTATTGATATAATGACATGCACCATCTGATCAAAAGTATCCGGGCACCCCCAAAAAATACGTTTTTCATATTAGGTGCTTTGTGCTGCCACCTACTGCCAGGTACTCCATATCAGCGTCCTCAGTAGTCACTACATCATGAGAGAACAGAATGGGGCGCTCCGCGGAACTCACGGACTTCGAACGTGGTCAGGTGATCGGGAGTTACTTGTGTCATACGTCTGTACGCGAGATTTCCACACTCCTAAACATCCATAGATCCACTGTTTCCAATGAGATAGTGAAGTGGAAACGTGAAGGGACACGTACAGCACAAAAGCGTTCATGCCGGCCTCATCTGTTGACACAGAGACCACCGACCGTTGAAGACGGTCGTAATGTGTAATAGGTAGACATCTATCCAGACCATCACACAGGAATTCTTAACTGCATCTGGATCCACTGCAAGTACTATGACACTTAGGTGGGAGTTGAGAAAACTTGGATTTCATGGTCGAGCGGCTGCTCATAAGCCACACATCACGCCGGTAAATGCCAAACGACGCTTCGCTTGGTGTAAGGAGCGTAAACATTGGATGATTGAATAGTGGAAAAACTTCGTGGAGTAACGAATCACGGTGCACAATGTGGCGATCACATGGCACGGTGTGGTTATGGCAAATTCCCAATGAACGTCATCTGCCGGCGTGTATAATCCCAACAGTAAAATTCGGAGTCGGTGGTGTTATGATGTGGTCGTGTTTTGCATGGAGGGGGCTTGCACCCCTTGTTGTTTTGCGTCTCACTATCACAGCACAGGCCTACATTGATATTTGAAGCACCTTCTTGTTTCCCATTGTTGAAGAGCAATTCAGGGATGTCGACTGCATCTTTCAACACGATCGAGCACCTGTACATAATGCACGGCCTCTGGAAGAGTGGATACACGACAATAACATCCCTGGAATTCACTGGCCTGCCAGGATCCTGACCTAAATCCTATAGAACACCTTTGGGATGTGCAGCACTCCGTGAAGAATTAGGTGCCATTCCCCAAGAAACGTTCCAGCACCTGATTGAACGTATGCCTGTGAGAGAGGAAGCTGTTATCAAGGCTAAGGGTTGGACAACACCATAGCAATTCTAGCAATACCGATGAAGGGCGCCACGAACTCGTAAGTCATTTTCAACCAGGTGTCCGGATACTTTTGATCACATAGTGTACATTGTTTTGGTGGTATGATTATGCCTCGTACAGCGCAAAGCTGCAGGTATTGTGTTTTTTCTAAGTTCAGTAGCAGTCCATCAGCCGAGAATCAGTCATTAATATTCAGTAACTTCTTGTTTTTAGCTGTTTAAGTTCCTCCATTAGGTCTGATTATAATACTTGCATCATAAACAAACAAAGATAATTCTGCTTCTTGTATATATGGTGGTACACCAATTATATACATCAAGAAAAACTGTGGACCCAATTATATCCCTGACGTACAACTGTTGTGAGTATTCCTCACTCTGAACATGCTGCTTCGTTGGGTGTACTCCGTGAGTTTCTTAGCGCGACAGTCTGCTTCCTTTTACTTAGTATGAAAATCAATACCCATCAAAATCTTCGATACTGCAATAATTGATACTGTCTAGAGGAATAATATGAACTGCAAAATCAAAAGGTTTTAACATGTCACAAATTATACCAGTTGGCAGCGCTTTATCGTTTAAATAATTTCCAATGGCGTGGTCAGGTCTTGTGCAGTGCCTAAGCACGAATCAGTCAACTTCTACTTTTTCTTTTTCTGTTCCGATTTCCCGTACGTGCCGGCCGCGGTGGCCGAGAGGTTGTAGGCGCTTCCGTCCTGAACCACGCGGCTTCTATGGTCGCAGATTCGAATCCTGTCTCGGGCATGAAAGTGAGTGATGTCCTTAGGTTACCTAGGTTTAAGTAGTTCTAAGTCTATGGGACTGATGACCTCAGATGTTAAGTCCCATAGTCCTTAGAGCCATTTTTTCCCGTACGGAGGTTCGGTACTCAGGAGCGAATGAAAATCTGAAGTGAAACAAGGAGAAATGTAATATAAGAAAGCAGTGGAGGAGCAGCAGCTGTGTCGGGCCGGTGTCCCGCCAGGGCGGACAGTGGCGCTGGCGTCGCCCCCGAGGCTGGCTGGATATTAGTTCTGGAGAGGCCGAGATTAATACCGCGTCAGCGCTAAGCCGCCTCTCCGCGCGTCAGCTTCTTTCCAAACAGCGCGCAGGGGCGGGCCGACAGGGCTGCCGCGACGCGTCTCCCGCACTTGCTGAGTCTTAGCCACGGCGGAAGGCTCGCCTGTAGGGCCAAAGTGGTGCGCTCCAGGCTCGGACGAGAAACACTTCGTCTTTTCATACGTTAATGACTTTGAAACGCTTTATATTCGAACTGTTACAAATACAAGTGCTTCCGCTAGCGTGAAATGAATTACTTATTTCTTTTGTTGTTTTTGATTCGCATCAAATGCACCAAATGCCGATTTTTGTAGGTACTGAGAGTACAGCAAATACTTGGAAAGCACAATAGTAATTACTTAATAAATTTTAGTTATGCATCCATTGTAATACAACGTGATGTCAGATCGACGTCAGCTTTTTGTGAATAGCATTTCTGAAGGAGTCGACACGTGAGTGGTCCTGCTGGAACTGGTTCGCTCCACTGGGATATCGCATCTTCACACAGAGCACCATAGTACGTTTTATGATGTGCACATACTGATCAGTGGCGAAATGACCATTAACTCGTTAAAGTATTCCTCCCCAACCCGATAATATCCCCCCCCCCCCCCCCAGTACAAGACGTTGCTGCAGTGAACACGCGAATACTATACTGCGCCACGTATGAGCCGTGGTAAAAATTGCCGTTTTGAAGAGCACGCCGCAGCGCGTAGTGTGAAGCAGTCGCCCTCCGTTTCTGGCGGTGGCACCGCTGTGGCGATCGCAGCTTTGGTGTCTCCCTCTGGTAGGAAAGGGGAAAGGTAGCCTGTTCACGTGCATTTAAGGGGCGCTATGAGCTCGCCAGTGGGTCAGTCTCGGGTCAGTCTCTCGACCCCAGCTTGCTAGTCTGTCCCTCGTCCGCATTTGTTAGGCAGTTAGTGTCGTTCGGAGTGCTAGTATGTCTGTCGTTCGGATCAACCTTTAAAGCCGGCAAAATGAGAGTCTTTCCATTCCGCCAGTAAGAAAACTCAGCGAGTGATCCTCCGGTCGGGGCTAAGTTGCTGCATCTGAGTCTGCGCGTTAGGCCGCCAGTCTGCTCGAGTTTGCTCAGGCAATGGTCATTGGCGGTTGGATCGATCGGTTGGTCGGTCGCGCTCTGAGACACAAGATTACTTGCCCGTCTTGAGCGTCGCCGATGTGAGGTCACCACTTGAGTCCAGTCGGCCGCGGCGTATAGTGAGGGATAGTGACTTCGCGGGCGACACGAGAGCGACAGGGTTCAACCCACGACATCAGTCTGGCCGGTGCGAGCTGCGACGCCGTAAGACGGGAGGTCGGCGCGCCTTCCTGCGTCCGTTGAAGCGGCTGGCAGCGGGGGTGTTGAAAGGTGGCTACACTGAGTCACAGCGCCAGAGATTGCGCCAAAGAGTATTATTCAGCCGCCTCCACTGGCAGTGCTTATTGAGAAGTAGCAGTAGGCAGTGCTTATTGAGATGTAGCAGTGGTGAGTCGTTGTTGAGAAGTTCCCCTGGAGAGTGCTTGTTCAGAACTTGTAGTATTGTTTTGATGGGCTAGACACCAGATGTTGTTGGATTGGGGATGCTGTAATGAGCAGAGTGTGCTTTTCGTCAATATAGATGAAGGAAAAAAAAAATTCCTTTTTTTTGTATTATTTCAATGTCTTAAACAATAATGCCTCTTGGTCACAGGTTCAGTCAACAAAGCATCTGGCTCGTGTTTTTGTATTAGACTGTATTTCTGGTTTCTACGTGCAATTATAGTATTTCTGTTTATTTTTTTAATTACTTCAGTATAAATGGTATTTAAAATATCTTGTCGTATTGAGGAAGAACCGTGCCAGATGTGTACGTTGAATCACACTTCCACACACAGAACAGCAACACTTGTGCCTTGTTGTTTCGTAGCTTTCATAGTTGCTGGGGACTTAATTAATTAATTGTGTTAACGGAAATTTCGTATCATTCTTTGTTGTTGTTCTATGCAGTCAGATTGCGTACAAATACTAATCAGGGCCAACCGTTTACGAGACTTCGTAACCGGACATACGGCGACTAAATTTAGAAAGTATTTGCATTCATAATATATAATTAAGCCCCCATGCAGTGTGCTGCGTCAGGTCTTCTCGAGAAATCACAATTTATTACAAGTTAAGTGATTGGTGATATGTTGTTTTATTTACTCTTGTTAAATTCTACTTGTTTTCTTGGTGAGATCACCATCCGTTTTGTTTTGAGGTCGTCCCACCATTCTTCTCCGTTTGCCCACCAGCGGGAAGGTGGTTGTTTATAAATTGGGTGGTCCGTTTTTCCCTTGTGGAGTAGGGCCGGGCTAGAGCAACCTGCGGTTCGGATTGCTCGGTAATCTCCCTATGAATCTACCGTACGTTAGTAGCTGCCTCTGCCATGTTTGTCGGATGGTATGTTAACGAATTTTTTGATTGAAGTGTAACGGCCTAATTCCTGAAATATGTTTTGATCTTGCGTATCATCTTGAGAGGCGGTATCTTGTTTGGCCAACCTTGTAGAATTTTTATAAGATGCATTTGATGGAATTTTATTTAAATGATCATTTTAGTATATAAAGTTGCCACCCTTTCACCGTAAGACTTTTCTTAGAAGTTAAAATCAAGTTGCACCTTCGGTGGCAAAATTAATATTTTAATTTTTTGTGTTTTGTACAATTTCCGTCCCTCCTACGGGTTAGCATAGTTTGTGTGCTTGTATAAATTGTTAACACTCTTAGTTTAAAGTTATCTGGTGTGTTGCAGATTTGCACCAGTGTAGTGTTTCAGAGGCTGTTGCGAGCGGTCGTAACTACGGCCGTGTCAAATGGGAGCGGCAAGGTTCTCTGCCCGAAAGCTCATACAGTCAAAACTTATTTCTTTCTGCTTCTGAATAAATTGTAACTTGATATTTAGAGGGTGCTTTCTGATTATAATTTTAAATCTGTTTCTTTTAAAAAATGCTTTTAGCCACTATTATCCCATTTGTTAAAAGGAATGTGGTTATGATTTCATCAGTTACTCCCTGGCAACTACTTCCATGATTACATAGTGTGATTAAATGTGTTGATGAATCGCTAGTAAATAAAATACATTCTTAAGAATATTCTTTGAAAATAAAGCACGGTTCAACGCACTGTGGGTCATAATGTGTTCCGCGTGACCTGATTACCGTCACCATACACTCATTCACTGAGCTAAACAGTGACTCATCTGAAAAGATGACAATGTGTTAGTCACCGTCTACATTCAGTTCAGCGAAGGCAAGCCTGCTACGTTTGTCGTCAACAGAGAGCAGCCCTGTGCGTTCTTAGTCCATCATCCCGTCAGCGGTTGCAACCGATTCGCTAGCATCCAGGGAAATTGGTTTCATTCTTCACATGGACTGCATTTAAGAAAGGACGTTCCGTAAAAGTGTCGAATAACACGTAGTCTTGATGAAACGTCGATACCTTGCCTAAACCCGATCCTCTTAGCCGGCCAGTTACCTCTGTCTCTCACTACCACTTCATCCGACCAAAATCCTCATACAGGACGAGCGCCGGGACGAGGGATCGTTATCTCTCGTTGCCCGTGTATACTGCGACATCCTGGCAGTAAACGACTGTTTATCATATATTCGTATGTGGCACAGTTTATTATCATGTTCGGCGTACCTCGATCATATCCGTGTTACGCTTGCAACACATCAACAAACGCGTGCTGAGGGGACGCGAATCCTAATTATTTCAGTCGAATTCCGTAATCTCAAACGTTGACATGCGACTACAACGTAACCAGGGCCGGTTTGATGCATTAAGTTTACTTTTAAACGATGCTTTCCCTCTCGAAGGTGTTTATCCTTGCTTTCGCAAAAAAAACTGCCTTTTAACAATTGTATATCTTGCTTGTTAATAATTCAGCGACATTTTCTAAAGCTACTTCTTTCTTACCCTTTTCAGAACCGTAGCGTCTATATTCTTTAATGACACGAAGTGCTGATTTTATTAATTTTTCTGTAGGATCTAACTGCATACGTTCTTACTGAAGTGCTTTCTGACTCTTGACGTGGCAAAAGACACTATGGCATTGTCACAGCGCACAAAGAAAACTTAAAGAGACTAGATACGTCACTGACACTCACTGGATTGTTTTTGAAATTGTTCTACAACTCTGCTAATGCAAGTCTAATGAAAATAAGATTTCACAATATGAAAAACTTCAATCCTTGCCTCCCATCTTGTATCTTACAGCGACTTCTGAGTCAGGTTTACCTGATACTTCAGTGCTTCCCAGTGCTTCACACGTGCAAAAAATAATCTGAGCAATCTTTGAAATACATCAACAAAATGTAGCGCAATTACAAATTATTTAACATCAGTAATAATCGAGTTGAAGATATGAGCACGTCAAGGGATATAATGAGCTCTTGAATTTTCTTCGATGATACGGGCTTGAGTACCACTCTTCTCGCCATTCATGTTGCTTCCATTGTCATACGATCATACGATTGTCCCGGCAATTTGCAAACGGTATGCCAAGTCTACGTTGTACTTGAAGCAACAATTCTGCGAGTACTTTACCAGTAGTGTCGCTCGCTTCAAAAGAAAATTGCAACTGGTTTGAAAAACACACTTCTAAAAACTTCACGATTATTTGTACTCGCCCTAAAAAGTTTCCATTACCTGAATTTCCCAACGTTTCGTAGCCGCCTCACACGGAAAATTTTTTTCGGTGAGGAAATACACTATCGGAACTAGCCTTAACAAAACCGATCTCGACCTCTTTTCTTTACTCAACAGTTTGATCTTGAGTTGGCTGAGCCATTAACTTTGTGACTTTAATTCTCTCCGAAATCTCTTCCAACTTCTTCATTTCAGTAATATGGTTGAGTGGTAGCTCATGCCTGGAGATAATTTTTTGACAAGCTTAGCCAGTCTCTTAAACCATTTCTTCTGAGAGCCAACTCTCGAACTGAACAACTTGCAAAAAAAAGCAATATACATGATCGTTTGTTAGAGAACAGACAAGCCAAGTTCACTTAATTCTTTCGTCTTCTGGAAACTTACGGAAGCAATGGAAAACTGTAAAACAGATTGTCTCGCAACCCACAGGAAACTTTACATTTTTTTTTTCACTATCATATTGCGGACCTTTCTCCGTTGCTATTATCTTAAAACTGTCACTCGTACTAGTTAATATCCCACCAGTTTCCCAGATCCCTAAGTTTATCCACAACTTGAAGGCCGTTACTTTGCTTAGGCGATATTCTTTCTTCCTGCTGATGTCGACCTGCTCCAGTTTCTTCCGCAGTAACACTATCGCAAGCTATTTCCGCTAGTGGAGCTGTTCTTTTAAGGTGTCACACCTAATTTTTCTTTTTTTGGCACCCGATAATTGTTCACTGTCTATTCTACACTCTTGCATAAATCAAGTCACAGGGTCCGATAGCACAAGACACAGACACACAAACTGTGTGTGTACTTCACAGCTGACTTGGTTTCTAAACCAAGATACTGAAGATCAGCGATATCAAACGATTCTGGTACTGCCGCACAAGCCTCAGCTGACTAGGACTGAAGCGGAAATCTGTATTGTCGTCGGTGCATGTCGAGAATGACTGGCGCAGTATTCATCAACAACGAAGATGCTCTCGACAGCGGGACCAATGTGAATAAAGCTTATTAACATTCTAAATTTGGAGATTTCTTTTTTTCTTTTAGATTCGTTAAGTAAGGACAACGGGACCCTCGAGACTGCGGCAGCTTTAGATCGGCCCTTGTACTAACTATTCGTAGTTCGTATTTTCGAGACAATGAATCTCGGTATTTCAGACAGATTAAAGTAAGCGTTGCGATGTGTATACAAAACAGTATGCAGTAATTATACCCAAGCGCAAAAAATCGAAAAGATCTATAAGTAAAATCGTTACAAGAAGGAAACAAATACACGGCTAAAAGTGTGTTACATTTGATGCTGCCGCCGTTACCAGTGTTTGTTGCGTTACAACTGGTGCGACCTGTGCATAATCGCAGGTGGCCGAACTTATGAAGACATACGAACAGTTTTGATTTGTTGACTGTACATGTAGACATGTCCTCTCGAAATACATAGAATTAGTGATTTTGCACTGTGATTGATTGAGCCCGTATTTTAAATTCGTAATGAAGATATGCTGAATAGAATGAAAAAGGAAAGATTTTGACTGTACAAATGATGAGACTGGTTGTTAGAACACATCTCCAGGCACCAAGGAATAGTTAATTGGGCAACAGAGATAAGTATAGGGGGTAAAAGTTGTAGAGAGACAACCAGGCTTAAGGTGATTGAAATGAATGTGAGATGCTGTAGATATGCAGATAAGGAAATACGAGGGCTATTTGGAAAATTAGGTGCGAAATGGAAACTGCAGTGAAAATCCGATGAATCTGGAGATAGATGTGTAGGGCAGTACGTCTGGTATGCCCGTCGATTGAGTCACGTCGCTCTTTTCATTTCTGAGCTCACAGTGAGCACGTAAAGATGCCTAGAATAAAGTGTCTCCCGCCAAGTATTAGGACCTGGTGAGAGATTTCATTTCATGTCGTGCATACCACATAACATAACTGTCATGCGTTTCCTTCTTCATGACGATTCTCGGCCGTACTCTGCAGGGGCAGTGAAGATGCTCCTGCAGCGTTTTCATTTCACCCACAATACAGTCCTAAATTGGCTCCTTCTGAGCTTCATCTCTATTCACATTAGCCTCTGACTATGAAGACAACATTGTGGCACAGACAATAAGCTGTAGATCAGCGTAGAGAATTGACGGAAAACACAGGTGGTTGCCTTCCGCGACGAGGGAATTGGAAAGTTGGTTCAACGCTACAACAAATGTTAACTCGGAGTGGCGACGATGTAGAGAAGTAGCTGAAAGATATAGCTAACTGTTGCAAATAAAACATTTTTTGATTTTCACAATGGTTTCCATAGAGCGATCGATCGGTTCTTACTTTCCGAACAGCCCTCGTAACTGCACAAGATAGACTATCGAGATGAGTTGCATAAAACCAGTCTTCGACTGCTAGTTGCAACTACAAAAACAACGTACCACGTAAGTCAAATTAACTTAAATAAATTTCTGTTTCTGCAAAATAATGCTATTTATGAAATTTTTTCCCAAATTTCCACTCTCACACGGGAGAAAATATGAGCTATAAATTTTAAGAATTATAGCAATAAGTGTGACTTGGTCATATTTAAAAGCAGTTTGAATAGTATAACATAGCATAGAGAAAACATTCTGCAAATAGGAGTACAATACTAGTTATGTTGTTTTAAAAAAATATTTTCTTGTAGATACAAAATGTACGGTAGTGCCGGCCGGGATGGCCGAGCGATTCTAGGCGCTACAGTCTGGAACCGCACGACCACTATGGTCGTAGGTTCGAATCGTGCCTCGGGCATGGGTGTGTGTGATGTCCTTAGGTTAGTTAGGTTTAAGTAGTTCTAAGTTCTAGGGGACTGATGACCTCATAAGTTAAGTCCCATAGGGCTCAGAGCCATTTGAACCTTTTTTTTTTTTGTACGGTAGTACTGTTGCCTTTTTTCTTTATTTATTTTTATTTTTAATTAAGTGATTCCTCACTTAATGTAAATAATTTGAAGTATGCCTTGATACCGGTTGAACTTTGTATAAACATTTGTATATCTTTGTAGCTCATTGCATTTCACCGCGAGAAATAATTTTAGTTTAGATATAAGGTCACTGATATTTTTATTAGGTAGCCGGGGCAAGGGTTATATTCCAAACTTTTCACAAATTGTGCATTTTATTAATAGCGCCGCTACAAATAACATCAAACGTAAAGCAAGTATGGCATTGGTGAGAGAAAGGATTCGTTTCAGTCGGTGTGAACTGAATTCTGTATCGAAGGATATGTATTATCTTCATTTAGAATTGGAAGTAAGACTGTCTACGTTGTCTTTGAACTGGGTGAATGGTGTGACAAGGGCCAAAGCAAACTGGAACCATGACAAGTCTACGAGAGGCAATTGCCAAGTTCGACCGACTTCCGACACAGGTGCTGGAGGAAGTTCTTACTCGACGATTCGTTATTAACTTGACGAGGAAACCTATAGACGACGCGACTACGTCTGTGTTAGCAAGAGGTCTCAATTTTGCTCCTACACCTGTTTCACCACCACTAGTGGACTTCGTCAGTTCCATCCAAGAAGCTGTGTGCCGTCATGGTGCAGATGAAGCTGCGGAAGTGCTTCAGGAGTCTTGTCGTGTGTTCACAAGAGCTACACAGCCGAAGAGCAACATTTCGCTTATAGAGAGGGCAGCTCTCTGGAACTTGCGAGCAGACCGGGCGGCTACAATGGTCTTTAAATTTGACAAAGATAATGCTACTGTTTTAATGTTACGGGAAGACTATACTAATAACATCAATGTTTTATTAAACGACTCAACATATCGCAAAATCGATAAGGATCCTACTACTCGGGCCCGGGTTCGATTCCCGGCTGGATCGGAGATTTTCTCCGCTCAGGGACTGGGTGTTGTGTTGTCCTAATTATCATCATTTCATCCCCATCGACGTGCAAGTCGCCGAATTGGCGTCAAATCGAAAGACTTGCACCAGGCGAACGGTCTACCCGACGGGAGGCCCTCGTCACACGACATTTAATTTCTTTTTCACTCGAGTGGTGCGGAAAACAGCAGAAATTCTGACTAATAGTTCCTTACCAAAGGAGGTAATTAAGAGATTGAAATCCAATAGTTCAGTTCCACCTAGGCTGTATGGATTGCCTAAGATCCACAAGGGTAACGCGCCATTACGTCCTATTGTGAGTAATATTGGAGCAGCCACCTGCGATTTGCCAAAATACTTGGCGTTTTTGCTTAAACCAATGGTAGGAAAATGTCCACATCACATAAATAATTCTAGTGATTTCATCAGCAGACTTAACTTATTGCAGCTGCAAAGTAATGACTTGTTGATCAGTTTTGACGTGGTTTCACTTTTTACAAATGTACCTTTTGTGCGCTCACTACATATAATTGGCAATAGGTTTGGAGCTGACATTACAGCACTGTTTGAGCACTCCCTCTCCTCTACATATTTTTTATTTAACAACGTCTTTTATGAGCAATCAGACGGTGTCACCATGGTGAGTCCTTTGTCTCCTCTGGTGGCCAATCTTTTTATAGAAGATTTTGAGGATCGAGCGCTCGCCTCAGCCACTTTTAAACCAACAGTATTTTGGCAATGTGTTGACGGTACTTTTATAGTTTGGCCTCATGGTTTTGATCGTCTGCAGCAGTTCCTACAACATATGAAGTCCATATACAAAAACATAAAATTATTATAGAGAAGGAGGGTTGCTTAGTGCGACGTAAGAGCGATGGCACACTTGGTCATTAAGTGTACAGAAAGCCCATTCATATAGACCTTTACTTGCAAGCTGCCAGTTCTCACCATTCGTCACAAACGATGGGTGTTCTGAAGACCTTGATTCACCGAACCCACATCATTTCTGGCGCAGATAGTTTGCAAACGGAACTGGAGCACCTGCAGACTGTATTTCTGAAGACTGGGTATTCGTCCCAGCAAGTGGAGAGAGCGCTGCAGACGTATAAGCGACAGAGCAAAGAAGAGGTCTTTAAAACGATTGCCTGTTTGCCATATATTGGTAATATTTCAGTGCAAATAGGCAGAATATTAAGAAAAAATAAAGTAAAAGCAATGTTTCGCCCTCCTGCAAAAAATGTTGTCACTGTTGGGATCTGTCAAAGACGACCTAGAGCTGTCCGAGGCAGGTGTTTACAGGATTCCGTGCGAATGCGGCAGATCTTACATAGGGCAAACGACGCGTGCTGTGCAGGATCGCATTGAACAACATCAGCGGCAAACTCGCATCCTACAGCCTTGTAAGTCTGCCGTCGCTAAACATTGTATTTCCACTGGTTCTGTTATTAATGAATCCGTTTAAATACTACTGTCTGACAGTGAGTCTCTTTTCAATCGAGACTGCGGTTTTCAGCTGAATTCGGCACAGAGTCCCGTCATTGAAAAATTTCATGTCCTCCGTAGCGGGCGTAGTTCTGTGATGGAACCGCCGGAATACAATCGAACTGATATCAATACGCCGAGTTTTCACCACGGAGGGCGCGCGGCGCAGCAGAATCGAAAGCGCTCAGGCAGCGCACGCGCAGCGCCAAGTGAAACCACCACCCGTGAGTCGGCAGGGCCTTAAATATCAGAGCTCAGTGCGTTTTCGGCAGTATCACCTAAAGATGGCCGAAAGACTCCACGCCGAAATATTGTGGCAGGAAGCTACAGACATCCGGCAGTTCTCCCAAAATTTTGTGAAACAATAGAAAAAAGTTGTATGTGCAGATTACGGACCGAAAGGTCGGAATTCGATTCCTTGTCAACTCCTGTCTTTTTTTTATCTGTCACTTTTCACGTCTTTTACTTTTCGTAATGTCTGCTAATGTTAAAACTGCTGAGCTGCACCATGGTTTGGAACTAGTGTTAAACGTTAGGCCCCCTCATAACCGGCTGGGTCAGTCATTTCAAAGATCAGAGGAAGGCAGCATGTCACCTCTAATCGGACCACGCCTAGTAAAATCGTTTGATGTTCAAACCAACCTCCGGGTTGATGACAGCTTTACCTTTAAGGATTAAGAAGTTCTGCTTGAGCGACCTATTTGATCTATAGCAACAAATACTCATCACGTAACAGTGAAGAGAACCATACATCAACTTGTTGCCATGACAACGTTTCCCGTGCGGGGTACGTCCGTCGTCTGCGGCAGACGCGGGGTCGCTCGTCAATTTTTCTCCCCTATCTGTCTCTCTCTCTACCTCTGGCTCTCCTTCTCGGTCTCTCCCTCACCGTCACTCTGTTTTTTTGCGTCCCTTCCTGAGGCGTCTCCTACGCAAACACGGCCGACCCCTAGCCTCTGGGCGGCAACAATAGAAAGCCATCAGTCTTGCCAGTTTGTTTGGCTAAATGGCCGCCGACGCGGCGCTGCTCTCTATGGCGGAAAGTCAACAGCGGCTTCCCTTTTCTGCAGCCAGAGGTCTTCGCGAGCGCCGGTCGAGGCGACGCTCCAAATACAGCGCGCGAGCCAAACGGCTTTGTGAGGCTATAAGGCGGCAGCTGGAGAGGAAATGATTTAGGACGTCCCCAGTCGGACGGAGAGTGGTAGCCGTGTTTATGTGGAGCCGCGCTTTAAATTACCGCCTGACTAATGGCCGGCGGAAACACAATCGTGGCGATGGCTGCAACGTCTTTATAGTCCGGCTGATTCAGCGCGGCCGTGGCGGTCGCTCTCTGATTTATGCGTTAATTACGGGGACGATCCGTCTGCTGCCCTAGCGCGCTTGCGAGTCGATAAGTAACGGGCACCGGCTGCCTCGTCGCCGTCACC
Organism: Schistocerca americana; assembly: GCF_021461395.2. Lineage (NCBI taxonomy): Eukaryota > Metazoa > Arthropoda > Insecta > Orthoptera > Acrididae > Schistocerca > Schistocerca americana. Next base: position 330,732,626 of record NC_060119.1, read on the forward strand.
GCGGGGCGCCCGGTTCACGGCAGTGACGGCGCGTCTCATTCGCGTGAAACAGATTAGATGCGTTTAACTCGCGAGGCCGTCACCTGCTGTGTTATCAGGGGCGGATCCAGTGGGGGTGGAAGGGGGCAGGGGGGTCATGGGGGTCATGTGGATTATGACATTGTAATGTTGATGCATTAATTTGTTCTGAAAGCGGTGCTGATATTCAACAATAAAAGCGTGTTAAAAGCTGTGAGCTATCCGGGGAAGTTAACCTTGCATTACTGAGGAACTGTTTCACCAGGTATCCAGTATATATATATATATATATATATATATATATATATATATATATATATAAGACAATTTAAATAAAAGGAAATAAATCAGTTTATATTTGGACATTTATTTTAACATTGATCATTGTTCCTTATTTACGATTGTGAAAATGCGACTTTGTAATCTTACGGAACACATCAAATATGGAGCCAAGATTGGGAGACTGCATACAACACTGCATTCATGAAATAACACACGAAGAACGTTGAAACATATGCAAGAGGAAATTAACCACAACCATCCGATTCAATTTTCACCCAAAGAAGTTACATTCGTAGCGCAATCCTGTCCGACATGAAATTACCACACACTGGTATACTCTCTGTGAAATCTTCCCGAAAAGAATAGCTGAGGACTACTTTGATGATTGCACTACATGCTTCACTTGGTTTACACAAAGAGTGTAACTCCACAATAATTTTGATACTTAAAATAAATTACATCGAAACACAAATTACAAAAGAAAAACCTCGAACTGGTTACTATTGTCTTACTATTAACCTGATGGATCAAACAATTGTATAAGCATTTGGTACTGGTCTCACAAAGTACAGCCCATTTGGGTTGAACATAAAGAAAAGTTGCTATATTGAAAAATATTGTCAAGACGAGACGTTATAATCTCACGCACATTCGCATTTAAGATTGATGATCTTAGTTAGAGTTACGGATCATCCACACGTGGTTCCACTTTACTCACAAAGTAGTGACAAAGCAACTAGCGGAAGATATTCTGAACTTCACACTCGAATTACACTGCGTTGCAGTTTAAGATAACATTAGATATTTTAGATCTCAACCTGAAATAAAGGTGATTAAATTTTCAGTTAGGCTGAACTTAAGAAATCCATTGTCCTACGGACTTAGCAGAGACACGCTTAGCTGGAGATCTTACCACTTCAGATGCTCGCCGCGGACCGACTGGCCTGGGCCCCTACCGTGGGTGCTTAACAGATACAAATGGAAGTGACCAGAGAGGCAGCTTCCTATACCAACATGACAAGGGACAGACAGGACCATACTAAGAATAGAAACCTCTCTGCTTTTAGAAAGCGTAGCTACCTGTTCCGACGTTGGTCCTACTATTCTCTAGCAGACAGGCTTGTCTGCTACCATCAAGCATGCAACTAGAAATACATTTGCTCATTCATCCTCTCACACAGAAGGGAAGGGGGATGCAGTATCTTATCATATACAGTATATAAAAGAAAGCGGATGTAGGTTCCGTATGAGAGTGTGTGACATGAATTATATATAAACTGTGTTTTAAAGTGTAGTAGTGTGACAGATCGTTCTTGTTTATGTGTGAAAGTAACACGATCCACTGCTCAGTCTCCTACCAGATAGTCAGAAACACCACAGTAAATTTAGAAGTGGAATGTATGCCGTAAATGACAATAGTCTTAAAAAATTAACATGAAAGGAATCCAACAGAGACTTTTCAATATCAACCCCCTCTTCAGTCCCCACAAAAATTATTCGGTAATAGTGTTTCTATTTATAGATACACTGACAGGCAAAACCATTATTAGAACTGCCCTCCGCAAGACTGAATGCCATCTGGTGACCTAGGAGGCACGTGGCGCGTTCAAGAAAGTAAATAGTCGTAGCGGAGACGAATGGGGAGTCATTCAAACTACGATAAGGGACATATAATGGGGAAATCCATTGACAACAGCAACTTTTTTAAAAAACGAAAACGTTTTCCATACAGGGTGTAATGTATTTACTGACCATGCTACCAGCTAACTTTAACTGTTAATCATTTCAAGCACTTACCCCAAGCCTCAAGGTTCACAATACTTTTGACTAAACTGATAGTACATATGTAAAGGCACAAATCGCTTTCCGGTGCGTGTAGCACAAATACAACCCAACTGTGAACTAGACCACATCAGTTAGTAAATATTACTAATCAAAATTTTTGAGTAATAGCATTACACATTTCTGGGTTTGTGCCCTCGTCCACTTACACATACAGGATGAGCGCCCATCCCCGTCGCCAGTTTGAGGAGCGATCCCTGAGGCAAGGGAGGTCCGTCCTCGTCGCCTGCGCTTTTAGGCCGCCACCTCCGTATCTTACTCGACACAGCCAGTCCGTAGAGGGCCTCCTTCTTCGACATTTTGGCTTCTTGAAACTACTTTACCAAATGAAAATACTGATACAGTTATTGATGAAGCCTAGTGCAGGGTTGGCTCAGGTGACTGACAGCATAGGGGAATTATGTAGGAATTTTACGAAGGAGAATCAGGTAGTGATAGTGGGTGGAGCAGGAAACAGTCTTCACAGGGGCGAAGAATATGATGTAGGTGGTGACCTGGTAAAGATAGCTACTCAAACTGGTGGCACTAATGTGCATTTCGTGCAACTGTTTCAGCGTCATGATCGGCCTTATCTTAATGCGGCTGCTAGGTGCGTTAACAGGGCGCTGATGGCAGAGGGCGTAGGTCACACTACAGTGGTGACACTTGGGTCTGTCAGTAGATCAGGAGATCAGGTTTCACTTGGCATGGCCTGCACCTCAATAGGTATGGGAAGGAGAGGCTGGCAAAACTTACAGGTGACAGTGTAGAGGGTGGTGGTGGGATCACTCATGGAAAAATTCCTGTAGTAGCTGGTGTTAGAGCTGCACGTTTTTATATTTAAGTCAGCTGAAAGGTATACCTACTTCAAGGAAGTCCCTCCACCTAAGGTCTCGCCTTCAGGAGATGTCATGTTTCCAAGTAGAGAACGAACAAGCATATTTCATCAAAATATAAGAGATATTAGAAATAAATTTAGTGAACTGCTTATAGATCTTGAGTGAAATTATTGGTATGTCGGAGCACCACTTAAATAATTTGACAATTCATTGGCTTCGTTTAGCAAGATAGAGATTAGTTGTTTTTCAAGGAGTTCATAGCTGGGTGGGGGAGTAGTTACATACGTAAAAATCAGTATTCCATTTAAGCCCATAGACGTATCACGGCACTGCACTGAACAGATATTTGAATGTTGTGCAGGGGCAGTTGAATTCAGTGTAACTAAACTTCTAATTGTTGTTGTTTATAGGTCCCCTAACTCTGACTTCAGAGCATTTCTGCTCAAGCTAGAGAGGGCTCTTGATTCACATTGCAGGAAGTACCAGAAATTAGTTATATGGGGTGACTTCAATATAAATTTTGTGTACGATGGTGCAAGAGAAGTGATGTTAGTAGATCTCCTAAATTCATATGATTTGATGCAGATTGTGTCTTTTCCAACTAGGGTGCAAGGGAACAGTAGCACAGCAATAGACAATATTTTTATTCATTCTTCATTACTAGATGGGCATTCTGTTAGTAAAAAGGTGAATGGCCTTTCACACCATGATGCACAAATTTAAACAATAAAAAGCTTTTGTACTCAAACAAATGTCACGTGTAATTACAACAGAGAGTTTTTTAATCCTTGTCAAGGAACAATAGTGGCAGGATGTTCATAGTGCCGATAACATAGATGATAAATAGAATGCTTTCCTTCAAACATTTCTCATGCTCTTTGAGAGTTACTTTCCATTAGAACGTTCTAAAAGGGGTACTAGCAGTAATAGGCAGTCCAGGTGGCTTACTACTGGGATAAGGATATCATCTAAAGTAAAATCGGGATTTATATCAAAATGTTAGAAGTAGTCACAATCAAACTGCAGTAGGCCATTACAAACAGTACTGTGAGGTGCGTAAAAATATTATTAGGGATCCAAAGAGTATGTGTTATGCAAATAGAATAGCCAATTCACAGCTTAAAATTAAAACCATATGGTCAGTTGTCTGGTGTCTGGTTAGCAGCACAAGGTCGACGATATGAAGTCAGTTTGTAGTAAAAATATTTCTGTTACTGATAAATCAGATATATGTACAGAATTTAACAATAATTTCCTGAGCATTGCGGGTGAATTAAATAAAAATTTAGTTTCTACAGGGAATCATATATCTTTCTTGGCAAATGCCTTTCCGAGATTGATGTCTGAAACACCCCTCTGTGATACAGACAAGAGGGAGTTGAGTCAATAATTATATCACTGAAGAGTAAGGACTCTCATGGTTATGATGGAGTGCCTAGCAGAATATTAAAGTACTGTGCTGCACATGTTAGCCCTGTATTTAGCCATATTTGTAATTATTCCTTTACGAATGACCATTTTCCTGAACGATTAAAGTACTCAGTACCAAAGCCGCTTTATAAAAAGGAAGAAACGAATAATGTAGACAATTTTAGACCTATTCCTGTGCCATCAGTGTTTGCTAAGGTTATTGAAAAGGCTGTGTATATAAGGATAATTGATCATTTTATATGACACGATTTGCTACCAAATGCACAGTTCGGCTTAAGGTACTCGATGTGTTAAATAAAAGGTTTCGGACGGTAGGACTATTTTTTGATTTAACTAAGGCGTTGATTGGTTTGATCACAAAATATAGCTCCAAAAGTTGGACCATTACGCAATACAGGGAGTAGCTCACAATTGGTTCACCTCTTACTTTAGCAACAGACAGCAAAAGGACATTGTTCACAACGTTGAGAATGGCTTGGTGTGGTGTCTGAGTTGGGTGCAGTCAATTTGGACATGCCCCAGGGATCAGTGTTGGGGCCACTCCTCTTCCTTATTTACATAAATCATATGTACTCCAGTATCACAGGTAACTCTAAAATAATTCTGTTTGCTGATGACTCTAGCTTTAGGATGTTGTGTGGAACATTGGCTCGGTTTCAAACAGTGCAGTTCATGACTTAAGTTCATGGCTTGTAGAAAATAAACTAACGCTAAATCACAATAAGACTCAGTTTTTACAGTTTCTAACACACAATTCAACAAAACGTGACGTTTTGATCTAAAAGAATGGGCATGCGATTAGTGAAACGGAACAGTTCAAATTTCTGGGTGTTCACACAGATAGCAAACTGTTGTGAAAAGCCCACGTTCAGGATCTTGTTCAAAGACTTAATGCTGCCATTTCACTATTCGATTGGTATCTGAAGTGAGTATCGTTCGACACGAAAATTAGTCTACTTTAGTTATTTTCATTCGCTTATGTCGTATGGTATTATATTTTGGGGTAATCTTCCCATTCTAAAAGGATATTTTGGGCTTAGAAACGGGTGGTTCGGGAAATAAGTGGTGTAACTTCACGAAGCTCTTGTCGACCCTGTTCACGTGTATGGGTATTTTGACATTGGCCTCTCAATATATATACTCCTTACTGTCATTTCTTGTTAACAATATTAGCTTATTCCCAAGAACAAGTAGCTTTCACTCATTTAATACTCGGCAGAAATCAAACCTGCATTTGGATCGGATTTCCTTAACTCGGTGCAGGAAGTACACTGCTGCATCCATTTTCAATAAGAAACCACTCGAATTCAAAAATCTTAGCAGTAATCCACGCGCTTTCAAATCAAAACTGAGGAGTTTCCTCATGGGTCGCTCATTCTGTTCCGTCGCGGAATTTTTGAAAAAGTAAGCTGATTCTTGTTGTATTGTTGATTGCGTTTGCTTAAATTTGTGGATTGACATGTTTCGGGTTCATAAACATTTTCTTTTTATCTGTTATTACTTTCATGTTGTAATTTCATGTACTGACACTTTGCATGACCTTGGAGATTTGCTCCTCAACTTGGTCCTACGGAACTTGACGTGTAAATAAAATAAATTAATCAATGAGGCAACTAATTAAGGGTATATTCATCTGTCTTAAGCACCTTTTAGTTTGAAATTATAATGAAATGAATACCCCTAGCTGCTTACAGGCGTTGACATAAGGTCTCCTGCTTACAGGGCAGACGCTCTATCCATCTTTTTTTTTTGTTGTTGTTGATCTTATTTTGTTCTATATGGTTCGTTGAATTTGTTCGTGGCAGACGTCCGATGGCACTCGTTCAGGTTGTTTGTCGATCCGTTCACTCATTTTTTTTTTTTATTACAGAGGGTAGCTAAACCCTCTGACCGAACACGAAGAGCTACCGTGCCGCCTAATCCATCTGAGCCACAGAGGACACAGAGAATAGTGCGACTGCACTGCACTGGTACGCCTCCCGTGAGACCCACATTCGTAACTTATTGTCCCGCACTATATTCATATTGCCCCTGCCCATGATACTCATTATTATTCGCGGCTTTACTGCCGATTCCCTAAGAGATCGGGCACTGCGCATCCGCACAGAATAAGATGGTCAAATGGCCGGTGAGCCTTAGTTATATACGAAGATGGTATCTGTTCTTTCAGACATGTCCGAAATAACAGATACCATCTTCATATATATACAGGGTGAGTCACCTAACATTACCGCTGGATATATTTCGTAAACCACATCAAATGCTGACGAATCGATTCCACAGACCTAACGTGAGGAGAGGGGCTAGTGTAATTGGTTAATACAAACCATTAAAAATGCACGGAAGTATGTTTTTTAACACAAACCTACGTTTTTTAAAATGGAACCCCGTTAGTTTTGCTAGCAAATCTGAACATATAAAGAAATACGTAATCAGTGCCTTTTGTTGCATTGTAAAATGTTAATTACATCCGGAGATATTGTAACCTAAAGTTGACGCTTGAGTATCACTCCTTCGCTGTTCGATCGTGTGTATCGGAGAGCACCGTATTACTTAGGGATCCAAAGGGAACTGTGATGGACCTTAGGTACAGAAGAGACTGGAACGGCACATTACGTCCACATGCTAACACCTTTTTATTGGTCTTTTTCACTGACGCACATCTACATTACGTGTTTTTCCGTTTTCAGTTACGGAGTGGAATACAGTGTGTCCCGACATGTCAGGCCAATAGATGTTCAATGTGGTGGCCATCATTTGCTGCACACAATTGCAATCTCTGGCGTAATGAATGTCGTACACGCCGCAGTACATCTGGTGTAATGTCGCCGCAGGCTGCCACAATACGTTGTATCATATCCTCTGGGGTTGTAGGCACATCACGGTACACATTCTCCTTTAACGTACCCCACAGAAAGAAGTCCAGAGGTGTAAGATCAGGAGAACGGGCTGGCCAATTTATGCGTCCTCAACCTCCTATGAAACGCCCGTCGAACATCCTGTCAAGGGTCAGCCTAGCGTTAATTGCGGAATGTGCAGGTGCACCATCATGCTGATACCACATACGTCGACACGTTTCCAGTGGGACATTTTCGAGCAACGTTGGCAGATCCTTCTGTAGAAACGCGATGTATGTTGCAGCTGTTTGGGCCCATGTAATGAAGTGAGGACCAATGAGGTTGTCGCCAGTGATTCCGCACCATACATTTACAGCCCACGGTCGCTGTCGCTCTACCTGTCTGAGCCAGCGAGGATTGTCCACGGACCAGTAATGCATGTTCCGTAAATTCACCGCCCGTGGTTTGTGAAACCCGCTTCATCGGTAAACAGGTAGAACTGCAACGCATTCTCTGTTAATGTCCATTGACAGAATTGCACTCGATGATTAAAGTCATCACCATGTAATTGCTGATGTAGCGACACATGAAACGGGTGAAAGCGGTGACGATGCAGTATGCGCATGACACTACTTTGACTCAGTCCACCGGCTCTCGCAATGTCCCGTGTACTCATGTGTGGGTTCATGGCAACAGCAGCTAACACACTAACTGCACCCGCTTCTCCTGTGACGGGCCTGTTATGGACCCGTTTGCGTGCTACGACCATACCTGTTGCATACAGTTGGCGGTAGATGTTTTGCAATGTGCGGCACTTTGGATGCTCTCCGTCCGGGTACCGTTCTGCATACACCCTGCAGGCTTCAGCTGCATTTCGTCGACACTCACCATAGATGGGTATCATCTCCGCCTTTTCAGAGTTCGAATACACCATGGTCACAGTTCCTACAACACTACACTATCACAGACGTCTGGTAACACGGTGTACTACAGTTGGTCTGCGTGCGGAGACGAATTCAGGATAACAATAGCAGCAAGCGCTACATGCGGACACTGCGACAGCTAGACCAAACCACAACAGTGCACTACAGCCACACTCGTAAACACGGTCGTCATCGTAAACATGTCCCTGCAGATGCTGCCCGCCGACCGTGGCCCGTGTTTGTTACAACACGCAACTGAACGTCGGAGGTTTGAAGCGTCAACTTTAGGTTACAATATCTCCGGATGTAATTAACATTTTACAATGCATCAAACGGCACTGATTACGTATTTGTTTATATGTTCAGATGTGCTAACAAAACTAAAGTGGTTCCATTTTTAAAAAAACGTAGGTTTGAGTTAAAAAACATACTTCCGTGCATTTTTGTATGGTTTGTATTAAACAATTACACTAGCCCCTCTCCTCACGTTCGGTCTGTGGAATCGGTTCGTCAGTATTTGATGTGGTTTACGAAATATATCCAGCGGTAACGTTAGGTGACTCACCCTGTATATACCTATTAGTTTAACAAGAAATTTATTCGGATAATTTGATCACATCCCTCATGTGCCTCAACTGAGTGTTTACGTGCTGTACAGTACGGCGAAACGGCGATGTGAGGGAAAGGTTTGAAGCCTTTTACAATGGCAGTTTCTAGACAATTACGTTAAAAAAGCTACTGTCAGTTAGTGGCTAATAGCTTGGTAAAACCAAGTTTAAAGGGTAATCAAGAAGCAGCGATCGACGACAGCCCCGGTGTTGACTGTGGCGCCGGCGCTGCGTAAACACGGCTGAGTGGGCGGCGAGCAGCGGCAGCGCAACCACTGTTTGTTTACAGCGGCGCGGCCCGACGCGACGAGACTGCAGCCGTCACAGCAGAAGAAAGGCCCAGACAGGCGGCCAGGGCACATACGCCCTGCTCTCGACTCACCGGCTCGTTACACTGCGGCACAGTCGCGATCTCCGTCGCCGCAGAAACACCTTTCACACAACGTTTATAAAAACGCGCTAATTGTTACAACAGACTGTGAGACTCCCAGTTTGATTTCAGAGGAAGAGTATCCACAGAATACACAGTTTATTCTTTCGTGGGAGGCAGTAGAACAGCTAAACGGTAGTTTAGGACATTGTTTTCTTTGACTTAACAAAATCATTTAATTCGGTGGTCAATGCAATATTTTTGCAGAAGTTGGAACGTTAGGGGTTAGGGAAAAATCTCGGTAATCGTAGGTGGTTAACAGGAGACATCGGGTCTTCCTCCAGTATCAACAAACAGGGCAGAGATTTGAAACTGACGCGGACGATGTAAAGCTCAGGGTCGCCCAGGTTTCTATTCTGGGCTCTTTGTCTTTCTCGATTACTTCAACGATTTGCCAGGAAACATAATAACTGACTCAATTTTTTTTTCTCTTTGCGTATCACACAAGCGTTATTGTTAAAGATGTGGAACGCAGTGTAAATGATGTAGCTAATAGATAGCGCGTAACATCAGCAAGTGGCTTTTAGAGAAGAGATTAAGAGTGAACTGCAGCAGCCGACGCGGAACTCTTCCACAATCGAAATTTTACTGTCCTAGGGGCTCAGGCAGTCAGTCAAGGCCTTTTACATTGTTTGGACTGAGGATTGACGGGAAGCCTGTAACGTAGCAAAAATTATTACGAGTTGTCACCTTGCATTGAAAGCATAACTTGCTGTGGAGCCGGGAGGAGAGAAGAAGTTGGTTCTCACGTTCGCACAGCTGACGCTGGCTGCTGGGCAGCGCGACCCGTGTACTCGCTTAATGCTGCGCGCAGTACATTACACATATTCTCTATGAACCTGAAGAAGAATATTAATCAGTCTTTCTCATATTTTGTATGCCAACTTCTATGGATAGCACCACCACACTGTTAAGATTTCAAATCAATAACATCAGTACTTCTGGAGATAAAAGTTTTTGACAGGCGTAATTACCATGCTGACATTGTGAACAGAGTTAGAGATGTAATCTACCCACTTATAGTATCAATTGAAGCTACAACCAAGAAGACAGGTATATATAATCTAATTTTCTGAAATTTTCTTTAATTTCATTACCACGGAACTCTGACATAGTTTAAAGTATTTTGCAAAATTATTATTTCATCGTGTTTTGGTTGTGTGAGTGTTTTGCAGAGACTATGAACCGAAAATTACTTTCAAGTACATTTGAGAATCACACAATTATTACCACTTAATTTCAACTAAACAGACGAAAACTAATTTCCCACGGATTCTTTACAAGACGTTTGAATGCCAAAAAGCTTATTGAAAAATGAAAATTTAGGAAACATTATACTCTGTTACAATAATATATCAGATTTTTATGGCCTGGAGTTGATAGCAATACATCGTAATTATTTACAAAAATTGTTACAATAAATTTCTTTCTCACGAAATAAGATTTTTGATTCTTTTCAACAAAATATATGTCCATTTGACATAAATTATTACCTGCCTGGGGTAGACTCTCTGACGCAGAGAGTCTACCCCAGGAATTGGAACATCTGAGAACTGTGTTTAGAAAAAATGGGTACTCAGAGTGGCAGATTCAACGTGCTCTCCGCCCTACTACTGCAGCACAACCTGTTGAGATGGATGAAGTCACGAGGGAGGAGGTAGGCACTGCATTTATTCCATACACAGGCGCACTCTCGGGAAAAATCGCCCGCATTCTGAAGAAACACCGGGTCGGAACTGTGTTTTGTCCTCCAAATAAAACTCGTGCACTGGTGGGGAGCGCCAAAGATGACCTCGGTTTGAGGAAGGCCGGCGTGTACCAGATTCCGTGTCAATGTGGCAAGTCGTATATTGGTCAGACGATGCGTACCGTCGAGGATCGATGCCGTGAACACCAGAGGCACACTCGACTGATGTATCCGAGCAAGTCGGCGGTCGCTGAACATTGTTTGTCGGAAAATCACGCCATGGAGTATGACCGCACGAGGATTCTGGTACAGACGTCGAGATACTGGGATAGCGTTGTTAGAGAGGCCATCGAAATTCGCACCAGTGACGACCTCATAAACCGCGACTGTGGCTATAATCTTAGCAAGGCTTGGGAACCAGCGATCGGGTTAATCAAGAGTAAATCGAGCAGACGTATAGTTGTGACGACCACGGCGGACAGAGCCATCACACCGACGTCATCTCAGACGCCGTCGCAATCTGTTCCACCGCACGACCGTGGCGCTGGGCGCGGACGGCGGAGGGAGCGCGCCGCGGGCGGAGGGTATTTAAATCGGCTGCCGCCGCGACCGAACCCAGTTCCCTCTGAGCAGCCATAGCGTACGGATCTCCGTGCCGGCACGTTCACAGTAGCTCAGTCCGTCAGTTCACCTGATGATGGCGACATGTTTGATCGCCGAAATATTGTGCCCGTTGGACACTATAGACCGGCAGCATACCCGTGGATATTTTGATTATCAAATACGCCGGGAGAAACTCAAGAATCCCTTTGTGTTAGAATAATACGGGAAAGTGAAGAAGTATAATTACGATAGTGATCAGTGATATTTCTGTGCCGATATTTTTGGTTTCGCGTCTACCATGCCGGCATCATTTGGATTGCAGTGTTGGATTGCAGTGATTGAATTTGCGTGTGACAATAATGAATAGCGAGGAAGCCTGTGCTGAGATTAGCCGTAATTAAATATGTATGACGAAGGCAGTGGCTGTCTCCTTCCTTTTGTATTTTTGAGACGAATATAGGTCCTTGATTAGTGAAGCTGTGTTGGCGTTTCTTCTTGTCACTGGACATTTCATTATTACAGCATTTGAGAAGGACAAAATGGAATGTAACAACTCCGTAGCAGTCAAATCCGATTGCCAGCCCCATTAAGTACAGGGTCACATTAATTAATATTTATTTGGGCTGCTATTCAGATCCGGATCGGGTCGAGATACATAAATCGGAGGTGTTACACCCTTGGCTTACCGTGAAAGGACAAGTGCAATTTTTGGACGAATCGTAAAGAACAATAGGTAATTTTATCTTGCTTAACGCGAGAAAATATTTTTTTTTCCAATTTTGGATCGAGACAGAGCATAAACTTTGAAATTGAGACAAGAAACAGTGCATTTTGAACAATACGAAGTAATAGCATCTTACGATTGTGACTAAACTTTTTCCTTGCCATATTACATAAGAATAATAGTGTCAATAAACTGTGTTATAATGTGCAAATGCGTAAGTCCGCGCTAAAAACTGTGAAAAGTGAACACTAAAGAAAGACACGTGTGAACATCACTATAGCAAAACGAGCTAAGAATTCGTCACGAAAGCCTTAAAGAAGTGTTTAGTGGTAATATTTTGACTGAAATTGCTTTTTGAATAGTGAAAATCGGACACCTTCATGTGGACCCATAAACTATTATGCAGGCGACAATGTATTGTGGCGACGCAATTACTGAGTGACGTCACACAGACCCGTGTAGCAGTTGCGCCAAAGAGCTGCGATCTGCGAGGTGATTTCACACGTCATCCTAACTACCTGTGCAAGGAGTAGGTCAAGTACAGACGCACTACACTAACGGTCTTCAGCGCGACTTCGAGACACCGAGCGCCGACCCGGCATCTAGCGGCCGAAATACAAACTACGCCCGCCTGCAACGCCACGGAGCGGCCGACGGAGAACTATGACGACTCGCCACAGATCTTCAGCGCGACTTCACGCGGCTCCGGCGGCAATACAGCGCCACGCCCACTTCAAACGTCAAAACATCTACTCGTGGTAACGTCAGTTGGTGAGTGAAGACGACTGGTTGGCATGACATTAAATTGTAGTGCGCAGTCTTCGTGGTAAATAAACAATTGTAAACGGAATTTCACATTAGGAAAAGTGCCCAATTACAGTAATTTCCGAAAAGTTTGCGAAACATACTCTGAAATATAGCATACTTATTTATGCATACTGCGCAGTCTAAATGGTGATTATACAGATATGCTTATTGTTTTTGGGGATTTTACATTTATAGATTTTATGAGTGGTGTGATTTGTCTTATTTAAAATACTTTACTTAAACTCTGTATGTGAGAATTGATATTTGAAGTTATTAGGTTTTGAGAGTTGTTATGTTCGGTACTCATACGTATTGTATCAATTTTGGATTAACTGAAAATACTGCAGGTACTGTTTGGTTAGTTTCATGGTAATTAGGAGTGTTTTGGTTTACTAGAGGTTATTCTGTATTACTTGCCTGTGCATTAAAAATAAACCAAACATGTCTACTGAAGATAAGCAGGTTTGTGAGGCAGTAGTTGAAAGGAAAGGGATAGGACAGGAAGACAGAGATTATTCGAGAATCAGTGATCATGGAGTGTCATTAGATAGCTCATTAGCACATTCAACTAGTTATCCCAAGACACCGGGACAAACGATGAGAAATAAGTTAGTTTCAGAGGATGCAGATAAGTGGTCAATGTTGGTAGACTTGATAAAGGAAAATAACGCATCATTAGAGAAAGGTCTTAGAGAATAATTTAAGGAAGATTTAAGAGAATCAAGAGAGAAAGGTTTACAAGAAACTAGAGAAGAGGGAAAAATATTCCGCGAATCATTAGAAAAGGGTTTACAAGAAAGCTTGGAGTAATTTAAGAAAACTATAGCACAAGAAATCAAAACATCGAAAATGAAGATAGAATTTAATCTGAAGAAGGAAATGCAGGAGCTACAAGAACAGTTGAAAATGGACATCAATGAGAGAGAGCATAGACCAAGTCCAGGGAGACGTGGAGAAGATGGAAGGAAAGTTAACAAAAAAGATAGAAGACGATATTGAAGGAACTAAAGACGAATTGGGAGAAAGGATCAATGAAGTGGAAACAAATTGCAATCATCGAATCGCCGAGGTGACGCAGATGCAGAAACAATGCAATGATGGGGTTAAGGGGAAAGGAGATAGGCAAAACCAACTGGCTGTCAATCTGAGAAATGCTATAGCCGTGCAACGAGAAGAGGATAACAAGAGGGTTGCAATGGAGGTCAGGCAATTACAACAGGGAGTGCAGCAATTGGAGAGCAAGACAGAAGAAATTGATAAACGAATTAGCAATGCCACTTTAACCGTTGGGGAAGGTAGAGTCGTTACCTTGATGAGCAGTGATAATCGGTACGTCCAAAATAATACAGGGCAGAAATTTAGACCGAAAGGACGGTTGCAACCAATGATATTTATGAAATGGTTAAAAGGAGTTTTCCCAACACATTTTAAAGACTCAGACAAAATTCAATTTGCAATAGATAGGATGGAAGCTGAGGGCTTCACTTGGGGAGTCAGGAAGAAGGAAGGGACTACTAGTTTTGATCAGTTTGAAGGGGAATTCTTGAAGAAATACTGGTCCAGAAGTCATCAGTGTGCAGCAATTGAGGACCTACTACACCGCAAGTCATTTAGTACATGGAGAGGAACGTTGAGAGAGTTTGCCGAACATTTGTGGGAATTGAACGAGACCTTGGAACAACCCCTGAGTGATGACGTAATGATATCTGCGATAAAAAGAAGATTGAATCAGAGAATGCAAGAAACAGTATCCGGGAGCCTAATTAAAGATAGGGAGGCCTTGATGGAGATACTGGAACAGTTGGAATCTGTTCGATCACAGGAACACAATCAAGCTAATGATCAAAACCGAGAGGGAAGTAATGACCCAAGGAATCATTTTGGTAATTCGTCTAATTATAGAGGAAGAGGTGGTGGCCATAGGTACAGGAACCATGGTGGTGAACAGCAATGGAGAAATGATTGGAGGAGTGAAGAACCAAGAGATCATGAGAGAGGATGGGATAGGCGAATGAATGACACAGGGCATATAGAAGAGGCGGAGAGACCGGGAAACTGAATGACACTCCAGATGAGGTCCGGTCAGGAGTGAGAGCTACAAGCACCAGAGTAAACCTACTAAGACACGACAATGGTGGAGATCTGAGAGAAGATCTACTGGAGGAAAGAAGTGGGATTCCCAAAGAACCCATGCTACCCATGATAGGGATCAAGCTATGTGGACTGAATATCGAGGCATTAGTCGATACAGGAAGCGAAGCATGTGCAGTATCCAAAAGGTTATATGAACAGATACTAAAAGCAAATATTAGCTTGCCTAGTTTCCTGGTGAGTGGAGTGAGAATTGTGAACGCGTTGGGTGCAAGGAGTAAACCTATTAAAGAACAAGTGTTGTTTACCTTCGAGATAGAGGGAGAAGAATACGAAGCAACAATTTTGGTGGTGGCCGGATTGAACACATCAATTATTTTAGGGATAGATTGGTTGAATGAAGTTGATGCAGTCGTGAGTTTTGATGAAGGTACTATCAGGTTCAAAGGAAGAAAGGGAGAAGAGAAGAGGTTAAAGTTTGCTGAGGGGAGTGCAATCGAAGAAGAGGAGGAATTCAGAAGACTAAATTTGTGTCATGAAGAGGAACCCACCATGGGATACGGGGAAGAGGAACTAGGAGAAGAAGTGTTGATATACCTTGAGGGATTAGCACGAGAGGATAAAAAAGAGGATAAGATCAGTAAAAAGTTGGAGGAGATGACACACCTAGATGAGGGGACTAAGAGGAAATTAGCCACAGCATTATACAGGCATTGTAAGGTATTTTCTCAACGGCCAGGTATCATGAAAGGGGTGGAGTGTAAACTAAAGATAAAGAACAATAAACCGTTCAATATAAAACAGTATTCCATTCCCCAGGCGAAACGAAGAGCAGTAGATGAAGAGATACAGAGGATGATGGACCTTGGTGTTATAGAAAGGGCCAACAGTCAATATAACAACCCCCTATTTGTTGCTGATAAGAAGGATGGAAAGGTGAGGATAGTTTTGGATGCATGAATAGTGAACAAAATCATCGAGCCGGAGCGGGACAAACCTGAGACTATAGAAGAACTGATTCAAAAATTCCGAGGAGCAAAGGTGCTTAGTAGTATCGACTTAACTGCTGGTTACTGGCAAATACCATTGGCCACAGAGTCCCGCCAGTACACAGCATTTACTTATGGAGGAAGGTGCTATCAATTTAGAGTGTTGCCATTTGGGCTTAATGTGTCAGTGTCTGAATTCAAAAGAGCAATGGATAAGATACTAGGCGAGGAGTTACTTAAAAGGGTCACCGTCTACGTGGATGACCTCTTGATAGCAAGCGAATCATGGGAAGAACATTTGAATAGATTGGATGCAATCTTGGCAGCTTTTGAAACCGCAGGGGTAACTGTAAACCTGGACAAGTCGGAATTTGGCAAATCGAAGATAAAATTCCTGGGCCATATAATATCCGAGGAGGGTATCTATCCTGATCCTAGTAAAATGGAGGCTATTAGAAATTTTCCGACCCCCCATAGTAAGAAGCAGTTGCGAGCATTCTTTGGGGTTTGTGAGTTTTATAGAAAATTTGTCAAAGGATCTATGCTTAATGCCCCGAGTATGAGGGAATTGACCAAGGCTAGGATGCCGTGGCATTGGAGTGCAGAGTGCCAAACCGAGTTTGAGAATATCAAGGAAGCACTATATAATGCAGACATATTGTACCACTCGGATTTTTCCAAGGATTTTTATTTAGAAGCAGACAGCTCTGACTATGGACTAGGAATACATTTGTACCAAATGGAGAGAGGCGAAAATCTTGAGAGTGTAAGAACAATAGCGTTCGGTAGCAGAAGTTTAAATGCTTGGGAGAGGAAATATTCGATTACTGAAAGGGAGGCATTGGCAATTGCGTGGGGGTTTAAGCGTTTCCGGTATTATTTGGCCGGGAGGCATGTGAAAGTAGTGACTGACAATAAGGCCCTTACATTTCTGATCACAAGCAAGTTTAGGCATAGCAGACTAACGCGGTGGGCCCTGGCATTACAGGACTATGACTTCGAGATAATTTATGAACCAGGAGCAACACATATAATACCTGATGCTTTGTCAAGATTACCAGCTGAGTCGAGAGGAATGTTGGTGGACTGAAGGAGAAGGAGTTAGAATTAACCTGATGAAGGGAGTACAGTATGAAGAATTCATAAGGAAATTCCTAAAGAATGTGCGCAGGGAACAGAACGAGGACGAGAAATTAAAGACAATTAAAAACAAATACAGGTGTGCAGGAGAGGAAAGGATTCACACATTTTATTATATTCATAATGGGATACTTTATAAAAGAAACAAGGAGAGTGAGCAGAACTGGAAACTCTGTGTGCCTGAGCATGTGGTAGAAAAATTAATTTGGTATACGCACTATAGTAATGCGCATTATGGACCGAAGAAGTGTCTGGAAAAGTTGAAGTTAGATTGTGCATTCAACAACATGGGAAGGCGTATACGTAAGATACTGAGTACATGTGACAACTGTCAAAAATCTAAAATGACTACAGTACAGCACAAAGGATATATGCATCCAATTGTACCAACAGCAATTAAGGACATAGTTGCAGTGGATATCTTTGGGCCACTTCCTGCCTCACGAGGGAATTACACACAAATCTTAGTAGTGGAAGAACTGGTTTCCAAGTACATTAAATTTTACCCGTTGAAGAAAGCTACTAGTAGAGCCATCATTAACCATTTTAAGAAAGACTATTTTCAAAAGGTGTGTATTCCTAAGCGAATTTTGAGTGATAATGGGTCACAATTTAGGTCAAAGGAGTGGACAGAGATGCTAAATGAGCACAGAATAGAGCAAATTGCCATGTCTAGGTATAGGCCAGCTTCTAACCCTGCAGAACGAACAATGAAGGAATTGAACCGTTTATACCGAACATACTGTCATAGGAAGCATGGTTCGTGGAAAGAATATCTGGAAGAATTTGAGCGGGTCAGAAATCACCTCCCACATGATTCTACAGGGTTTGGACCATGTGAAGTATTGCTCAATCAAGAACCCGACAGTATTTTTCGTGAGTTGGTAGTCTACCCACCAGGACGTTCATTGACTTGGGAAAGGAAGTTGGAGCTAGTGGAATTAAGTATGAAGGAGAAGGCTAGAAAAAGTAAGGAAAGATACGACAAGCTAGTGAAACCGATAACTTACCGAGTGGGAGACCTGGTACTAGTAAAGGTTCATGCAAAATCAAAGAAAATAAACTCTGAAATACATAAATTTAACCACGTTTATAAGGGACCATACAGGATTATAAAAATTGGTCATCCTAACACT